>NC_082732.1:31769668-32075855 GCF_030144855.1 Hypanus sabinus | reverse complement strand
ATCTTTTCTGAGAGGCCAAAAACTACTCACAATTCTCCAAATGCAGTCTGACCAGTGCCTTTTAAGGCTTCAGCATTACATCCTTGCTTTTATATTCTAGTCCTCTCAAAATTAATGTATTTGCTTTCCTTACCACCAAATCAACTTGCAAGGTAGCCTTTAGTGAATCCTGCAAGTCCCTTGCATGTCTGATTTCTGGATTTGCACCCATTTAGAATATAGTCTACACATTTATTCCTTCTTCCAAAATGCATGACCATACCCTTCTCTACACTGTATTCCATGTTCCACTTCTTTGCCCATTCCCCATATCAGACTAAGTCCTTCTATAGACCCTGCTTCCTCAACACTACCTGCTCCTCCACCTATTTTTGTATTGCCTGCACATTCTGCCATAAAGCCATCAAGCCATCAAGCCCGTCATCCAAATGATTAACATATGATGCGAAAAGAAGCAGTCCCAATACTGAAACATGAGGAAATCTGCAGATTCTGGAAATTCAAGCAACACACACAAAATGCTGGTGGAACATGGCAGGCCAGGCAGCATCTATAGGAAGAAGTACAGTAAATGTTTCAGGTCGAGACCCTTCATCAGCCCCAATACTGACTCTGGCAGAACACCACTTGTCACCGGCAGCCAATCAGAAAAGTCCCCCTTTACTCTCACTCTTTGCCTCCTGCGAGTCAACCAGTCTTCTATCCACACTTTTATCTTGTTTAGCAGCCTCATATGGGACACCTTGTCAAAAGCCTTCTGAAAATCCAAGTAACAACATTCATTGACTCCTTTGTCTGTCCTGCCTGTTACTTTTGCAAAGAATTCCAACAGATTTGTCAGGCATGATTTTCCCTTAAGGAATCCATGCTGACTTTGGCCTATTTTATCATGTGCCTCTAAGTACCCCAAAACCTCATCCTTAACAATAGACTTCAACTTTTTACCAATCACAGAAGTCAGGCTAACTGGCCTATAATTTCCTGTGTTTTGCCTCCCTCCTTTCTTAAAAAGAGAAGTGACATTTACAATTTACAGGTCCTCTGGAGCCATTCCAGAACTTAGGGATTTGTGAAAGATCATTACTAATGTTTCCACGATCTCTTCAGCTACCTCTTACAGAAACCTGAAAAGTAGTCCTTCTGGTCCAGGTGACTTACCTACCTTCAGAACTTTCAACTTCCCAAGCACATGCTCCTTTGTACAGTAACTACATTCACTTCTGTCCCTGGCATTTGGCAAATTTCTGGCTTTCTGCTTGTTTCTTCAACAAAATACTTATTGAATTTGTCCTCCATTTCTTTGTTCCCCATTACTAACTCTCCAGTGTAATTTCCCACTGGCGGCAGATCCATTCTTGCCAAGTCAAGTCACTTTTTATTGTCATTTCGACCATAACTGCTGGTACAGTACACAGTACAAATGAGACAATGTTTTCAGGACCATAGTGCTACATGAAACAATACTAAAACTACACTGAACTACGTAAAACAATACAAAAACTACACTAGACTACAGACTTACCCAGGACTGCATAAAGTGCACAAAATAGTGCAGGCATTACAATAAATAATAAACAAGACAATAGGCACAGTAGAGGGCAGTAAGTTGGTGTCAGTTCAGACTCTGGGTATTGAGGAGACTGATGGCTTGGGGGAAGAAACTGTTACATAGTCTGGCCTCTCTTTTACTCTTTATATTTCTCAAAATTTTTGCTATCCTCTTTTATATTATTGGATAGCTTAACTTCATATTTTATCTTCAATTTTCTTATTGCTTTTTAGTTGCCTTCTTTTGGTTTCTAAAAGCTGCCCAATCCTCTAGTTTTCAAATAATATTTGCTATATTACATGCCCTTTCTTTTGTTTTTATGCTGTCTTTGACTTCCCTTGTCAGCTGTGGTTACCTCATCCTTCCTTTAGAATACTTTTCCTTCTCTGGGATGTATCTATCCTGTGCCTTCCAAATTGATCCCAGAAACCACAGCCATTGTTGTTCTGCCATCATCCCTGCTAATGTTCCCTCCCAATCAACTCTGGCCAGCTCCTCTCTCATGCCTCTGTAGTTCCCTTTACACCACTGGAGTGGGTCCCTGCAGACCACCAAGCACCTATCTACACTGATCTCATTTTGCTATTTCTGCAAATTATTCATGCATATTAATACATATTAATCTTTGGCAAGACTTACATGTCTAGAAATTGTAAAATGTTAGCAGTTAAGCTCTCTCCCCACAAAATTTGACTTTGCCTTAAGTAGATTGCGCTAGCAATTGTGAAGAGACCATAGCCTCTGCAGCTTAGCATTGAATTGTCAGGCATGCTCCCAATGACCTCTATGCAAACAATGCATGTATCCACTTAATTATTGTATTTGTCATTTCGCGGCTCAGATGACACGTTGAATCCCGATGTCTGGTGCAGTGTGCTTGCACAGAATTTGCATAACCTCTCTGTGACTACATGGGTTTTCCCCAATGTTCCAGTTACCACCCACATCCCAATGATGTGTATGTGTGTCAGTAGGTTAATTGAGCCCTGAAAACAATCCCTGGCAAGTAGGTGAAGCCAAATTTAGGACTGTGGGGAGAGTAAAATGGATTCTAACTGGCTTCATCACCATCTGGTATGGTGGTGATGTGGGGTCGGGGGGGGGGTGGCTACTGCAAAAGATCAAAGTAAGCTGCAGAGAGTTGTGAACTTAGTCAGTGCCATCATGGGCACTAGCCTCCATAGTGTCTAAGACATCTTCAAGGAGCAATGCCTCAAAAAGGTGGCGTCCATTATTAAGGACCCCGATCACCCAGATCATGACCTCTTCTCATCAGGGAGGAGGTACAGGAGCCTGAAGGCACACACTCAGTGATTCAGGAACAGCTTCTTCCCCTCTCCCATCTGACTTCTAAGTGCGCATTGAATCCATGACGCTACCTGGCTACTTTTTTAATCTCTGTTTTTGCACTGCTTACTTAATATACGTATACTTACTGTAGTTGCAGCTATCCCCCCTCCATATTATCATGTATTTCATTGTACTGCTGCCGCAAAGTTGACAAATTTCCTGATGTACGCCAGTGACATTAAACCTGATTCTGATCCATTGTGAAATAGGTCAGCATGACTTAGTGGGTAGAAGGGCCAGCTTCCTTGGTGGATGATTCCATGATTCAATGAAGCAGCCTCAGTCATATCAACAGTGCATTGTGCTACTCTACATCCTTCCTTGTGAGGTAGAGGAACACTCTGCTGACACCAGGAAATCTGACTGGACAACCTCAGAACACTCACCCTCTGTACCAAACTAGCAGGGGGCATTTCCTTCTGCCGTGGCGACACCATCATCAGTCAGGTTTGGTTGAGAACCTCGGGACCGGAGAGAAAGAAATGCCTGACAGTAGAGATGTAACTCCTACTGAGTCACCGAACTGCGTCCAGGTCTCTTTAATGAAGAACATCTCTATTGAGCTAATCTCTCACAAGTCTGGGTTATGGAGACCTATGATGTTATGTAGCAAGACCACACTCTCGTGCCTGGATGGCTCTGTGTCAAGGTCAATGTCTTGCTGGTTGTCAATTTCCTGGTCTTGGGATCTTAATAACCCTGACCTCTTATAAGCAGAAGTGGCTTCCACACACCTTATTGTGGATCACAAGAATAATTCCCTGATGGTAAATGCCACGTTTCCAGGAGGCACCAGTGATGATTTCAGCCTTACTCTCTGAGGGCCTGTATCTTGTATCCTTGCCTCTGCATCTGTGTCTCCTCACCTCTGTCCAACCATAACAGCTGAATGCAAACAAGTGAAGGATCTGTGAATCTCAGGACTGTGGAGGAACAGGAATTCAGGATGAGCTTTATACTCCATCGTCAAGTTATTAGGTACACCTACTTGATAGTGCAAATATCTAAACAGCCAATCATGTGGGTGCAACTCACATGCAGATATGCTCAGGAGGTTCATTTGTTTGTTTAGACCAATCAGAATTGTCAGGAAATGTGATCTCAGTGGCTTTGACCACAGAATGATTGTTGGTGCCAGATGGGGTGGTTTGAGTATCTCAGACACTGCTGACCTCCTGGGATTTTCACACACAAGAGTCTCTAGAGTTTACAGAGAATGGTGTGAAAAACAAAAAAAAACATTCAGTGAGCAGCGGTTCTGTAGGTGAGAAAGCATTGTTAATGAGAGAGGTCAGAGGAGAATGGCCAGATTGTTTCAAGCTGACAGGAAGGTGACAGTAACTGCATTACATGCACTAATTATAACACGATATTGACTGAATCTCTGCTCAGATTACTTAAGTGAATTCTTATGACCTTGTGTATTTTCTGATGAGAGATTCCTTCCCTCAAGACCACCTTCCTGTGAGGATCCCCACCCTGGAAATGTGAGCAGATCACCATGCCTATGTGTAGGCTTTCTCAGTCCTGGATGAGCTGCCTGTATCCATTTCCTGCCTGGATCTTTGAAATTGTGGTTCGGGCAGGTGATCTTCCTGGCTCTTCTCTCACTGACGTGCTCTTGATGCCCCTTTGGGAGAATATGGGATCCATCACTCTCGGTCCTCCAGCCTCTGTCCCTCTACAGTATGTAAGCTGCTGCTGTGTATCCTCTACTGGGGAGTGTGCCGTCAAGGACCAACACCAAATGCTGGGCTGTAACATGTCAGGAACACAATGTCCCTCCAGTGCCCATGAACCACTTGTCTCTCACTGGATTTTGGTCAACTGTGTGCATTGCTATGATGCAAAATGGTACTCTGTTCTAGAACGCTACAACTAGCTACATTCCCACTTCTGGGCAATTTAACATGGCTTGGTAGTACACAGCACCAGCGATCACAAATCAGGGTTCAATTCCCACTGCTGTCTGTATAGAGCTTGTAAGTTCTCTCCGTGTCTGTGTGGATTTTCTCTGGGTTCGTAAGTTATTGGCATGCTATGTTCGGGCCAGAAGCCTGGCAACACTGGCGGGCTGTCTCCAGCTTAATCCTCCCTGGTTGGATTCGACATAAAGAACACATTTTACTGTAATGTTGAAAAGCCTAGTCAGAGTAGATGTGGAAAGGATGTTTTCCATGATGGGGGTCTAGGACAAGAGGGCACAGCTTCAGGATAGAGGGGCGTCCATTTAAAATAGAGATGCGGAGAAATTTCTTTCACCAGAGAGTGGTGAATTTGTGGAATTTATTACTACAGGCAGCTGTGGAGGCCCGGTCTTTGGGTATGTTTAAAGCAGAGCTTGATAGGTTCTTGATTGGGCACGGCATCAAAGGTTACAGGGAGAAGGCTGGGGAGAGGGGCTGAGGAGAGACAAAAAAGGATCAGGCATGATTAAATGGTGGCGCAGACTCGATGGGCCAAATGGCCTAATTCTACTCCTATGTCCTATGGTATGTTTTGACGTACATGTGAGAAATAAAGCTAACCTTTATCTTTTGATCATTACTTATGAGTTCTTACCTAGCAAGCTTACTCACTGCGGCCATAATCACACAGCTCCATCTTATTATGAAAAGGACTTGGATACACAAGCAAAGGTAGAAAAAGTTGTAGAACATAGAATGTACCACATGGAACACTATAGCACAGTACAGTCCATTCAGCCCACAATAACCACCTTTTAACCTACTTTAAAAGTAATTCAACTCTTCCCTCCTACATATCTTTTCTTTTTTTATCATCCATGTGCCCAGCTAAGAGTTTCTTAAATGCCCCTAACGTATCTGTCTCTGCCACCACCCCAGCAGAGTGTTCCATGTACCCACCACTCTCTATTTAAAAAACTTGCCTCTGACATCCCCCCTAAGTTTTCTTCCAATCACCAGCACAGAATGAACACAAAAGGTTCATTCATAAAACACTATTGGGAAGGAATGAGTAGGCTTTAGTCTAAAATGGAGAAGGATGAGGGAGACTTGACCAAGGTTTTCAAAAACAATTTGGTAGGGTAGAAGACCGAAGCAGAGGCTGTAAATATAACGGGTGGCACAAGGTTTAGCAAAACGCCTTACATTACCTGGGTTCAATTCCTGCTCTGCCTGTAAGGAATTTGTATGTTCTCCCCATGACCATGTGGGTTTCCTCCAGGTGCTCTGGTTTCCTCCCACAGTTCAGAGAATACCAGCTGGTAGGTTAATTGTTCGTTGTAAATTGTCCCGTGATTAGGCTCCGGTTAAGTTGGGGGATTGCTGGGAGGCGTGGATCGAAGGACCGGAGGGCCTATTCTGCGCTCTATCTCAATAAATGAATTTTTTTTAAAAAATCACCAAATTCAACACAAAATTTGAGAAAAACTTCCTTACTTAAAATGGTGCGAGAATGTGGAAGATGCTCTCAGAGGGAGTAGGCTGCAGGAAAGATAAAAGGCGTTGTTAATGGAAGTCCAGATAAAAGTGTAAAGGAGGCAAGAAAAGAAGCTGATGCTATCAAAGAAAGGCAGGAAGTTTGCTTTGTGGTTATACACTGGCAGGGAACATTGGATTCAGTGTTTTAGTGTGATGAGTGGATTGTAATTTCAAGTAACTCATCACAGACTAGGAACAAATGTGGCTACACTCTGGTTTGAGTGGCTCTGTAGTTGAATATGCAGGGCCAAGAAAGCAGAGACCTTTGCTTAGTAATAGGATCATATTTGAAAGGGCCTATTGCTCCAGAACAGGGTGATGGCTAGTATTATTGAAAAGTCACGCACCACCAACTACAAGGAAATTAAGCCTCCTCCTCGATGTGTGACACAGGAAGGCAGAGCAATAGACGTTTACAAGGCAGCAGGTGTAGCAGTGGGACCTGGAAGTGACAGCTGAATTGTAACCTGTCTGAGGTGAGAATTGATCTGAGAAGAAGGTCACTGTGTTCAGCAATGAGGCTGCACAAGGAGCAGAGAGAGAGAGAGAAAGAGAAAATCAGCCCAGGAAACAGGAACAGTTTCAGCACTCTGCTTTGCATATTCTAACCGCTGACCTGCCGCCCCCTGTTCTCGTTGACCTACATTCAGGGGTGAAAGCGACCTGGCACGAGCTGCTACCACAGAGTGGTGCTCCAGTTATGATTCAACTGTAACAGGTAACAGGCACTTTTAATCTGTCTGCAGTAACACTTGGCATAACGCTGGACTCCCAGCCACTGAACTTCATGCTTCTCGTCCTTGGGCTAGAGCTGACTTCTCCATCCCACACAACCTGCGGTTCTGGTAGCCTTACTGCTTCGACCTTCCTCCTCTCCACCACCGGCGGAAGCCATTTGCCACCTTGGCTCTTGCATCTGGATCACCTTCCATAAACCTCATCCTCTCTCGTTTTTCATTGAACACCATTAAAAAACTGACCTCTTTGACCAAGCCTTTGGATGATTACCTGTGCCCTCATCTCCTTCTGCGGCTCAATGGCACACCTTGTTTGCTAGCGTGGTCCCTTGAGCTGGTACTGCCATTCACTAACGTGTGAGCTCATTGGAACCTCAGCTGCACTTTATCTTCCATCTTTTTATCTATCAACTATTTGTCTATCTCAGTCCTAGAAGTATTCAGAGACTGCTCCCACAGCCCTTTGCAGAGGAGATTTTCAAAGACTCAGGGCCCTGGAACAGAAAGAGCTCCATTGGTGGCCTCCATATTGAAGTGTCTTGGGGCAATTTCTGCATCAGAGGTGCGAAGTAAATGCATATGGCTTCCTACGAAAGACCCAGCATCTTATTTGGAGCATTTCCAATGTGGAAGCTTAGTGGAAGTGATATGTCGTCTCCTGAGAGTGCACATATCTCACAACTTCTCATGGTTCCTGAACACACCCTCCACAGTCAAGAGAACTCACCAGTGCCTCTACTTTCTGAGGAGGCTGAAGACAGCTGGATTATCCGTGAATCCTCATGACCTTCTAGAAATACTCTGCTGAGCAGCATCCTAACTTGGCTGCATTGCCATGTGGTATGGAAACTGTGCTCTGGCAGACAGGAGGCCTCTGCCCAACACTGGCACCAGCCTACCCACCATCAAAGGCATATATACAGAAAGGTGCCGGAGAAGGACCAGCGATTTCATGAAGGACCCACCTGCCGTGATCGTGGTCTGCTTGCCCCACTTCCATCAGGCTCTGCAGCATCCACGTGGGAACCAACAGGCTCAGAGAGTTACTTCCCCCAAGCAGTCACACTGATCAACACCTCCACTCGCTAACCCAGCCCATCACAACCACACCACCACTACTTAGGCTACGTCCACACTGCGCCGGATAAATCCGTAACCAAATTTACCCTCCGTCCACACTAAAACAGCGTTTTCGTCCTCCGAAACCGGAGCTTTTCAGAAACGCTGTCCAAGGTGTGTATTTTTGAAAATGCCACTTGGGCAGATCAGTGTGGACGGGGTAACCAGAGACTTCTGAAAACGCTATCAGATGGCAGCGCGCTATTTCATTGTTTTCCTGAACGCAACCTAACAGTTTCAGAACAGACGGCAAAAAGACTGATGCCAGAAGAGTTAGAAATGTACTCACCAAATACTTTGACCCATAACTTACTGAATAAATAAGTATACTCACTTTGCCATTTTCTCTTCTTGTTCATACGAAGGTGGTTTACCTATTTATGCAAGTACTTCTCTGACAATAGATGTATAACAGCCTAATGTAACATTGTATGGAAATACAAGATTACACTGATGCAGACATATTTTATACATTTAACAAGGTGCTTTATTAGTACAACAGTTAGTCAGTTTTTCAATGTTTGTTATCAGCCGGGTCAATCTGTCCGTGAACTCCCTGTCGGTTGCCTCCATACGCTCCAGTATTTGTTTTTTTTTACTTTTAACTCCTCCTGCGCGAGAGCCAACAGCTGTCCGTCGTTTAAGTTTTTCTAGTCTGTAACTAGACAAACGCGCACTTTCATGGTGAGATTCGACACCAAACATGTCGCTTGTTTTCAGTCGATGTGTCCTGCGCACGCTCAGTAGGAAGAGGTTCACCAAAATCTCCGTTTCAATGTGGACGGAGATATTTTTAAAAACGCATAGCGTGGATGCCTATCATTTTTACGCAAAACCGGCGTTTTCAAAATTATCTGGTGTAGTGTGGATGTAGCCTTAATCACTTCTTGTGAGAGCCACCTTATGTACAAATACCCCTGTACTTTGTGTCCACCCATCAGCCCATGTATGTAAGCCGATCTTATTCTGTTACTTTTTATATCCGGATTGACAATCGCTTCATTCTCCTTTACACCCAGTGTACTGAAGGATGACAGTAAACGATCTTGAATACGACAACACAAGGCTCTGTTTGCATACCTAGGAGCAACTCCCCTTTGCAAACTGCTGGCTGTGAAACCATAAGCCGATTTCTTCATTACCAGGGCAGTTGCACAGAGCGGGCAGGGCTAATCACACTGCTAATCACCAACCCCTGCCCAACTTAATCTTTCCTTGATACAATGGGGACTTCCTTCTGCCTGGCTTCTCTCTCAGGTGCTACCAATTCCTCGTTGGGCTGTGATGTATTATTCGTTTGCAGGTTGCAGGCATCGTTGTCGAGGCCGGCATTTATTGCCTATCCACAAAACGCCCTTGAGCCAGTCGTGACAGATCCCCTTCTAAGCCTGCTACGCCTCTACGTATTGTGGGGGAGGGGGGTCTTCCAACAAGTAGTGAGGAGAAGTAATAGATCTTCAGGTCAGGCTAATGTGCAATTTGAAGCACGATATATGGTGGCCTTCTCACACGCTTGCTGGTGATACTTACTTTTGGTGATAGAGCTACTGATGGAATAGCCTTGGCATCTGGCTGCAGTGCACTTTTCGGATGGTATTCCTTGGAGCCACTTTACACTGGTAGTGGAGAGAATGAACGGTCGGTGAGGTTCATGGGGTTTTCCCAAGAAACCGGGCTGTTTTACTCTGGATGGTGTCAAACCCCTCGAGTACGGAACTGCCAGAGGTTCCATCTTCCATGCAAAGGTGGGGAGGGTATTCCCACACCTGATGAGGAGTCACAAATAGGGAAAGGTGAGTCATTTACTGCAGTGTCCCCACTCAATAATAAAGCCACTGCAGCCACAGTATTTATGTTACATTGAGTAATACAGCAGTGAAACAGGTCCTAATGCCAATTCCTGGGGCACCCCACTAGCCACAATCTACCTTCCACCATCACATTCAGGTCAATTCCAAATCCACCTCACTGGCTCCCCCGAATCTGATGTGGCCTAACATTCCAGATCAGCCTGCCCTGTGGGCCCTTGTCAAAAACTTTACCAAAAGCATGTGCCTATGTAGTTCTGGCTGAAGGTGGTCGCAAAACCTTTGGCTGATGCGCTGGTCTCCATCATTGCCTGGTGGGGAATGTTCTTGGAGTCCCTTGATCAGCTAGTTATTTAATTGACTCTCATTCACAACCAGCTGTGGCAGGATTGCGGAGCCTTGTTCTCATCCATTGGCTACGGGATTCCACAGTCACCAGGTACTGCGCTTAATAAGGTGGCCTAAATCACACACAAGTTTCATAACAGTGAGCTAACTCGCACAAGAGTCTCAGCCAACTCATGCTTAAGCCTCAGCCAACTCAGAAAAATGTCAGCCAATTTGCGCAGAAATAACAAGCAAACAGCTCAGAAATCCCAGCCAGTTCACACACAGTTCACAGTCAACTTGCGCATAAATAAAAACTGCGAACGCTCGAGTGTTCGGCAGGTCAGGCAGCCTCCGTGGAGGGAGGAACGGTCCATGCTTCAGAACAATGACCTCCCATCAATTTGGTGTACTTTCACCCCCAGGTTTACTTCCTTAGACAGGGGCAATGAATCATGAACAGGAATGATCAGCTCTGGCAATTTTTTCTAATCCAGAGACCACTGGACCTCACAATCTTGTTGTGGTTTGGAGGCTTGTGTGCCTCAATGACCCAGAGAGCGATGCTGGCTGGGGTCAGGGGTTTATACTTCGGTTCTTGGTAGGGTCGGCCATGCCAAACAGGTCAAAGGGTAGAGGTCAGACTAAGAGTGGTCCACTGGCCCTCCAGATTCGGGAATTCAGCTCAGAGCTAAACAACCCTGACTGGTCAACCAAAACTGTTACGGAAACAGCAACGAGGATCTTCCTACATCTGAGTGTGACGGTATTCCTAAGCCTCCACCCCGAACTTGCATGACTGACAGTAGTGAAAACCGAGCTACTGACACAATGAAGGAAGCCCTAAACAAGGCCAGAGATGGAGGACCTTCATTACAGCCCGAAATGCCAGCGGCACAGCGGGCTGTAGCCTAGAGAGTGCTGGTACCAAGTATTTGTCAGACTGATCTATACTGAACGGTGCAGACGGGACCCACTCTGCACCAACTTGGGTTGAACACTCCACCCAGTGTTCAAATCAGGACCCCCCCCCCCACCCCGTGATGACGTCAGGGCTTTTGTAACATAGGAGTTGAACTCTGTAATGACCCCCTGTTCCCTGTAGCTCTAGGTGACATAGAAGTTTGCTGTGATACTAATTTAGAGGTTTTGTTGATAGTGATGTAGGTTACAATGAGTTACAGAGATTTTGATAGGTTAGGGAGAAGGGTAGAGGAATAGTGAATTGATTTCAGCTTAGCTAAGTGTGGGATGATTTTTTGGGGGTATTCAAACCAGGATAGGACATGTACAGAGAATGACAGGGATTCGCTGAGTTTTGTAAAACAGAGTGACCTCGGAACACATTTCATTGAAAGTGGACAGGGTGGTGACGATAGCATTTAGCATGCTGGCCTGTCAGCCAGGACAGTAAATTTAGAAGTTATATAAATATTTGGTAAGGCTGCACTCATATGGTTTTGGCCATAGGAAAGACATCCTCGAGGGTGCAGAAGAGATTTATGAGGATGCTGCCTTGGCTGAAGTGTGAAACAATGCTGATTTTTGAAATGGGAAGGGGTGGATATTATGGGCCAGCCCCTTTCAATCTTTCCCTTTTCCAAGGGATTTCTCAGCGGCCAATTATCTGCTCGCCTTTGCTGCATAAAGGATGGTTATCCAGTGAGAAGGCCAGCAATATCATGAAGGGTCCCACCCACCCTGCTCATGAACTGTTTGTCCCACTCCAATCAGGGGGAGGCTACGTAGATCCACGCCAGGACCACCGGACTCAAAGTCAGTTACTTTCCCCAAGTAGTAAGGCTGATCCACACCATCACCCACTAACCCACCCCTTCACTACGTTACTATTCCCTGTCAGAGTTTCCTGTACCCAGTGTCACTTTATGGACATACAATCAATCAGTGTATAGAAGCTATCTTATGTGTTTATATTTATTGTGCTTTTTATTATTGTGTTCTTTACTTCATTGTGTTTTATTTTGTGCTGCATTGGATGTGGAGTAATAGGTATTTTGTTCTCATAGAAACATAGAACATCGAAAACCTACAGCACAATACAGGCCTTACAGCCCACAAAGCTGTGCCGAACATATCCTTACCTTAGAAATTACCTAGGGTTACCCATAGCCCTTTATTTTTCTGAGCTCCATGTACCCGTCTAGGAGTCTCTTAAAAGACCCTATCATATCTTCCTCCACCATCGCTGCCAGCAGCCCATTCCACGCACTCACCACTCTCTGAGTGAGAAACTTACCCCTGACATCTCCTCTATACCTTCTTCCAAGCGCCTTAAAACAGTGCCCTCTTGAGCTAGCCATTTCAGCCCTGGAAAAAAGCCTCCAACTATCCACACAATCAATGCCTCTCATCATCTTATAAACCTCTATCAGGTCACCTCTCATTCTCCGTTGCTCCAAGGAGAAAAGGCCGAGTTCACTCAACCTATTCTCATAAGGCATGCTCCCCAATCCAGGCAACATCGTTGTAAATCTCTTCTGTGCCCTTTCTATGGTTTCCACATCCTTCCTGTAGTGAGGCAACCAGAACTGAGCACAGTACTCCCTTACGCTTGTGTACTGGAAATGACACCAAACAATCTTGAATCTTGAAAGTGTACGGGACAGAGTGAGCAGGAATAAAGAAGGGAAGCTCAAAGGCTTCTAACTGACCACTGAGTCAGGAATAGCACATCACCACTGATCTAATGTGAAGAGCTGGACACTACTCACGATCCATCTGTACCAATGGAACTCAGCTATCCTTGCACCCTGTTTCCATGTTTCATTGTCTCATCTGAACCATGATAAGTGTCAGTGTTGAGCACCGAAGGGCCAGACTAAAGGTTAGTGAGTGTCAGTGACCTGGGTTCAATTCTTGCTGCTGTCTGTACATTCCCCCCCTCCCCCATTACCATCTGGACTTCCTCCGGATGCTCCGGGTCTCTCCCATATTCCAGGGACATATGGGTTAGTAAGTTAAATGGTCACATGGATGTAATTGGCAGCGTGGGTTCATTAGGGTGCAAGGGCCTGTTACCGCATTGAATCTCAGAATAAAAACAGAAATAAAAGTTTTTCAAGCAGGGACTTGAACTCACAGCCACTTGGTTCAACGTCTACAAACAGCTGTAACCCCGTTTTTGTGAAAGGGTGCAATGGCTGCTATCTTTATTTCCACACCCTAAGCTCTGGGTGTGTTCAGAATGTTACACAGTCCCTACGAGGAAATACAAAATGGTTTTAGAAGGAAAATCTAACAATATATTGTGACAATCACAGAATTAAACACTACAGTCCAACAATCAAAAACAGTTGAAGATGAAAGGAACTTCAGGTGCTGGGAGTCTAGGACAACAAATAAGATGCTGAAGGAACACAATGGGTCAGGCAACATCTGCGGAGGGAAATGGACAGTCAATGTTTCGGGTTAACACCAATGCAGATGAAGGGTCTTGACTTAAAATGTTGGCTGCCCATTGCCAGCTACAGATGCTGCCTCTGTCAGTTTACTTGCTGCTCTGGCTGAGTGAGGTGCTGGGGGCGATGGTGGGATCATTTCACACAGAGGGGTGCTCTTTGGCCCACGTTCCACGGATGAGAGAAAATGGGAGAGGTTGGAGCGGAGTGGAAGGAGAGGAGCGGGTCACATTACTGCTTTCTCACATCTCCAAATCAGTTCATTGTATCTTTTTCATTCAACCCGAAGAGCTTTGGTTTAACACCTCTTTTTTAAAGATTAAGATTGGCTATATTTGTCACATGTACATCAAAACATACAGTGCAATGCATCGCTTGCATTCACAGTGTGCAAGCCTTGCAGATGTCACCATGCTTCCAACAATGCCCACAACTCACTAACCTGTATGTCTTTGAAATATGGGAGGAAACTGAAGCACCGGGAGAAATCCATGCAGTCATGGGGAGAACGTAAGAACTTACAGACAGTGATGGGAATTGAAGGGTTACATTAACTGCTACACTATCATGCTGCCCAATTGTAAAGGCAAAATTTACACCCTTTAAATGGCAGGGCCATTTTGAACAAGACCTTGGATGTGAGTCTCTGGGGTGAGACTTGAACTCGGAACCTTCTGCCTCTGCAGCTGAGACTGAAACGAACCGACTGCCTAGGCCACAATCTGCCAGAAAATTTTTAAAAGAGGGTGTAATGACAACTGGCTTATCTCTCCCAGCACTTAAATTCACCCTGTAAAAGCGTCAAGGGAAGGCGTTGAAAATTTATCTGCGGTCAACAGCTGCTCCCTGTAATGAAGCAGGCAGGAGTATACACAAAGTCCTGAAAGACCATTCCCACAGTCCCTGCCTTTTCAACCCCTAGACACCATTAAAATTTCAGTTCAGAGCCTTTAGTACTGAGGGAGTCTTGTGGCATGGTATGGCCTTTATCTCAGTTTTCTCATTGGGAACTCAACACCTCTCACTAGTCAGATATAGAGGAAGAATTCCCTGGGTCCGGCTCCAGAATCCTGACACAGAAAATGACATTCCTTGCAAACAGAGAACTCAAAGGTTGCCTTCACCCCTCTGAACAGACAGGGTGTTGACAGCTCATATGACCATGTGAAGGAAGTTATGCTAACCTTTACAAATCACTGGTTAGACCTCTGCTGGAGAATTGTGTCTAATTCCAGGCACGACAGGAACGATTTGAGGCCTTGCAGAAAATTAGATCGGCGAGGTTACAATCTGGGGTTTCTCCCTTCTGAGGGTAAAAGAAAATTTAATATTTGGTGAAAATTATGAGGGGTTCAGTAGAATAGACCATGAGATCATCGGACTAAAAGACATAGAAGCAGAATTAGACCATTTGGCCCACCTGAGTCTGCTCTGCCATTCCATCATGGCTGACTTATTTTCCTTCTCAACCCCATTTTCCTGCCTTCTCTCCGTAACCTCTGAAGCCCTTACTAATCAAAAACTTATCAACCTCCATTTCAAATACACCCAATGACTTGGCCATTACAGTCATCTGTGGCAATGAATTTCAGATTCACCACCCTCTAGCTGAAGAAGTTCCTCCTTGTCTTTGCTTTAAAGGGATGCCCTTCTATTCTGAGCCTGTGTCCTCTGGCCCTAGACTCTCTCACAATTGGAAATAACCTCTCCATGTCCACTTTATCCAGGCCTTTCAGTATTTGATAGGTTTCAATGAGAGCCCCCTCATTCTTCGAAAATCTAGTGTGTACAGAAATATCTTTCAAATGCTCTTCATATGTTAACCCTTTCACACCTGAGATCATTCTTATAAACCTCCTCTAGACCCTCTCCAGTTAATAAATAGAGGGCAACTGGTTGTATTGGTGGGAGACCTGGTAACCTAAGCACCCAGATTCAAGGCATTGGCAACGTAACTAAAGGGGAAACTGAGGAGAATTTTTTCCCTTCTCCTCCTTCTGGGGTTTACTAAAATGAATTATGAAGGGCAGTCGTTACATTAGCAATGAATAAAGGACTCAAAGAGGGGTTACAGCACAGAATGAGGCCACCCAGCTTGTGCAATGTGCAGGCGAAACTTGAAGGGAAAGTTCTATCTGTCTCTGGAGAAGGGGCTGTAATGTGGGACTGAAACGTAACATGGCACAGGCACAGTAGGCAAGAGGCCTCTTGTAGAGCTGTGGAATTTTACCAGTCAATGTCGCCAGTAGGACAGCCACCCCTTCCCTGTCCTCACTGACCAACACTGCCACCGTTGCCTTTCCATGGCTCCTCCAGCTCTGTCAGCACACTCTGGAGGAGAAACCTTCTCTGCAGTCAAAAGAAAGTTAAAACCATTATATCAGACAGTGAGTAGGCTGTGGGTCAGACTCAGAAAGCCACAGAGTCAGAGAGTTGTGGAGTATAGAAACAGGCTCTATGTCAACCATCATACTAATCTTATCTGTCTGCATTAATAAACCCCCTTGCCTTGCTCAATAAAATACATGTGCTCATAACTTTAGATGCTGTTACGGTTCCTGGCCCCACCTCCTCCTCTGGCAGCTCTTTCCAGATATCAACTGCTATCTGTGTGAAAGATGTAGCCGTCCTCCCTCACGCCCTGAACCTATGCCCTTGAGTTTTCAACACTGCCACTTTGGGAAGTAGATTCTGGTCATCCATCCTGTCCACGTCTCTAAATACCCTCATCAGATCACCTCACAGCCTCCTTTATGCCAGGGACAGAGTCGTCGGAGAGAACAAGGTCCACGTAATCTTGGGAATTTACAGCAAGAATGAGGCTGTTTGGACGATAGTGATCACACCTGCAAGGAAGAGGCTTACGGCCTGATTCCACTGCCTGCCCTCAGACCACGACTCTTTGGGCTACAGCCCTGAAAGTGCCCATCCAGCTACTGTTTACATGTGGTGAGGGCTTCTGCCTTCGGCCCCCTTTCAGACAGTGAGTTCTATCCCCGGTCACTCTCTGACTGAAAAGATTTATTTTCAATTCCTCTCTAATCTTCCCATGCTTGATTTATTTTTATTGAATCAGCAAAATTTCCTGAGAAAAATCATAAACACAACAGATTCTGTAGGACGCTGGAAGTCTTGAGCAACGCACACAAAATGCTGGAGGAACTCAGCTGGTCAGGCAGCACCTATGGAGGGGAATATTCCAACATTTTGTGCCAGTCCTGAAACGCCAGCTGTTTATTTCTGTCCTTTGATGCTATCTGATCTGCTGCATTCCTCCAGCATTTTGTGCACTTTGCTGAGAAGAGTCGGGTGTGCTTTCCAGCAGAGTGCAGTTAGTCAAAGGTAGTTAGATAATTTCATCAGTGGAGGAGATGCCCAAACATCTCCTTTTGGGCAACTACATCACAAGGTGCACTCGAAGAGAACATGGTGACAGAGTTGACGAAAATGTTGACAGATGGTGTTTTAAGAATAGACACATGAGACCGACCAGACAAAGGGTTTTGACCTCAAGTGACCACTGTCCAGGACACGCTGACCCACGTAATTCCTCCAGCAGCTTGATTTTTGCTCAGGGGAGCTGGCGGCAGGGAGTTTTTAGGGGACAGGGAGTTGGAGAGGACGGGAAGTTGGGGGGGCCAGGAAGATGGAGAACTAAGAGGCTCTCCATCTGGAGTGGACGGAGCTGGGGAGCTACAGGGGCTGGGGGGGCCACAAAGATAGAGAGCTACACGGGCTGGACAGTCAGGGAGCTGGGGAGGACATGAAGATAAAGAGAGGCAGGGAACTGGAGGGGGCAGGAAGCAGGAGAGGGGCAGGGCACTGGAAAGGGACAGGGAGTTCAGGGAGTTGTAGGGGACAGGCAGTAGGAATAGTAGGAGTTGGAGGGAAGCAGAGACAGGAGAGGGCTGGAGTGGGGCTGGTAGTTGAAGAGGGACAGAGAGTTGGAGAAGGACAAGGATTTGGAGAGAAACAAGGGTTAGGGTGCTGGAAAAGGACAAGGGGCTGGTAGTTGGAGAGGGACAAGGAGTTGGAGGGGGTAGGTAGTTGGAGAGGAATAGGCAGTTGGAGGGGGCAAATAGCTGGAAAGGGACAAGGGGCTGGTAGTTGGAGAGGTACAGGGAGTTGGAGGAGTTAAGTAGTTGGAGGGGACGGGGAGCAAGAGAGGGACAAGGGGCTAGTAGTTGAAGAGTGACAGGCAGTTGGAGAGGGATAGGGAGTTGTAGAGGGACAGAGAGTTGTAGAAGGACAAAGAGCTGGAAGGGGGGACAGGAAGATGGAAGTAGGGGAGAGAGCTGTTGCATCAAAAGATTATCAAAGCATTTGTGCTGCCAGAACAAAGGGTAAAAATCTGAGCTGGCCAGGAGTTTATCTTGAAAGACAGCATCCAAGGATGAAGCCAGGAGGAGTGTGGCTGACCCTATCTTCATGATGTCTGGGACTAGGAGGCTTTCAGTGCAATGCACAGGCATTAATGCATTAACCCTAATGCATGGAGTCAGGTACGGAACAGTTATGTTTAAAGGCTGTGGTGAAGTGAGGTGGGTTCACTCTCCAGCCCGACTTCTCAGCTCGGAAAGTCGCCTTTCTTTGCTGCAAGTTCTCAGTAAAGATAAGCAGACCCGAGATCACAAACAGAGAGGGAATCGAAGTGACCTCGAACTCAGAGAAGCCAGGGTGAGAGTGCATCTAGGCATCAAGCTGTTGGTGATAACGGAGAGGGAGAGGGCAGAGGGGAGTCTTGGAGAGGGTTGTCTGGTAGAAGGGAGAGGACATGGGGGAGTGCCCCAGGGTAAGACATAGGGGCTGCCCTGGAGGAGGAGGGGAGATGAGGGGGGTGTCCTGGAGGGGGAGAGGATGGAGGGGATGTCCTGGAGGGGTGGAGGTAGTCCTGGAGGGAGAGGCTGAGGGGACAGGTCAGGGTGGGAGGAAGTGCTGTGGGTTTTCAGATACGGCTGTTAAGAATGTGGAGCTGAAAGAAGCCTCTCATGAGGCAGGAAGCTGGGCTGGAATGCGCTGCCCTCCCAGTGCTGGTCTGCAGCCAGCAGCGGGGCCTCGCTGCACACAGGCCTCTCCCGCACTCCCTCTGTCAAGGCCCACACATTTTAACCCTTCCATCCCCCCCAAGCGTTGCTCCAGCTTCATTTCGAAACACTTCTGCTGTCAAAGTTTGAACTCTTCGATAAACCACTGTGTGTGACAGAAGAGCATGCTTAATTGAAAAGCAAACAGATTGCTGGAGGAACGCAGCAGGTCAGGCAGTGTGTGTGGAGGGACGAGGACAGTTGATCTGAAACCTCAGCTGTCCATTTCCTTCCAGGATGTTCCTCCATCAACTTGTTACTCCACATTGCAGCAACTGCAGTCCCTTCTGTGTCAGTTTGTATGCCCTGGTGCCCTCGAGGCTCTGGGCCATACTGAGCGACACAGCCCTAGAACAGGCATGCTGGGTACCATGTCTATGTCCACAATACCACTCAGTGCACTAGCACCTAATGCCTACTGGGGCAGGACTAAAGCTGCCATTGGACAGTGATGCCCACCAATGCTGAATAGGGTGTGGGCATTTTCAGTTGAGCCAACACAGAGGACATACTTTCAGCTGAGAAACTGCAGGACTGCTTCTATCGGCACTGTGGTTAGTGCTGCTCAATAAACACAGGTTCAATCCTGTGCTGTCTGTGTGGAGTTTTCATGATCTCCCTGTGACCACCTAGGCTTCTTCTGGGCGCTGTGGTTCTCTTCCACTTAGATGTGTTACTTAATTGTCTTAGATTGCCCCTCATGAGTACGTGAGAGGGAGAATCTGTGGGAGGGGGGAATGTGGGGAATTTTGTGTCTGATGGCCAGTCCGGACTAGATGGGCTGAATGGCCTGGTCCTGTATCATTTGACTTGATGACTCTATCTGTGGGACTATGATTTCAAAAGATATGCGGGGTGGGGTGGGAAAGGTTGTTTTTAATTATTCTCATAGCTGACATCGCCCCCAGCAATAAAAGCACAAAGTTAGCGCTTTGGTCAGCGTAAACATACGTCCCAATTACAGAGCAGGGATATTCAATTCTTTGCTTCGCGATCTGGAAGGGAAGGGAAGGGGTGTTTAGTGCAGGGAAAGGAACATTTTTCTCAATGTAAACTCCTAAGCCTAGCGTAAAGCAGATGTGTAGGTCTGTCTACCCTGCCCCGTTCGCGTCTTGGCCCCTAACCACACAAGAGCACCCCCTAGTGCACAGAGTGTTGATCATTAGCCACGGGGCATTTGACAAAACTTTGCAAATCCGGATGAAATTGAGAATAGATGGCTCTGTGCGGCCAGCAAACGCTTTCACTCAGGTTTGAATGCAGCTGCTTGGAGGTGAAAAGCCACTCTCTCACATTATCCTTACCCGTGCTTGCCTGAAAAACGCAGCCAATCAACGCACCGGGCAAAGTCAATGAAATCTGAGCTGTCGGTATAATTAAATGTTTGGGAGTGTGGTGACTATTGGAGGGTAGGATCTGTGGCAGCTAATTTGCCCCACAATGTGATAATGACCAGATAATCAGTTTTTAGTGATGTTAGTTGCCCGGAGAACTCCCCTGGTCCTCTTGGAAAAGATGCTGTGGGATCTTTTGTGCCCACCTGTGAGGGCAGACGTATAATTGCTACAAATTTTAATTTGTTGTAAATGGTTATGAACTGGTGTAAATCTCACCAGAATGATGATGTGCTAATAGCGTTCAATTCTCCCGGGGTCCCCGATTTGCATAATTATTCCCAGTGCCAGGTGCTGATTCGGTTGGCTGCAGGAAGCACGATACTGGCAGCGGAAAAATGCATGTTAGTGAAATTTCAAAGGATACAGTCAATTAAAAGGAACCGCCAGGATAAAGGAGGGAACTTGTATTCTGTGTGATCGCAGGTTGTGCCAATGTAACAGGGAGCCCAGGGAGTACTCTCGGCGCAAGGTGAGGTGTCGGAGCAGCCAGCTTTTGGAAACATGGTCCAACAATCGGGTGATAAGTAACGCCCAAATTCACTGACGAGAATCCGGCCGCTCTTCTGCATTAAAGCGCCATGGGTCACTAACAGAGAAAAGCTGGACTTTATTCCTTCAGCCGGGATGCTAGGAATGCCATCTTAGACTTGGTGCTAGAATGGGACTTAACAAACTTCCGGCACTGAAGCAAAGACGCCAAAGGGCCCTCAACCCTTTGGTGGCCTGATTGGACCCTCAAGTGATTATAGTCCCAAGATATGTGCCTGCTTGAGTGTAATGAATAGATCCATAAAGTAATACAGTATAGAGATGGGCCCTTTGGCCCTACTAGTCTAGGCTGACTACAGCATCCTCCCTCCTAGTCCCAGTTGCTGGTGTTTGGCCCATCATTCACCCTAGTCCTTCCATCTTCCAATAATGGATCTCAGAGTAGGTTAAAAAGTTGGCACCACATCGTGGGCTGAAGTGCCTGTACTGTGCTACTGTGTTCCATGTTCTAATTAATTGAGATCGGTCAGATAGGTTCTGCTCTTGACGAAGCCAGGTTGACCATCCCTAATCCCTGCTTTTCCACTTCCAAATGGTCCTCTCAGATTTCTTTCCAGTATCTTCTCTGCCATGGATATTAGGTGCACAGGTCTGTACTTATCAGGCTTTTCTCTGTTTGCTCTTCGCTTGGATAATGAAGGCTGAGAAAGATGTGCCCTGTATAGTTCCAGACAATGTATCAGGTGAAGCCCGGTGGTCAGAATTATAAACCAATCAAATCAGAGCAAGCTCAGGCATCGGGAGGTGCTCTTGTTCCCAGCAGGGAGCGGAGTTTTTGAACAGATGGGTGGCTCGTGGTGAGGGGCAGCTGACCATGAGCTGAAACAGTTTCCCTTGGTGTGTCACCTCCTGCCAAAGAGAAGTGCCCCAAAGGATGAGTAAGGCAGACTGATCTCAGATCCAGGAATGGGGAGGAAGTCAGTGGGGAACAATTTCCCAGTTCCTTTTGCCCCAAATTTCTGGTAGTGAAAAGATTCTACATACTGTTGTGTTTGAAATATTCCTGTTCTATTGACAAGCTAGGTGGTTCTCTTCAGTAAGACACAAAACCATAAGACATCCAGCTCATTGAGATGTTTGCAAATGGCACACGTACCCTACTCATTGTAACACTTGTCATTGTCAGACGTGCAACTCTGCTTAATGTTACACTCACTAATACGTCACTATTCATTGTTAAACTCAATAATATCCCACATACTGTGCACTATCACATCCACCAATATCCCATGCACTGTATCCTGTCACACCCACCAATAGCTCACACACTGTTCACTATTGCACTTGCTAGTATTCCACACCCAACTCATTCTCTTTCTGGCCAGTAACTAATCATACATGCCAATATTACACAGACTGCTGACTATCACACTCACGAGTATCCCACATACCAATCGTGATACACTCGTTGGTATCCCACTACCCATTGCAATCACACTCACTGATATCCCACACACTGCTCACGATCACACTCACTCACATACCACATGCTGCTCACTATCACATTCACTGGTATCCCACACACTTCACACTGTTACACTCTCTGGTATCCCACACCTTGTTCACGATCACACTGACTCACATCTCACACACTGCTCACGATCACACTCATACACGTCCCACACTTTGCCTACCTTTCCCCTGTCTGTGATTGTGATGAACATATCTTCAGTGTATTTACCCGGCTGAGAGTCAAGTATCCTTTTGGATGATAAGACTTCGGAGCAGAATTCGGCCATTTGGCTTATCAAGCCTGCCCTGTCAATCAGTCACGGATGATTTATTTTCTCTCCTGATTTCTCCCTGTAACCTTTGATGCCCTTAACTAATCAAGAACCTTTCAACAATGACCAAATATACCCAGCCAATCCTGACTGAATGACCAACTGGGTTAAAATTTCCTTGAATACACATCTTCTGATTTTGATGAATATATGAACTCTGTCTCTTATCTCTGTTACACTCACACCCCCTCCATCACTCTTCAAAAAGATTGAAAGAGTACACAGGAAATTTACAAGGATGTTGCCAGGACTTGGGAACCTGAGTTATGGAGAAAGATTGAATAGGTTAGCACTTTATTTCCTGGAGTCGGGGAGAACGCCGGGAGATTTGATAGAGGTATAGAAAATTATAAGGAAGGAGAGTAAATGCAAGCAGGTTTTTCCCACTGAGATGAGAGCCAGAGGTCATCAGTTAAGGGTGAAAGGTGAAATATTTCAGGGGAAACAGCTTCACTCAGTGTGAGTGTGGAATGAGCTGCCAGTGGTAGTAGTGGATGCAGGGTCAATTGCAACATTTAAAAGATTAGGTACTTGCACTGACAGAAGTGGTACGGAATGGTGGGCTGTGGTCCACGTGCGGGTCAAAAGGCCAATGCAGAATAACAGTTGGGCATGACCTAGATGGCAGAACGGCTGTGGCATCCTTCGACTCCATGACAATAACTCCTTTATACCCCGAAGGAACTCAGACAAGGGCAAAAAGCTTTGACAATTACAACCACTCCTCTAACTTCCTGTAAGGATCAAAGCATTTCTTTTGCCAAACCTCTGTGTGACTCCACTCCTGCATTGACATGATGATTGGCTTTTATCTCTCCTTCAAGGTGGCTTATACATACATGTGGCTTTACCAAGCCGAACTATAGAAGTTTGGGGAGGAAGACTAACCTTCTCATAGACAACCCAGGAGTCTGCAGTGAATCCCAGAATTACGGACAATGAGTCAGGAGGGGGAGTGCCCTCTCCCTGTGCATGCCACTTGTCTGCACAGAGAAGGCTAGGCATTATAAATGCCAGGCAGGTACAAGCAGAGTAACTGACCTGAAGAGGATGCAGGAACAGCTGCAGCTGGCATGGCTTTGGAGGCAGTGCAGAGGAGGTTCACCAGATCAATTCCAGAGATGAGGGGATCGTCACCATGAGGAGAGATTGAGTCGCCAGGGACTGTACTCATTGGAATTCAGAAGAATGAGGGGAGATCTTATAGAAACATATAAAATTATGAAAGGGATAGATACGATAGAGGCGGGAAAGTTGTTTACACAGGTAGGTGAGACTAGAACTATTAGGGGAGATAGCCTCAAGATTCAGCGGAGTAGATTTAGGATGGAGATGAGGAGGAACTGCTTTTCCCAAATAGTGGTGAATCTGTAGAATTCTCTGCTCAATAAAGCAGTGGAAGCTACCTCAGTATATATATGTAAGACAAGGTTGGATAGATTTTTGCATAGTAGGGGGATTATGGGGAAAAGGCAGGTAGGTGGAGATGAGTCCATGGTCAGATCAGCCATGATCTTATTGAATGGCGGAGCAGTTCTCCTGCTCCTATTTCCTATGTTCTTATGACCAGGCTGAGTAGAAGTTTCATTGGCTACTTTGTTCATGTCTGAGTGATTCAGCCCCAGGCACCGGCTTCAAACTGTCACCAATCAGGCAAAAGGTGGCACAGGAGGTGCAATAATGCCAATAAGCATTGCTTAACTTTCTTCCCTGGACCTGGCTTGTGGCCTAAGAGAGGTCTTCGTAAAAGGAGTTTAAGTTCAAGTTTATTGCCACAGGCAGACAAATCCAGGGTAGAAATGCCATGAAAATGGCTGATGACAAAGAGGTTGGAGGTGTTGTGGATAGTGTAGAGGGCTATCAGAGATTACAGCGGGACATTGATAAGATTGCAAAACTGGGTGGAGAAGTGGCAGATGGAGTTCAACCCAGATAAGTGTGAAGTGGTTCATTTTGGTAGGTCAAATATGATGGCAGAATATAGTATTAATGGTAAAACTCTTGGCAGTGTGGAGGATCAGAGGGATCTTGGGGTCCGAGTCCACAGGACACTCAAAGCTGCTATGCAGGTTGACTCTGTGGTTAAGAAGACGTAAGGTGTAATGGCCTTCATCAATCGTGGAATTGAATTTAGGAGCCGAGAGGTAACGTTGCAGCTATGTAGGACCGTAGTCAGACCCCACTTGGAGTACTGTGCTCATTTCTGGTCACCTCACTAGAGGAAGGAGGTGGAAACCATAGAAAGGGTGCAGAGGAGATTTACAAGGATGTTGCCTGGATTGGAGAGCATGCCTTATGAGGATAGGTTGAGTGAACTCAGCCTTTTCTCCTTGGAGCGACAGCAGATGAGAGGTGACCTGATAGAGGTGTATAAGATGATGAGAGGCATTGATCATGTGGATAGTCAGAGGCTTTTTCCCAGGGCTGAAATGGTTGTCACAAGAGGACAGAGGTTTAAGGTGCTGGGGAGTAGGTACAGAGGAGATGTCAGGGGTAAGTTTTTTATTTAGAGAGTGGTGAGTGCTGGAATAGGCTGCTGGCAATGGTGGTGGAGGCGGATACAATAAGGTCTTTTAAGAGGCTTATAGATAGGTACATGGAGCTTAGAAAAATAGAGGGCTATGGGTAAGCCTAGTAATTTCTAAGGTAGGGATGTGTTCGGCTCAAATTTGTGGGCTGAAGGGCCTGTATTGTGATGTAGGTTTTCTACTTTTCTATGAAAATGAACTTTTTGAGCATCAGCAGCACAGTACGACAAACATAAATTACATAAGCTTAAGTGAGCATAAATGATACCTAACATACAAGATGAAATAATCAAAAATAAACATAGTAACATCCTGGGACCTTGCCTTCACCACCTTCTTGTTACATGGGTCTCCAGCTCCACTTCCAGGCATCCAAGTTTGGACCCATTGAGGATCCCAGACACTTATGTTTGATTGACTGCTTCTCCCTTCGAATTCCATGCAATTCCCTCTCCGCTATGTGGAGATACCTGTGGGTCTCTGGCGCAGCTACAGGCCCCTCCCTCTCCTTCGCCTGCCATGGGCCTCTCTGACATTTCATCCTTTGCTGGATCCACACCTTCAACTGTCAGTTCTTCGGCTTTCTCCCATCCAGAAAGATTGCCCGTCTCCAGACCACGGATTCCGTCATCTCCAACTTCAGTTCCAATGGTCGTTGATGCCCCCAGACTGCAGTCCCTGCTGCCTCTCACTTGGACCTTGATTCGATCAGATTCCTCCAGACTGTGGACCTGCTGTCTACAACTCTGGTTCCGATGGCCCTGGATGCTTCTACACCATGGATACCACTGTTGCCAACTACAGTTCCAAAAATCCCGGGTGCCCTCGGACCGCGAATTATGTGGCCTCTAGCTCCATCTCCAGCCTGGACCTCGGCTGCTGGGCCCTCAGGTTCCCCTTCCACTGCTATTGCTCTGAACCATAGGTTCCTCAAGCTTCCCGGTCACCTCTTGGGTTCTCAGAGCCTTCACCTTCCTTCCATCCTATATTCTCTGAACACCCCAACACTCCCACCTCCTCTGACACCACCAACTCTCCTCCCAACTCTAATCCCAGCCATGTCTTCACCATTCCCTCTGACCTTCTCTCTGAGGCAGAATGTTCTGTCACCAGCGAGGGCTTTACCTCTTCCCCCTTTCACCCGCTCCACAGTGAGTTCTGCATCCATCACAATGCCAAGCTTTTCTGTTGCCTCTGTCTCTGAGCACACTTCTTTGGAAAGATTCCCTCCCACCCCCCAATCTGCACTGATGACCCCTTTTCCCATCTCCAGCCCTCCTCTTGCACTTGGATACCCTGCTCTGTTGTGGATCTTTTTATCTGGAATTGCCAATGATGTATCAACAGGCTTGACCTGAGCACTCCTCTCGTTTCCTTGAACATTACCCTCTCTGAACACACTGCCCTCCACTCTCTCTGCACCAATCCCAACCTTGCCATCAAAGCTGCATACAAATGGTGTGCTAATGTAGTCTGGCGGACTGATCTGTACCTTGCAGAGGCCAGGCAGCAACCCTCAGATGTCCCTTCAGACCATCTCCCACTGTCTCCCACACCATCACTAACTCCATCAAGTCTGATCTCCTATCCACTGCCACCAAACTCATAGTTCCCTTACCCTGCACTGCTCATTTCTACCTCATACCCAAGATCCACAAACCTAACTATCCAGGTTGGCGTATTGTCTCTGCCTGCTCCTGCCTCACTGAACTCATGTCCTCATACCTCAACTCCGTTCTATCCCCAATGGTTCAGTCACTTCCCACTTACATCCACATTTCACATGCTTGCAATCTCCTCAACAACTTTCAATTCCCTGACCGTCTCATTTTCACCATAGATGTCCAGTCCCTATGCACTTCTATCCCCCATCAAAAGCCTCAATGCTCACTTTTTTTTTGCAACCCAACCAATTCCCCTCCTCCTACCAAATCTCATTAAATCCTACCAAATACTGAAAGGTCTAGCGTGGACATGGAAAGGATGTTTCCAACAATGGGAGAGTCTAGGACCAGAGGGCATAGCACCAGAACAGAAGGATGTTCCTTTAGAACAGCTGAGGAGAAATTATTTTTAGTCAGAGGAAGACGAACCTGTGGAATTCATTGCTATAGATGGCCGTGGGGGCCAAGTTATTGGGTATATTTAAAGCAGAGATTAATAGGTATTTGATTAGTAAGGATGTCAAAAGTTATGGGGAGAAGGCATGAGAATAGGGTTCAGAGAGAAAAAAGATCAGTGATGATTAAATGATGGTGCAGACTGGATGGGCAAGTGGCCTAATTCAGCTCCTATGGTCCTATGGAATCCTTAATGATGGAAGGGGAGAGAGGATGTTTCACTGTGGGGGACTCTGACTTCTCCCATCTCTCTGACTGGGCCTGGTTACTTGCCAAAGGCAGTCAGAGGTACAGAGATGAAGGTATCCTGCCAGTAAGCCTCAGTGCCACACAGGCTCTGCCCTGCCCATTGAGACATCGGTGCAGCTTGTACTGAGCCACTTCCTCTGTAAAGGATAAAGATAATGTGTGAATTGAAACTGCTTCTCCGGTATTTTGCTTCCTTTCCTCAGATACAAATAGATAACAAAACCTGCTGACCTCACATTTCACACGAATTATTACTTTTTCAAAATGCAACACCATGGCTTATTTTCTGTGAGTGAGCTTCCTGTGTGAGAAACAACAGACCAGGGAAGGGTCTGTACCAGACGCCAGCTGGTTTTAGCTGCAGTCACACCAGATACCAGTCTCTCACACACACACAGCAGACGCTGTGGCATATTGGTTCATGTGCATCAGAGCCAAGACCTCAGTCTACCTGGAGTACAAGTGCATCCACAGCTAATACCTGAACAGGTAAGGTCCAACTACCTGAGTACAGGTTTATCCATCAAGACACCGGGTGCAGATCCATCCACATTGAGTAGTCTTGACCGGGTACATATTTACCCATACTGGGCATTGGGCATAGGTCTATCCACATTGGCACCGGGCACGGGATAGTCCGCACAGCTGGTACCTAACTGGGCACTGGTCCATCCTCACAGGGCACTGGGTAGAGATCCATCCACACTGGACTGCAGTCCCACTCTCTACAGAAGTCAAATTTATTGAGAAGTGGCCTGAGGTTGGAGCCAGTTCTGGCGCATATTCCTGCAAGCAAGATAAATGCTACACCTGCCCACTCACTTCTCCCATCACCTCCATCCAGGTCTCAAACAGTCCTTCCAGATGAGGAGACACTTCACCTTCGAATCTGTTAGGGTAGTCTAATGTATCCAGTGCTCCTGATGGGTCTCCATTACATTGATGAGACCCGACATAAATTGGGGGACCACTTTGTTGAGCACCTCCGTTCCATCCGCCAAAATCGGAATTTCCCGGTGACCATCCTTCCTCATGATCCAACATGTCAGATTACGGCTTTCTCTTTTGCCATGATGAGGCTATTCTCAGATTGGAGGAGCAACATCTCATGTTCTGCTCATGTAATCTCCACCAGATGGCATGAACATCGATTTCTCCTTCTGGTAATTGTTTTTCTCTTCCCTTCCCCATTTCCACTTCTTCTATTCCACACTCTGTCCTCCTACCTCCTCTCCTCACCTGCCTATCACCTCTCCCTGGTGCCCCTGCTTCTTCCCTTTTTCCCATGGTTCACTCTCCTCTCCTATCAAGTTCCTCCATCTCCAGCCCTCTACCTTTCCCACCCACATGGCTTCACCTATCACCTCAAGCATGTCCCCCAGTGTTCTGCTCTCCAGTGTTCGCTCAGTGGAAGACAAGCTGTATTGTTTGTGACTGCAGACTGATTCAACATTCATGCACTCAGGGATTTGGACTACATGTATTTTTTGAAGTAAATTTTGGGTCTTTACTGTTACCTTGTATGTGCTATACATATGTGCCTTATGTGTGTGTGTATATATATATATACAAAATTATACATATTTTCATTTGGATGAAAACAGGGGGCACTGTTAGGAGCTGTATTATGAGAGAGACTGCTGCACCGTGGAGTACATAAGATGGAGTTCTGTGGAGTCCTGGATTAACAGTGAGCTCAGCACTTGTCCAACTGCATCCATATCATCATGTATCGCAGAGAGAACATTCAGTTCTACTGCTCATTTGGAATAGAGTAAGTCAAAGGGTGTTCCATACAATAGTTGTAGTTCAGAGACTATAGAGTCTTTTAAGACATCCTGAGGTCATTGGAAACATTTTATAGAGAGGCAAGGTCTTTTATTGTTCCTACAATTCTTGTTTAGAATATGAAACATAGGGAGAGGGAGAATGCATGTGTGTGTGTGTGTGTGTGTGTGTGTGTGTATATATATATATATATATATATATGTTGGAGGAGGATGTTAAGCAAAGCTCTAAAGCTAAATCCTAACTATTAAAACTGCTCACTTTTATATTTTCCCATGTTTATTAACACACTGTGCTCTAGCATGTACCAGGAACTAGGTTAATGAATGGTGGAGGGCACTTCTGCTGGTAGGTTTGGCTGAGTTTCTGAGCCCAGTTGCCAGATGTTGGAAACTTGTGTGAATTTTCTTCAGGAGGCACAAAACCAATTGTAATGTTGCCACTTTACCTCCTGGGCCTCAGAGTTTTCCTTCTGCTGACTCAGCTAAGATCTATTCCAGGAACCAGAAGGCATATCTAATCAAATCATGGCTGATCAGTGACCTAGGCAAACACAATTGCAGTCCCATCCCTTCCTCCCCCATTTCCTAGACCTGCCCCTCCCTTTCCTAGATCACCCCCCCTTCTGGGACCATCTCCCACCCCCCAACTTTCTAGAACCATCTCCCGCCACCCCTCCACCTTACTGGACCATCCCCCATCCCCCTCTCCTGGACCATCTCCCTAATCATTGTTTCTCTAGCCAGTAGATCATGTTTATGTCTATCGCCCCTTATCTCCATACCTGCTCTATCATTTATCTTTAATATCTTGAGAACTTTGGTCTGGTACTTAATCTTCTGAATGCCAGAGAATTTGTGCAATCTCTCCTTGTACTTCAACCCTGGAGCACCCAACAATTTCTGGTAAACCTGCACCCTCCAATTCTCAGTTATCCTTGGGTGTGGTGCCTAGATTTGAGCACTAAATTGCGTGGAGCTTCCCTTTCTCTGCTTCCTACAGCACACTGAACTCCACTTTAGCCCCGTCTGTTCACAGATAGGCTAGCAAGTGAGCACCAAGTGTTAACTCTATTAATTACTTCCCTCTCCAGCTGGCGGTTCTCTCTAACAATCTTCTGTTCCTGTTTTTTAAAAAAAATCCTCCTGTTCCAATAAACCCATCATGGTTTCCAAAAAAAAAATCACTAGAGTTTTAGTTAAAACAAATCCAGGGAGTGCATGGTGTTAATGAACTATCTGTTACACACTGGGAATTAACAAACAACGGTAGACTCTGGCAGATGAAACCCAATATGCCTGTGTGTAGAGAAACACATGGCTGAGGAAAGTGGAGACACTGTGTTCTGTGAGTGGTGTCGTATCAGTTTGTTGATGAAAAATTAATCTGCAGGCTTTTGGACAAAGCTGGCAGGACAGGCATTTACTGCCTATCGGTGGTTGCCCCCATCAAGTTGGTGAGCTCCCATTTGCCCAGCTCTGGTGCTGTGTGGGGTTATTTGTTCTGAATGGTCAGCTCTTGGTAAACTTCACACTGTGAGTGAATGAAATAGACTCCATGTTTGGCAGTTGTCGCTTTCTAGCCGGCTGCATTTGCCAGATTACCATGGACAGTTACCATAGTGACTGTACTGTTGCATGACTTAATATATGTTGATTCCACTCTATTTAATTGGACCACTTTGTTTGTTATTTGATACTAAGTTTTTGCCTGGAACTGCCTCTCCTCTCACCCTCCAAGGGCCAACACCAGGGTCAATACAGTTGCGTAGCTTGTTTACTCTCTATAACTAGATTCAAATATGCAGAGTGAGTTGCAGGTGGGGATGTCAACATTCAGTTTATTTTGGAATCTGGTATATGAGCAATCATAGTAACTAGTGAGTGTAGGGTGTTTGCGAGGAATAAGTATCTTTGCAACAATGGTTCCTTCAGCTTTCCAGCATGGAGGCATTCCCCACATATTTTGGAGGATGCTGGATTCCAGAACAAAAAAAAATTGCTGGAAGAACTTGCTGTGTCGGGCAGAGTGTGGAGAGAATGCATTCAAAATCCTGGAGGAACTCAGTAGGTCAGGCAGCGTCTATGGAGGGGAATAAAATGGTGACATTTCGGGCTATGACCCTTCATCAGGACTGGAAAGGAAGGGGGCTGAGGCCAGACTATGAAGGTTCCCTCCTCCACCTTCTTATTCTGGCTTCTGCCCACTTCCTTTCCAGTCCTGATGAAGGGTCTCTGCCCAAAAAGTTGATGCTTATTCCCCTTCACAGATGCTGCCAGCCTTGCTGAGTTCCTCCAACATTTTGTGTGTGTTGCTCAAGAATTCCAGCATCTGTAGAACCTCCCAGAACTTCAAGCATCCATTTCCCACCACAGATGCTGCCTGACCCATTGAGTTCCTCCAACAGTTTATTCTTTGCCTCGCGTGTTTTGATCTGTTTGGTCAAAAATTGCATTATCACAGCCTTCATGAAATTGTTATGGCAGAAAGTGCACCAGGTGAACATTTCTCTGGCATTTCCTGTGTTTAGAATGTAAACTTCAGAGAGACAGGGTGTAATAGAAAGGTCTGTTCTTTCACTTCTGTATACTGTACAGCCACTGCGCCATTCCCCTCACCTCCCCCTGGCCTGCCTGTAAACAGCCTGCAACCTTTCCTAGTCCTTCAACCCTTCGATCTATCAACAGTTCTCCAGCACGGGGCTCCTCTGCATCTCTGAGTAGAAAGCTGAATAACTGTGAGGTAGTGTTGCAGCTCTATAAAATCCTGGTTAAACCACACTTGGAATATTATGTTCCGTGCTAGTTGCTTCATTATAGGAAAGATATAGAAGTTTTAGAGACGGTGCTGATATCTACAAGGATGGTGTCTGGATTAGAGAGCATGTATTATGAGGATAGGCTGGGTTTTTCTGTTTGGAACAATGAGAGATGATGATTAAAGTGTACAAGTTTGATAAGGATTGAGTGGATTGCCAGAGACTTTGTCCCAGGGTGGTAACGGATAATACGAGGGAGCATAATTTTAAGCCAATTGGAGGGAGGTCAGAGGTAAGTTGTTATATGGAGAGTGGTGAGTGCATAGAATGCCCTGATAGTGGAGGTGGTAGAGGCAGATACATTTGGGGCATTTACGAACCTCTTAGTTAGGAAATTGGAGGGATATATAAAAGGGAAGGGATAGATTGATCATACAACATTGTGGGCTGAAGGGACTGTACTGTGCTGCAGTGTTCTGTGTTTTAGAACTGCTGCACAATTCCCTGTTGCCTTGGTCTTAAAATCTGCAATTCCTTCCCTTAAGCCTCTCTCCCTGATCCAAGGCCATGTTTCACTTGTCAGTGGAGCGGCACGGTAGCGTAGTAGTTAGCACAATACAGAAAGGTGACCCAGGTTCAATACCTGCTATTGCCTGTAAGTAGCTTGTGCGTTCTCCCTGTGACTGTGTGGGTTTCCTCCAGCTCTCCAGTTTCCTCCCTCAGTCCTGGTAGGTTAATTGGTCATTGTAACTTGTCCCCGTGATTAGCCTGAAAGAGACAGAAGGGCCTATTCTGCACTGCATCTTGTAAATAAATAAATATTACTTCAACAGGAAATGAAAATCATAAACATGCAGTTCAGAAAGAAAGCCAGAAAATGTTGGAAACACGCGTCAATTCAGTCAGCATCTGTGGAGCAGTGTTGATGTTACAGGTTGACGACCTTTCCGCTCTCAGTAGGACCTGCTGTGTGTTTCCAGTATTTTCTGTGTTGGTCCTAACCTTTCCTTTATGTGGGTTGGTGTCAATTGTGAGCTAACTGTGTGTGAAGCCTACAGGAGAGTTTATAGATGGTGGGGAGGGACGTTTCTCTGCTACAGCAGTGCAGGGAGGTTGGAGTTAATGAAAACTGCAGACTGGATCTGAGCAAATGCCAACGGCAGGGGAAGGGCTGGACTAGTTGTCTTGGAGAGTGAGCTGGATACATTTCACCCTAGGTGAATTACTGAAAGGAAATGACAGCATCTCATTTTTTTGTCACGGAGCTACATAAATCATCTTTCAAGTAGATTTGTTGATGCAGTATCAGAATAGACCATTGTTTCATACAGACATCCTGTTGCAGCTGTGCAGCTTATCCAGCGTTTAACCCACTCCACTCTGGCAGCCGCCCCACATTTTTCTCTCTTCTCGTTTTCGTCCATATGTAAAAATTCCAGCCAACTCTTTCCTCCGCCCCTTCTGAAGTTGTTGATTCCTCACTGGCGCCAGGCTGCCTTTTGGTTCCTCCTCTCCTAAAGGCTTAGCCTGTTCAGCAAGGGAGGGAAGTGAATTGGCGGAGGACGGAGAAAGGAAGAGGGTAATTTGGACAAAGGTGATGGGGGTGGGGGAGTAAACAAAAAATCAGTCTCTTCTCTTCTCTGCCTGTCCTGATGTGTGATTGCTGGGGTTAGGGTCCTGCTCTCACAGCCCTTGAGTTGCTCTGGCAATCCACCCCAGAGGAGAGTAAAGATGACACAGGAAGAGTAAAGTGAGGCGTGGGAGGGCAGCTTCACAAATTTGGCTTTGAGGCAAATAAAATAACAACCTGGCACAGTCACTGAAACCGACCCTGTTGAAAGGGAAAGCAAGAACGCGGTGTTGTTGGGGAGGTAAACAATGGGGAGCAGCTAGAAAGCTCTGGAATGAAATGCCCCCACCAAACCCCATCATCCTCCACCCCCTCAGTCACAGCACCACTTCCCCTGGCTCTCTAGAAATTAAACATCAATTTCCACAAAAAAGACTTAAAGCAAACTAATGGTGGGGAGGAAGGAGAGCGCCTTCAGATAACTCGTATTTTGGCAAAAATGTGTTTGAACATCTTTTGCTTGATGTGAGAATGATGAAGATGCAAAAGAAAAAGACTGTTTTGCCAGGCAGTGGTTGGTAGGGGAAGGAGGTAACACCTGAGAACGCTCATTAAGTTTGGTAATTGATGAACATTACCACACAATTGTCGCTCAGTCCAGTCTGTGGTCACACCCAAATCCTGGCCTTTCAAAGTCAAGCCTCCTGATATAAGCTTCTGGTATTGGGGGTTCGCATGTGCCAACTAGTATTACTATCTGAAGTCGAAGAAGGGTTAGTGATCTGAAACTGTGCAGTGAAACGCAGCTCATATCCTCACTGAAGTTAATCCGAGACTCTGGAATAGCAGTCCAGCTCCACCACGACAAAGCAAAGCCTTTCCACCACCTAAAAGGCATAAGTCAGTGAATATCCTTTGCTTGTGCGGATCACTCAAAAATACTCCCCCACACTGCCCAGAATACTCAGCTTGTCAGATACCCAATTCAGCACCCCAAGTATTCACTTCCTCCTGCACCACCTCTCAGCATAGCTGCAAAGGTTGCCAGTTATTGTCACATTACCTTCTGAACCTATAACCTACACCACCAAGAGGGACCCAGTGCAAGGGAGCACCATCACCACCAGCAGGTTTCCTTCTAATGCACAGCATTCTGATATGGAATGTATTGTGTTTCCTTCATTACCCCTGGGTTTAAGTTCTACATTTCCCATCTCAGTGTTACTGACTTTCTATATATGGAGGGAGGCCATTTCAAGATTAGCATCACTTGTCACATGTACATCAAAACATACAGTGAAATGAGTCGATGCATTAAGTCAAATCATCAAGCATTGTGCTGGGCAGCCAGCATGCTTCTAGTGCCAACATAGATTGTCCGCATCTCACTATCTGTACTTCTTTGGAATGGAGGAGAAAACCTGTTCACCTGGAGGAAACCCACATGTCACGGGGAGAACGTACAAACTCCTTACAGTGGCAGGAATTGAACCTCGACAGGTGATTGCAGGCACAATAATACATTAACTGCCATGTTACCGTTTGACTAATTGGGTTCATTCTAGCAAAAAAAAACCCATCAGTTTCACTCCCCTCTCCTGTAACACTTCACCTCATTCTCTGTCTCACAATTTTCCCTTGATTCTTTCTGCCTCTTACCTACACTACCGGTTAATTTATAGCTACTCCCTGCAACGTGTGAGGAGAACCTGGAATTTTTCTCATTTCATCAGTGGACAATTGATGGTTTGGTCTTATTGAGGTGGGTGCCATGAGCTGGTGAGTGGTGGACTGGACTCCCAACATGATACTTCTTCCCAAACGATATGCATCTGCAGAAGATGTTGCGCATAATCAGCTATCGCAAAGCTGTAAGTGGGTGGGATTGGGATAGCAAGGCTTTACAATTGACAGTGCTGGTTGGAGGTGACATCCTATACTACCACTCTGGATCAGCTTCTTGGTGCGTTGCCGAGTGATCAACCCATTCAGGATCTAGGTCCAATCGCCACCACTGTGCGCAAGGAGTTTGCACGCTCTCTCTGTAATTGTGTGCAATTCCCTTGGGTGCTCTGGTTTTCTCCCACATTTCAAAGACAGGCGGGTTAGGGTCGGCAAGTAGTGGGCACGTTATGTTGGCACCAGAAGCATGGCGACACTCGCGGGCTGCCCCCAGCACATCCTTGGACTGGGTTAGTAGTTGAGGTGACACATTTCACTGCTTGCTTCAAGGTTTTGATGTACATTTGACAAATAAATCTCACCTTTAATCTTTAGTGCTCCATCTCCCTTCACTGAGAATGACATCTCTTCAGTTACCTTGCTGAATGACAGTGAGTTAGCAACCTGTTTCTCAATGTCAGATACTATTGTAAGAAAACAAAAGTACTCAAGCAGCTGAAAACAAACCATCATTGTTTAATGTTGCTATGAATTTTCTCTTGGGGCTTTTGACATAGCACAATGTTGCCTTGGAACTGCTGAGTAGCTGAAGACAAGGGAGAAGTGGGGGGAGGTTTGAGGAGTTGGAGAGAGCTGGATGGTCTGAGGTGTATCTGGCGAGTTCCAGAGTCTGGGGTAGTGATGAGATGGATCTGATTTGAAGGTAGCGTGAGGAAAGTTTGAGGATTTGAAGTTACAAATCTTTATAGTGTGATTAGATGCGTGGGGCTGGAGCAAAGTTTACAAGAAAAGATAAGACATGATTTCCTTATAAGCAGAACTATCTGCTACTTACTGTTAGTTACAAGTTAGATACTGAAAGTACTGAATGAAACAGATGACACATTGCCAGTCAGATTTGGCTTCAAGCCGTGTACAGTACTTATTTGTTGTATTTTATTGATTGGTAACAACTTGATTTAAAATGTTCAGGGAGCAATGTTCAAGTTCTGGCAATAGTTACATCTGTAAACATGCAGACAAGGTTGAAGGAACAAAAGGTATTGTATTCTGACTGGCTGTTCTGTGTACGAATGTGAAGTCTATTACTCTTCCTGCATGGCCACTGGATACCAAGACTAGTGGTAATGACCTTACTTCAGTGATCACATGCCTAGAGATGGAAATGGGCACTGAGTAAAAACAAGGTTGTTTTTTATTTGGGTATGGGATGTGGACTTCACTGGTGAGGCCAACATTTATTACCCATCTATGACTGCTCAGGGTACTGAGAGGGGAGAGGGAGGAGAGTTAACGTCAACCATATCGGTGGGCTTGGAATCACATACCTGCCAGAGCAGATATGGATGGTAGATTAATCAGATTGTATTTGACTTGTTATGAGCAGTTTTGGATCCCATATCTAAGAAGGGAATGTGCAGGTATTGGAGACATTCTAGAGAATGTTTACAAGAATGATCCCAGAAATGAAGGGGTTAACATATGAGGAGCACTTGATGGCTCTGGGCTTTACCCATTGGAGTTTAGAACAATGACGGGTGGAGGGGATTGGATTTCATTGAAACCAACTGATTATTGAAAGGCCTGGATAGAGTGGATGCTGTGAGGATGTTTCCAATAGTGGGTGAGTCTAGGAACTGAGGGCACAACTTCAGAATAGACGCATGTCCCTTTAGAACAGAGATAAGGAGGAATTTCTTCAGCCAGAAGGTGGTGAATTTGTGGAATTCATTAAGAGTATATTTAAAGAGGAGGTTGATAGGTTCTTGATGAGTAAGGGCGACAAAAATTTCATGGAGAAAGCAGGAGGGGGATAATAAATCAGTCAGTTTGGAATGGTGGAGCAGACTTGACAGGCCAATTGGCCTAATTCTGCTCCTATATCTTATAATCTTATTTCTTCCCTTGAAGAGCATTAGTCAACCAGGTGAGTTTTCATGATAAGTTTATCATCACCATTATTTGCACCCATTTTTTAAAATTTCAGATATATCTAATTGCTTGTATTTAAATTCCCCTGCTGCTTGGTGGTAATCCAGCCTGAATTAATAGATCATGCTTCTAGCTATAAATTTGTCAACTTAACTACCATGTTATACAACTAGTGATATCTTGAACATCTAGATATTCTGATGGTAGAGGCAGATATGTTAGGGACATTTAAGACACCCTTAGATAGGCACAATGATGAAAGAAAAATGGAGTGCTGTGGGAGGGAAGTGTTAGATTAATGTTGAAGTAGGTTAAAAGGTCGGCACAACATTTGTGGACTGAAGGGTTTGTACTGCTCTATGTTCTATATTCAGTTATCTCCCTTGCAAAAATTGTGAAATTAGCCAAAAATAACTTGAAACCAGTGGTTTATATCCAGCATTCAGCTTAAGCAAAATGCTTGCAGCTCTATCTGGAAGCTGCTTGCTCACTGATTACTGGGAAGAATGAGGCATCTTAAAGGCTCTCTCCCCATGGTAGTCATAAACAGCTGCAGACATGGCTGCCAGGGGAAACAAAAAGGTAAGGGAACAAGGTGGTCTGCTGTGAATGTGGGTTACCCCACACACAATCTCTGCTTGGGCCGAGTCCCTATCTGTCAGTGACTCCATGGCAGGACTGAAATGTAGATCAGTGAGGCATGGATTGTAGTATTGAGGCTCTGACCCACTTATATAAAACAGCTGTAATCAGCAAGTGACCAACCAGGGATGGGTCTTCAGCACTGGCTGTCAGACACCGTCTCGGCCCGAAACGTTGACTCTACTCTTTTCCGTAGATGCTGCCTGGCCTGCTGATTTCCTCCAGCATTCTGTGTGTGTTGCTTGTGTCAGAATGGAGGCCTTTTAGTACTTAGCTCATTGCTGATTTCAGTTGATGTACTCTATTTCCCCAGAGTAGGGAAGTCTGAACATTAAGGGCATAGGTTTAAGGAGAGAGGCGAAAGATTTAATAGGGACCTGAGGGACAAGTTTTGCACACAACCAGTTGCCAGAGGAAATGGTAAAGGCAGATTTAAGAGACACTTGTACATAATTAGGAAGGGTTTGGAGGGATATGGGCTAAGCCTGGGGAAGTGACCCCAAACAGACAGCTCAAGTAGACAACTTGGGTAGTACAGTAGAGTAGCAGTTAGCACATCGCTTTACGCCAATGAGACCTGGTCGGGGTGCCTATGAGGAATTTGTATGTTCTTCCCACTATCAGTGGGTTTTCTCTGGAGGTTCCACTTTCCTACCACATCCCAAAGACATACGGGTTGGGGTTAGTGGGTTGTGGGCATGCTATGTTGGTGCTGGAATTGTGATGGCACTTGTCGATTGCCCTGCAGAATCCTTGTTGATTTCACTTGATGTAAATGACGCTTTTTACTGTACGTTTTGATGTATTTGTGACAAATAAATGTAATCTAATCTATCCAATTTAGTTGAAATGGACAGGGTGGGAGTCCAACTCTTTTTTTGTGTGACTTTTCAATAGAGGTCTCAGGCAAAGAAAAGTCACTACTTTACGAGAGAGGAGTGCAATTTGGGATACAACTAAGTATGCAATTTTTACCAGAATATCACTGCATGTTCGAAGGTGAAATATACCCAGATGGGCAGTTTCCATTGAGGGTGACTTTACCCAGAGATGATGACCAGAGTGATCTACTCTGGCTTAAACTGTTTGAGTTGGGAATGAAAAATTGGTGCTGGGGACCCAATTTCTGAGCAAATACATTTTGAGGGAAATGATTCATACCTATCACTAGTTAATAAACAGGGCGCCTTAAGGAAGGGTGTCCTATTCTATATGTAGGTCAGCCTTGGGGCATGCTAAGCTTAACAATTGCTTTTATGCAGCCCACAGCTCTCTTTGGCTCCAGTCAGCAGAGCACAGCCAACTCTGAGAAAGCCAGTCATTGTGTGGCTGGCATGTGATTCCCTGTAAAAGAAGAGTAAAAATGGAGTGTGAAGGAAATCTGGCAAATCAGCGAGGGAGAGACGGGGGGAATAAAGTAGAATATTTGTAAAGGAGAAAGAGAGCTGAATTAGAGGGTTCTGAGTATGGAAGAGGTGGAGCAATCCAAAGAGCAAGAGGGCTATTGGCCCCTCCAGCTGATGCAAAGATGAGGCCCTTCACCCTACGATATCTGTTACAGAGGCCTTTCAACACACTGCACTATTAAAACAAGATGTTGGGTGATCTGTAACATGATTTGCAAAATAACATTATTTGCTTGCCTTAGCTGTGTAGATGTTGAGAGACAGCTAAAACGAGGTCAGTGAACTTAGAAGGGTTCGGTCAGACAGACAGTACAACAAAAGTGGGTGGGATTGGACTGGATAGCTGGCATGGATCCGATGGATTAAATGGCCTCTTTGACACACGGAGACATTTAGACAGGCAGTCAAAGAGCCTATTCTTGGTATCTTAAAGAAGCAGAGCGAGGCAAAGAGCTCCAGGGAGGGTTTTCCAGAACCTCAGGTCCAGATAATTGATGGCATAACTACAAATGGTGTGACAGTGGAGAGGCCACATCAAAAGGAATAATGTGATCTCAATGAACCAAAGGGCTGGGGGAGGTTAAGAATATATAGGATGGGATGAGGGGAGAGGGGCTGACTGTAAGAAGCTATGGAGGGACTTGAATACCGAGATGAGAATGTGTGAACTGCGAGCGAGTGCAGGCCAGTAAACATAGGGGTGTTTGTATCATTATCTCTGCTAGACTCACCGAGTGCAGTCCCTTTCCAGCCAATCTCCATCTTCCTCCCTCCACAAGTTCTAGCTCATCCAAAGCTGGGTTGTCAGTATCCTTACCTGTACCGATTTCCACTCAGACACAGAGTCAGAGACTAATAGAGCACTACAGCACAGAAATGAGCCCTTCACCCCATCTAGTCCATGGCAATTCTGCCTCGTTCCATCGATCCACACCGGGACCATAGCCACGTAACCATCAAAACTTCTCTTAAATGTTGCACTGAAGCCACATCAACCACTTCCACTGGCAGCTCGTTCCACACTCACACCACTTTAGTGTTTGCTGACATCCCTTGGGATGCTTTTCTCCAGCCTCTCCATTTTAAAAGTATCTTTCCCATGTTTAAATTCCTCCATGCTCTTGCCTGTCCTTAACTCCAACTTTCTCAGCTCCACAAACTCAGCCTAATTTACTGTTCCTTCAATACTCAACTCTGACAGTTGGTGTCTTGTGCATGTTTATGAATGGGTATGTTTGTCTTTAAGTGTCTGTAAATGTGTGTGTACTGTATACATCTATTTGATTATCAATATGTTTTAAATTATGTGTAAAGTGAGTGCTTTTGTGATTTTTTTTGTCTCTGATTATATGGATGTCTATGCACTTATGAGTTTAGATGTGTGCGTCTGTCTTTGTGTATGTTTATGTGCATTTGGGTTTGGAATGCGAAGCACCAGTTAATGACTCTGTTACTTTGGTTCAGATTATTTTTGCTTGCTATTGTGTCTTCACACATTTCCCACAGTCACTGCCAAATCTGGAAGCATTGCTGCTGTGTCTCTGCAAGTCTGTACACTGCTGAAATCCCATGGAAGTCGCTACCGGCAATGAGCAATAGAACTGGGTGAAGTTTCCCAATGATAGTCCCAGGGCACCCAAAGGTGTGTATTCACAGGGGTGCGTGTCTAACTTTGTGTGGGAAGGGTGGGAACTGAGTCTGATTTCTCCTCCTATTGGCTCTTCCTATTTCCCTTTGTCTTGGCCTGTCAAAATACTTCATTACTAAATGTGACAATCACCTCAGATTTTGAAGCCAAAATCAAGAATGTTGCTGCAATGGGCAGTGACATTCACCAAACCTGACTAAACCCCCCTCCAGCATGATACGGGGCAATAATAATGTAGCAGAGAGTGAAGCAACCTCTGCCAGAACAGGTGGTGGTTGGTGCTCACACCTCCTATGGCACTGTAACAGCAGCCGTTGAAAATACTAGCACGGCCAAATTTTCACTGTCTCCATGGCTGCAGCTGTAAATAGTGTAAAAAGGAACACCATGGTAACACAGCCAGACACATTAGCAGCAGGTATGGTTAAATGGTCTGGTGTCTCCTTTGAGTTGCAATCTACTGGTAGCAAGCTCTGACAACTCCATCAAAATATGCTCTTGCATGGAGTCAGTTTTAATGGTTCATGTTTGAGAATTCTTACAACTATTAAGTGGTGGACACAATTTATTGAAGTTAAACATTTGACATCCTGGTGAGACATCGTGTAAAAAAACACGTTTCTTCTCTCCATTCTCATTTGAACCATAATAACCCAGCAACTTATCTTCATGTAACTTGATGTAAGTTCAGATTCATCCCAAGGGGCTTCACAAATGGGATCAGATGTGAAGAGATTGATACTGAGCCCAAGTGGGGAGACAGCTAACTTGATACAATGATCAGAAATACTGGTCCTAAACGAGGCTGCTTTCATTCAGTGAAGCTATTGTGGGGACCACTTTAAGTATCCACACTCAGTCGTACAAGGGTTAAAAGAGCGTCCACTCTCACTTTGTTGGCATGTGAAATGTGCCAGAGCAGATGAGGAGAAGATGGGTCAATGAGATTTCTTTCCTGCCGTTTAAAACCCAGGGGAGCAGGAGTAATGATGAGCTCACACACTGATGGACTCATCTGTCTCTGATCCATTTTGACAGTCGACACTTGAGACAGATAATGCTCATTCCGCAGTGTTGTCACAAACGGGAGAACATTTGAATATTAAATTTCTTCCTCAGCTTTAAGACCAGCCCATACTTCCTATAAACTAGCAGCCACCTAGCTGGTTTTCTATCACTTTCAGATGCTGAACATGATACATGGGGAAAGTATTCTGACCTCATCGGAAAGTGATGCTCAGGCTACACCCAAACTTCCGATGTGGTGCTGCTGCTGAGGCCGCCTGCTTGAAGTGGAAAGTCAAAAAATGATTCTCCTAAACTCTCCTTGAAAGAAATCCAAGGATTCCTTGTGTTGCATGATGTACCTCCCATACAAAAGGGAGAGAAATCAAGTGTGCTTAACGGGTAATGATGCATTAGCAGTTGGAACTGAGATTTGCAGATTTAGTTCATTTTCATAGTCATATAATCTGCCCATACTTTTATCTGAAGCCAGTAGGCACCAGGGAGTGTCAGAGACTACATGTCCAGGCAGGTTTGGTACGGTGAAGGCAGAGGAAAAGATGTTGACTGTTCAGATGACTGTACCACTTTGTTGCCTGACTAATCTCAATCCAGACTTTGAGGAAGATAACTCTGACTCAACTGGAATGGGTGTGCCTTCAATGAATCTTGTGTTGATGCCCGCATCTGTTCAGTTTCTCTGCACTTCTGTCACTTTTTCCGGAGAATGTAATGCAACTGAGTGGCTAGCTAGGCCATTTCAGAGTGAAGAGAAGAATCACTCACAAGTGAGCTGGTGAAGGACAGCAGGTTTCCATTACTATTGGTGGGTCTTTGTGACATTCCTACAGCTTTGTGATAAGACAGTCTAACGGCATACTGTCGTGACACCAACCTTTCCCTCAATGTCAGCAAAACAAAAGAGATGGTGCATACACTTCCAATTTCCTCAAGACTACTGAGGTCAATAGGGGAGAGAACTTCAAGTACCTAGATGTGAACATCAACAGTCTGTTCTGTTCTAACCACATGGACGCCATGGCCAAGAAAGAGCACCTCTACTTTCTTAGGAGGCTAAAGACTTCGGTACATCTCTGTTGACCCTCACCAAATTTTATAAATGTTCCATAGAAAGCATCCCATACAGGTGTATCACATTTTGGTATGGCAACTGCTCTGCCTGTGACTGCAAGAAACTGTAGTGAGCTTGGGCACAGCTCAGCACAGGATGTAAACCAGTCTCCTCTCTATGGAGTCTATACTTCTCACTGCCTTGGTACAGTAACCAGCATAATTAAAGACCCTACCCAATCCTGATATTTTCCCTTCTCCTGCCTCCCATTATGCAGAAGATACAAAAGCCTGATGAATATACCACAATTGTTGAAGGACAGCTTTTACAACACCATTCAATAGTCCCCTTCTCTGATAAGATGGACTTTTAACTTCTCAGTCTACCTTGTTATGATCTTGCACCCTATTGTCAGCCCACAATCTGTAACTATAACACTTTATTCTGCATTGTCATTGTTTTTCCCTTTTATTACTTCAAATAATAATAGCCAATGATATAAAAGAGGACATTAAAAGTTTTTACAGATATGAGTAAAAGAGAGATGAGAATGGATATTGGACTGTCAAAAAATGACACTGGAGAAGCAGTACTGGGGACAAAGAAGTAGCAGATGAACTTAATAAGTATTTTGTATCAGTCTTCACGGTGGAAGACACTCACAGAATGCCAGAAATGCGAGAGTGTCAGCGGGCAGAAGTGAATGTTGTTGCTATTACTAATAGCTGAAAAGACTGGGGAGGCATTAGTAATGATCTTTCAAGGATCAACAGATTCTGGAATGGTTCTGGAGGACTGGAAAATTGCAAATGTCACTCCATTCTTTAAAAAGAGAGGGAGGCAGAAGAAAGGAAATTATAGTCCAGTTAGCTTGATTTCAGTGGTTGGAGTCTATTATTAAGGATGAGGTTTCAGGGTACTTGGAGCCACATAACAAACTAGATTAAAGCCAGCATGGTTTCCTTAAGGGGAGATTGTGCCTGAGAAATCTATTGGGATTCTCTGAGGAAATAACAGGCAGGATAGACAAAGCAGTGGATGTTGTTTACTTGGATTTTCAGAAGGCCTTTGACAAGATGCTGCACATGAGGCTGCTTAACAAGATAAGAGCCCATGGTATTACAGGAGAGATACGAGGATGGATAGAGGATTGGCTGACTGGCAGTAGGCAAAGAGTGGGAATAAAGGGGACCTTTTCTGGTTGGTTGCCAGTGACTAGTGTTTTGCAGAAATCTGTGTAGGGACCATTTCTTTTTATGTTATATGTCAATGATTTGGATGACAGAAGTTATGGGTTTGTGGCCAGGTTTGCGGACAAAACAAAGTTAGATGGAGGACAGGTAGTGTTAAAGAAGAAGAGTGTTTGCTTAAGGACTTATTGAGAGAATGGGCAAAGATGTAGTAGATGGAATATAGTGTAGGGAAATGCATGGTCATAAAGGTATGGACTATTTTCTAAATGGAGAGAAAATTTAAAAAAAAATCAGGGGTACAAAGGGACAGGAATCCTTTATAGGATTTCTTAAAGGTTAATTTGCAGGTCAAGTCAGTGGTGAGGAAGGCAAATGAAATTATAGTATTCATTCTGAGGACTAGAAATGAAGTAATGTGGAGGCTTTATAAGGCATTGGTCTGACTGCATTTGGGCGTATTGTGAGCAGTTTTCCGCACCTTATCTATGAAAATAAGTATTGGTATTGAAGAGGGTCCAGAGGAGGTTCGTGAGAATGATCCTAGGCATGAAAAGGTTAATGAATGAGGAGCGTTTGATGGCTTTGGGCCTGTAGCTGGAGCTTAGAAGAATGAAAGGGAAATCTCATTGAAAGGCCTAGATAGAGGATGTTTCCTATAGTAGGAGAGTTTAGAACCGGAGGACACAGTCTCAGAACAGAGGGACTCCATTTAGAGCAGAAATAAGGAAAAAATGTCTTTAGCCAAAAGGTGTTGAACTTGTGGAATTCATTGCCACATATGACTGTGCAGGCCAAGTGAACGGGTATATTTAAGGTTGAAGTTGATAGGTTCTTGATTAATCAGGTCTTCAAAGGTTATGGAGAAAAGGCAGGTGAATGTAGTAGAGAGGGATAATAAATCAGCCATACTGAAATGGTGGAACAGACTCAATGGGCCAAATGTCCTAATTCTGCTCCTATGACATATGGTCTAATACACTGAAATGATTTGATCTTTCTAGAAAACAGGTTCTTCACCAAACATTGGTACATATGAAAATTATAAATATACATATTTACTATCTATTTTTACATCAATTAATTTATTTATAGTACGTATAGTTTCTCATTCCGGATTTATGTTTTTTTAAACTCTGTTAAAAGTCACAGACTTCTGTAATAGGATTTGTATTCATTTTTGGCATTATTTGGATCACTATTAGACTAATAGCTTAACTGTTAGGCTAACATGTCTGAATTCTCCCTTCCACTTTTTGTGTTGTACCTCACTCTCAGGAGCATGGTTTTACTGTTACTGATGGTTCTCACCATTCATCATGCTGTACTGTTCCTGATGTGACAACTTTTTCTCTTTTTCCTGCAAGTTTCACTAATTGACTTGGATAGGTGTTTTAACATTCATTCTCATGGACTGTCTTATCTGTTTTCTCTCTATTCCTTGCAGCTTCCCCTTTCCCCACCCTCAGTAGTTCCTTTTTCATACAATGAAATGGCTGTTCAGCCCAGCAGGTTGCTATCTCCTCCTTGCCCGGTTTCCACAGGCTTCTGTAGCTTCTTCCGGTGTCACCAAACCAATCTCATCTCAAACACTGACATGGTCTTTGCTTCAGCCAGCAACCCTGGAAGTGAGTTCTACAGCCTCACAGTCACGTGTGAAGCAGTCCTCCCCTTATCTGTTCTGCACATAAATTCAGTAGACAGCTAAACATTTTGCTGTTAGGGTAGTATTTCTGCTACCCTTAAATGATTACTTGAACTCCCATTTTAATCTAGTTTTGCAGTCAATCCAGTGTTAATATAAGATCATAAGATGTAGGAGAAGAATTAGGCCATTTGGCCCATCCAGTCTACTCACTATTTCATCAAGGTTGATCCAGTTTTCCTCTCTCAATTTCCTGTCTTCTCCCCATATGACTTCATGTCCTGACCAATCAAGAACCTATCAATCTCTGCCTTAAATATACATAAAGACTTGGGCTCCACAGCTGTCTGTGGCAAAGAATTCCACAGATTCACCACCCTCTGGCTAAAGAAATTCCTCCCCATTTCCATTCTAAAAGGATGCCCTCTATTCTGAGGCTGCCACTGAGGAAATAGGATAAGAGGCAGAGACAACCAAACTGTGTGATTTCAGGTTATCGGAAATGCCACTGAGCTTTGAATATTCAGCGCCACTGGAGATGGATATTGAATAAGCAAATGGAACATGTTGGTTGCTACATTCCAGTTCAAAGGCTATGGGCTTCTGAAATTGGACTTACTGCTCAGCCACTGAGCTGAGGAAGGTGAAGAGCTGAGTATTTCTTATGACTGGGCCACAGTAAAATTGCATTAGCAGAACTGTAGCAAACCAACAATGCAAAAAGATCACAAGTTCAAATCCCACGGAGGGATGACCACAAACTTGCGAAACCCCCAATGATTGATTAACATTCTTTATGGGAGGAAATCTGGCTGGCCACTTTCAGACTCCAGACCCACAGTAATGTTGATATGTGCTGGCTCTGGAATAATTAGAGATGGGAAACAAATGCGGGCCTTATGAACATTGGAATCAAGAACAAAACATAACAAGCATTCTCCTTTAGTCAGTCACAGACCATTTCTGCAAAGAACTTTGCTGATCCCTCACTGGCTCCAACTCTGTGTCGAGGAAGTACAGTTGACATTCCATGTTCATAACTTCTTTTGTAGAGTTCAGTTCCCTAGTGTCCACTTGCTTATGTGGGAGCCTAAGCTTTGGTTTGCTGTTCAACATGATGCACTGTATATTAAAGTCCAGCCCAGTGAGGTCTTCAGGTAATAAATACAGATCCTCTTTCTGGATCAGGATCACTAGATCAACATTAGAAGGAAGTGGAGTGACTACTTTATTAGGTACACCAGTTCACCTACTCGTTAATACAAATATCTAATCAGCTAGTTATATGGTGCCAATTCAAGACATGGTTAAGCAGTAAAGTTGTTCAGACTAAACATCAGAATGGGGAAGAAAAGTAATCTAAGTGACTTTGTCCATAGAATGATTATTGGTACCTGACAGGGTAGTTTGAGTGTCTCAGAAACTGTGGATCTCCTAGATTTTTCACACACACCAGTCACTGGAGTTTACAGAGAGTGGGGTAAAAAACAAAAAAAAAACCATCAAGTGAACAGCTATTCTGTGGGTGAAAATGCCTTGTTAATGAGAGAAGTCAGAGAAGAATGGCCAGAGTGGTGGTTGAAGCTGACAGGAAGGCCACAGTAACTCAAATAACCATGTGTTACAGCAGTGGTGTGCAGAAGAGCAGCCCTGGATGTATAAAACATCGAACCTTGCAGTGGTTCGATACATATATCATGAATATACAGAGTGGCCACTTTATTATGTACAGGAGGTACCCAATAAAGTGGCCTTTGGGTGTGTTTCTCCCTTTTGCTTCAGCTCGAGACCCCCAATCATACACTTGTCCTCTCCAGATCTGATTACACTGGCCGGATTTCTGTCCCACAGAAATCTGCAATGAAGTCCCTGCTGTCTATATCCTAATGCATACTGAGATAATTTCATCCATCATCCTTACACCTATGGACCTACAATGGTTTAAAGAGTCTGGCAAAGTCTCAGATATAACATTCTCCTTTGCACTCAGAACTCAACACTCCCCACTCTAACAACAGTTCTCCAGTACCTCCATGGATTTGTTTCCACGGATGCTGCCTGACCTGCTGATTTCCTCCAGCGTATTGATTTGACCCCAGCATCTGCAGAGTATTTTGTGTCTCCAATACCTCTGATCTCTCGGTCTGTGGTATTTTGACTCCAGGCTCTGGGGCTTTCTCCTACCCTCACTACCACTTTCTTCCAAACTTAAAACCCTCTCTTTAAGAAAACTCTGCCCCAATGCATCCCAGTGTGCCTTGATGTCAAATTTTATCTTTCATGATCCCATGAAGTGCCTTCTGACAGTTCACAACATTAAAGGTGACACTATAAATGCAGGGTTCTGCAGCTACCTGCAGCCTCATAGATGCCAAGGCACATGTTTCTAACTAGAGTGAGCTGACTGACCAGGGTTTGAAGATGGAAGCTGCCCATCAAATGCCCACACACTGCACCAGGGGGTGCCTTTGCCCAGTGAGCCAGGGGTAGCCAAGGCAAAGCTATGGCTGCTTGTTTGCAGCAAAAGCAGCTGATGTCAGCAAATCCAATCAGCTATAAATTATTCATATGGCTGCTTTAGTTTTGCTCCTCTCCTTACTCTGATGGTCCCTTCCTGTGAGAGTCAGAGAGCTGTCTTTGCGGAGTGATCGTCCCAGAGCCAACCGGCATTCTGCTTGCTCTGAATGGAATGAACAATCCGCTGCCTGATGGATTGGGGCTGGCAGCTTTCCAAACCCACACCAGACTATGCTGAATGTTAGCTGATTAACAGAGCATTCATTGTGCTGAAAGGGCAAACCGCAAACCCATTTCACATCTGCAAGAAAATACGAGCCCCAGCTGGCAAGAGTTTGAACAATTACAACTCCACGATGAAGTAAAGATTGTATTTTGTGGCTGGGGGTGGCTACAAATGGAGCCGTGTGCAGTCCCTCTTCTGGTTACTTGCTTCAGGGAGGCCGAGGGGTGGGGGACTGAGGGCTGGACGATCACATGATCCCCCAATAAAGTGGCACTTGCGAAAAACTGCTGCCCTCTGCAGTCCAACATATTGTTTACTTTTAAAATGCAGACTTGGGTGACTCACTGACTTTCAGTACTCCTCTCATAAAACAGCCCCGCTTCACTCAGGCGACTTCTGCGGCACGTATGGAGGGCCTGCCTCGGGGTCACCAGTTGATTTCCCAGCTTCCAGCTGCCCAGCACCATCTTCCACTACCAGTCAGTATGTTTAGAGCTGCAAGTCGAGACTTACAGGATTTTCGCACGTCTGTGATTTTTTTCTAAACACAAGGGATTCTGCAGCAACATACATAAGTGCTGGAGTAACTCAACAAGTCAGACACCATTTATGGATGGGAATAAACAATTGACATTTCGTGTTCCTATTTATTCCTCTCCGTAGATGCTGGCTGAGTTCCTCTAGCATTTTGTGTGCATTGCCTGTGATTTTCCTCCTGGGTTACTGGAAATCAGCCTTTAATTCCTAGTTGCCTCCAGTTCTGAAGACTTGGTTAGCGTGGATTGGTCACATGGTAACACCCCCCACCCCCCCACCTCCAGTGTAGACCACTGTCTACAGCTGGTCAAAGACTGGGATGTACCAAGTGATGCAGTAATATCTAATGTTGTGCCAGCTAGGCCAGGTGATCCAAAGTCAACAGCAGTGAAGGTGGAGTTAGCATCATTGCGGCCCCGTCTATAATTTTCTCCTTTTGCATATTGTGACTCACTTTTCTCTCGAGTCTCTGACCCCCCACCCCACTACCTGAGTGTGTGGTTCAGCACATCAAACGTTGGCAGGCTAGTTGACATAATCAACCATTGGCTATCAAACAGCCTTCCCTTTTGGGAGGGGAAGCATCAGATAAAAGTAGGCCCTCGCAATCCCTCTCCACTCGAGGTGTTCGCCTTGGCTCAGTGGATTTCCATCTTGCCATGAATTTAAATGCCATCCCAGGTTTCAGCCTGCCATTTGAGCTTTCATTCTCAGCACAGTGACTACTTCAGGGACTTCAAACTGCTGTGGGATGTTGGTTGAGGCACCGGTGATGGTAAACCAGCTGATATCCGTTAAACCCACCCAACCTGGATTAAACCTACAACCTTCGAATAGAAAATGCAGATTGTTAGAGTCACGTAGTGCCTGAGGAGATAAGATAGAGATCAGCAGATGAACTTCCATCAATAAGAAAACCTCTCCTGTGTTGCTGGGTCATAGTGTGCTTTGACCTTCTCACTACCCCAATGAGGGGCAAGGTGAATGCTTGCACTGTGCAGCAGTGCTGTTGCTCGGTTGCCAATGAGTGAAGCCAATGCCCTCAGAGCAGCTCATTTGTGCCTTCCAGTGGATATCTCGAATACAACAACCAACAGAGGCCTTGGGATTAGTGGAGCCAACAGGAAAATGAGCTCATCTGTAAACAGTTAAAGTGTAAAGAAAGTTTGTCTGTAAGTATCATAATGTGACGATTTTAAGTTTCCAAGTTCTTTTCACCATCAGTGAAGCCAACATTAGAATCTGACCCTTTACTCTGCCTGTATCCTGTTGCTGCCAATGTCCTCTTGTCTGGGTTCAGGGTGATTGATAGGCGGCAGTAACAGGGTTGTCACCATAGAGAGAGAAAGCCAGAAGCCACGCGCTGCTTTCAAATACCAGTTGGAGCCCTGCTAACATCCACAGAGGCCTCGTTCTTGGAGAGGAAACTTTCCTAAGTTGGTGTACTTGTGTTTGATTGCTGTGGGTTTGGACTCGTTAGAGTTCAGAAGGATGAGGGGGAATCTTACAGAACCCTACCAAATACTGAAAGGCCTAGATGGAGTGAATGTGGGGACGACACTTCCATTTGTAGGAGAGCCTAGGATCCAAGGACACAGCCTCAGAATAAAGGAAAATCATTTTAAAACTGAGGTGAGGAGGAATTTCTTCAGCCAGGTGATGGTAATTCTATGGAATTCATTGTCATGGAGGGCTGTGGAGGCCAAGCCATTGGGAGTATTTAAGACAAAGATTGAATGTTCTTGATTGGGTAAGGGGTTCAGGGAAGAAGGTAGGAGAATGATGTTGAAAACAACTGGTGGGCAGACTTGATAAGCATATAACCTAATTCTTCTCCTATACTTTATGGTCTTGTGGCAAGCACTGAATTCAGTTGAAGAAAGCAGGTAATCCAGAAAGGCATACCAGAAACACCCCAGATTTCACCAGGCCTGACACATGGGCCTATTCCATATATCCATTACAATAAATGCTGCACGCTGATCATTGGTAAAATTCTCCCTAATTATAACCATATAACAATTACAGCACAGAAACAGGCCATCTCGGCCCTTCTAGTCTGTGCTGAACGCTTACTCTCACCTAGTCCCGCACTCAGCCCATAACCCTCCATTCCTTTCCTGTCCATATACCTATCCAATTTTACTTTAAATGACAATACTGAAACTGCCTCTACCACTTCTACTGGAAGCTCGTTCCACACAGCTACCACTCTCTGAGTAAAGAAATTCCCCCTCGTGTTACCCTTAAACTTTTGCCCCCTAACTCTCAACTCATGTCCTCTTGTTTGAATCTCCCCTACTCTCAATGGAAAAAGCTTATCCATGTCAACTCTATCTATCCCCCTCATAATTTTAAATACCTCTATCAAGTCCCCCCTCAACCTTCTACGCTCCAAAGAATAAAGACCTAACTTGTTCAACCTTTCCCTGTAACTTAGGTGCTGAAACCCAGGTAACATTCTAGTAAATCTTCTCTGTACTCTTTCTATTTTGTTGAGTGACCAGAACTGTACACAATACTCCAAATTCGGCCCTACCAATGCCTTGTACAATTTTAACATTACATCCCAACTCCTATACTCAATGCTCTGATTTATAAAGGCCAGCATACCAAAAGCTTTCTTCACCACCCTATCCACATGAGATTCCACCTTCAGGGAACTATGCACCATTATTCCTAAATCTTCACCTTGTATAATAATGCAACACAGAACATGATTCAATCACAGTGTTTGTGCCAACATTTTATAAGTGTTTTCTCAATCAACGTCAATCACCTACTCTCTCCCCTTTAACTCTGCCCTTCTGTTTAGTAAAGGACTGGGTCCAATGTAGCGTGTAGAGCATCCACTTCATAGTCGAGATTCCTCTGTCCTTTTGTTCTGGTTGGAAGCAGCATGGCTCTGTTTATCCTTCCATGGGCCAATAAGACAAATGAAAGTTCCCTGTATGCAGTCCAGCTGAAAGTGTTCCCTTAGCTTAATCTAGGGACTGAACCTGTTGTACAAGACCATTGAACCTCAAGGGAAGCAGAACATCACGATAGTAACAGCCTACTTTAAATAGATTATTTAACCTCTTTGACGGAAGAAAAAAATAATTGCTATCTTTCTTCCATCCTGTTTTGACTCACAAACACCAAACCCTCGACGAGACAGAATGTCTTTCTCAGCACCAGCTGCGGTTAAAGTACTTGGGGCTTTTGAGGCTATATGGGAAGTGAAAATATTCAAAGGTGTGGTTTATCAAATACAGATTCGAAAAAAAAATAACACAAAGATTGCACACTGCAGAATATTAATGAAACTTGACTTCCATTCTGGTACAATTCTACCCTGAAGAAACATCTCTGCTTAAAACGGGGACTTTTCTTTCTCAGGTACTGATGGTCCCATTTATAGGCTAGACTATTTTGGGACAGGGTGTTTACAGTGGTTTAGCACATTCCCTTTCACTTCTCAGAACTGGACTCAACTCTGACCCAGACTCAATGGATTGAGAACCTCTGTCTGTGAGAGTCCAACATGAAATAATGTTCTAGGTTGTCACAGGAAGGAGAGATGTGGAAAGGGAAAGGACTCAAGATGTGGGATCCTTCTGGGTGATCAAAGGGTTGTGGGGTTGAAATAACACAGTGGTGTTACTGCTAAAGCTTGCACAAAGCTGTTACGTTCTTCGGCAACTTGATTACTTGCTGGGCACTTTGTACGGCTCCTTTCTGGCCCCTTTTTTGCTTGTTTTCTGTGGTATAACTTTCAGCAGCATGAAAGCAGGTGGAAGTGTGCGAGCCAGGAAGGGAGGACTTGTCACATCCTTCACCATGATAACATAGTCACCTGAAATCAGAGTTGCATCATTTTGAAACGTTATTTTGAAATTCTAACTTATTCTCCCCACCCCCCCACCCCTTTCCCCGAATTGAAGCACTAAGAACGACTGGCCTCACGTTCCATAAGTATTCACAGCCCATGCCCCAGCCAAAGGGTGGCACGGTAGCGATTTGGTTAGTGCAATCGCTTTACAGTGCTGGCGATCTCCGATCGGGATTCAATTCCCACTGCTGTCTATAAGGAGTTTACACGTTCTCCTTCTGACCGCTTGGGTTTCCTCCCACATTCCGAAGATGTGCTTTCGGGGTTGGTAAGTTGTAGACATGCCATGTTGGTGCCGGAAGTGTGGCAGTCTGCCCTCCGCACAGTCCTTGCACGGAGTGGGTTGCTGACACAAAACGTCAGATTTAACTGCATGCTTTCCTCTACACATGACAAAAAGCTAATTCAGTCTTTAACCATGTGTATCCTTGTGTGGTCTTGCCCGAGAAGACCCATATTTTAATGCTGATTCCTGACCCTCGTAAAAAGGTCTTGGAAACAAAATTGTACATCTCAGAACTTCAGCACAAGAGGGCTTTTATGAATCCCACAGCAAGCACACTGTCTTGGTGGCTGGGTAGGTAAATGAGTTACCAAGTTCAATATTGGGCCACACAGATTCTAGCACCATTTTCCTGCCTGCCATGATGTCCTCAGGGATGCTACAGCACCCCCGAGTGACAGTAAAATATCAACCATCAGTCAACTGCTTATCTCTCCGATCCTAATGTGAAACTGTGCTTTCATGTTGAAATGTGGGCAGGACAGGGATCAGCTTGAATCATAAACGGCCTTTCCAATGAAGGAGGAGGCCTTTCACCCCTGCAGCTCAATTAATTCACGTCTCATCTTCACTTGGTATCTGTCGCAGCTCTAAACGAAGAAATTGTACCTTATGAGCACAGTTTGAGGTATGAGTAAGTGGGTGGGTCAGTGAAATGTTGCTGTTCCCAATGTTCCTTTATCCAGCAGGAGTTGACAGATTCTGGGGGAGGAGGAATGTCTCCAAATGAAGCATAATATTAATCTTGGGATGAATCAGACAAATCACAGTGTGTGTGTGTTCCCGTGTAGTAAAAATATTTTTACAGCTGAATCAAAATTGTGGAAGGTTGTGTTATCTTTGTCTTTGGACACAATATACAGAGGGGGAGGAAAATGGAGATTATAAGTAAATAACAGTTCAGTATTAAGCTGGAAGCATCATGCATTTCTGTAGCATTTTTCATGACCTCATGACATCCCAAGACCCTTTACAGCTGATGTCCCTGTTGTAAGAAGGCAGATTTGTAAGGAATAAGCTCCCACAAACAGCTAAGGAATGAACAGGATCCTACCACTAAACACGTCTTTCCCTCTAACCATCCCCCCCCTCCAACTCTCCGCTTTCTGCAGGATCAGGGATTTACATGACACCCTTGTCCACTTGTCCCTCCTCACTGATCTCCCTCCTGGTGCTTATCCCTGCAAGAGGGACGAGTGCTACACCTGTCTCGTCACTATTCAAGGCCCCTAACAGTCCTTCCAGGTGAGCTGACACTTCACCTGTGAGTCTGTCAGGGTCATCTACTGTATCTTGTGCTCCTGGTGCAGCTTCCTCTACATTGGTAAAACCCAATGTGGATTGGGAGACTGTTTCGTAGAGCACCTTGGCTCTGTCCATCATGGAAGGATTTCCCGGGGGCTACCTGTTTTAATTCTATTTCAGATTCCCATTCCAACATGTCTGTCCACGACCTCCTCTAAGGTCACAATCAGGCTACTTTCGGGTTAGAGGAGCCTCAACTCATTCTTTCTGAGTTGCCTCCAACCTGAAGGCACGATCATCGATTTCTCTAATTTGCAGTGGTGTCTTCCCCCCCCCCAACTTTTTCCATTCCTTACTCTGGTTACCCTTTAACCCCTTTTCTTCTTCTCACCTTCCATTGCAGACCCTCCTCCTTACCTTTCTTTCATGGTCTACTGTCCTCTCCTATCAGATTCCTCCTTCTTCAGCCTGTCACCTCTTCCAACTATCACTACCCAGCTTCTCACTTCATTCCCCTCCCCACCCACTCATCTTCCTCCTCACCTGGCCTCACCTATCACCCTCCAGCTGGTTCTCCTTCCCACCTCACCTTTGTACCCTGGCTTCTTTTCCCTACTTTCCAGTCCTGATGAAGGGTCCCGACTGTTCCCGTCTGCTGAGCTCCCCCAGCCCTTTGAGTGTGTTGCTTTGAATTTCCAGTATCTGCATTTCTCTTGCGTTTCTGTTTAACGTAATGTTAGTTGAGGAACAGGACACCAGGAATAGTAACCCTGCTCTTCAAATCAGTGTTGTGGGAACTTTAACTCTTGAAGGAACAGCTGGTCTGGTGCTTGCTTAAGAGTCTCATCAGGATGATGGCATGTCTGACAGTACAGCATTCAGCACTGTACTGGGGAGGTCAGTCTAGTTTTGTACCAAAGTCTCTGGGTGGGACTTGAACAGACAACATGCGTGAACTGTCAGAGAACTGACAGTGATGAGGTTTTAATCTGAACCCACAAACTTGTTTCCACCTCTACAACCTGTGCTGAATGCTCAGAAGTGAGATGGGAGGTGGGACTTACTGTGCACTAAGCTCAAAGTCCTCGGAGATTTTAATGACATTTAACACTGAGATTGACATTATACTACACAACAGGTGGGCTGGTGTGGTTTTAAAAAGAAGAGGTTATTTAATAACCCTAAACCACAGGGGTTGTTTTACTGTTACGATAACAAGGAAACTATGCAAGGCCTTAGAATTGGGATGCTGACATGCTCAAACTTGACCACAGATTAGGTTTTGCTGTTCACTGTGATTAACTTCACGGTTTCATGTTGACATCCAAGACAGTGTTTTATGTTCTGTAAAACTAATCACCCCCTGTCTAGTGCCAGCTCAGAGTGTGCCAGACATACTGGATTAGAAATATTAAAGTGTCATGTTCACTGTTGAACAACACTCAAGAAGTACAAACTGAACAACAATGTCCTCTGTTACAACAGTGTCATGTTGTCGGCTCTGAATGTCCCAAATGCTTCACAGAAATGATATACTTTTCTTACGTGGTCTTTGTATGAATTTGGTGAAACAAAGAAGTCAGTTTGAGCCAGCAGGTTCCCAAATATCACCAATGGGTTAATGATCAGATAATCTGCTTTCTAATGAGATAATGAGATTAGTTTGGGAGGCTTCCTGAGGTTGTGAGATATAAATGCAAGTATTTGTTACACTTGAGGTAATGTATTGTGGAGGAACAGGAGACTTTAAAGAGACTGGTATTTGGAGCAAATAATAAACTGCTGGAAAAACTTAGTGGATCAAGCAGCTTCTGTGCATCTGGTGATGTTTCTGTTTGAAACGCTGCATCTGGGGATAAAAGGAAAGATGGCAGTACACAGAAGATTGGGGGAGGGTTAGGACAGAAGGGCAATATGAGTTGCTATTCTACCAGCTTGTGTTTGCCCTTGCTGTGTTAGTGGAGAAGGCTGAGAAGGTCAGCATGGGAATGAGAAGGGGGAACTGGGAGCTCAATCTGCAATTGCAGACAGAGCTCAGGGGCTCTGCAGTTTAGTCACATAACAAAATCTCAGTCTCGCCAAAGTAAAGGGGGCCACCTTGCAAGCACCGAGTGCAAAAAGCTCAGTTGGAGGAGATTAACTTGAATCTCTGCCTCATTGGGAAATATTGTTCAGGTCCCTGGATGGTGGTGAGGGAGGAGGTATAGCAACAAGTGCTGCACCTCCTGTGGTGGCAGAGAAAGTGTCAGGAGACAGGGAGGTTGGCGGGGAGGGATGAGTGAATCAGGGAGCCATAAAAAGAGAGATTCTTTCCAGGTAACAGAAAGGTGAAGCTATGGCTGGTGATGGGTTGTGTAGGACCAGGTGGAAGTAACAAAGGATGACTTGTTGGATGTAAAGTGAGGATCAGGGGAACTTTGTAACTGTTCTGTCTGGGGAGAGGTGGGGTGAAAGCAGACATCCAGGAAATGGAGGAAATGTTCCATTGACTATAGGAGAGGGGATGCCTAGAGGGAGGAGGACATTTCAGCAGACCTAAACCGAAAGCCTCATGCAGCAGAGAGAAAGAAAGTGAGAAAATGGGATAGCGTCCTTACAGGATGGGAGGAGGTGGAGTCAAACTGGCTATGGGAGTTGGTAGGTGTATGTAGATATTGATGGCTAGTATCAGCCTCTGCCATGAGATTTCTGAATGGACATGAACCCATGGACACTACTTCACTATGCTCTGCTTTCTTTTGCCCAGCTTATTTAATTAACATTTTTATATATGCTTATTGTAATTAATAGTTTTTAGATTATTATGTATTGCAATGTATGGTTGCTGCAAAACAACAAATTTCATGACATGTGCCAGTGATATTAAGCCTGATTCTGATTAGATTACCCACTGAGATGGTAAGAGAGAGAGAGTTCTAGACGAGAAAGAGAAGTAACAGAGATGGTTCAGGCAGACTTGGGGCAGGATGGAAATTGGTGGCAAATGTGATGAAATCAATGAGTCTTGCACAAGCGCAGAAAGCAGCACCATGCAATGGTGAAAGATTTCGGGTGGGGTGCCAGAGTAGGTTTAGAACAGGGAGTATTTCACACGGCCATCAAAAAGAAAGGTCTAACTGAAGCCTTTTGCGTAATAATGACTACGCTTTTGATACGTGTGACTTCTGTCTCTCTACTTTTATTTCGATTAATCACTTTGTGTTATCATTTTGATTTAAATCTTTATCTTGTTCTAAGTATGGGACAGATCACTCTGTTCCTTATAAGGGTGAGACACCTGGTGCAGGATGAACTGGTTTTAGGGATAATCTCACTCCTTGTTTGGCAGCATTAAATTGTTCACACTTGTCATTCAAGTCCTAAACAGGTCGAGACTCCTACCTTACCTAATCTCACAGACTGCAGGTCTGTGCCACTCTGTGCCTTCTTCGATTTTCCACCTAATTTGACACTAACATCAGATCTGTAAAGAGAAAAGAATTGAGTAACCAGTCAGCATAGTTTCATCTCTATTGCAAAACAGTTTCTCAACACGGAACATTGACTATCTATTCATTTCCATTGATGTTGCCCGACCTGCTGAATTCCTCCAGCATCTTGTGTGTGTTGCTTTGAATTCCCAGCATCTGCAGACTTTTCATCTTTATTATTATCCTCCCAACTTTTAGATGCTCAGCTTGGGCTATAATTTAAGGATTCCTGGCCAAGTGACCATTCTCATTGTGTATAAAGCATAGTGCAAATTGCATTGGATAGGTCATACTCAACTACAAGGGTAGCCGGTGGATAGGGCACATGCACAATGGGAGGGTGAAGGAAGGGAGAACATAGAATACAGAAGTATTCATAATGGTTAACATAATGCATGATAATAAAGTGACCCGGGTTCACTTCTGCTACGGTCTGTAAGGAGTTTGTACATTCTCCCTGTGACTGTGTGGGTTTCCTCAGGCTGCTCCAGTTTCTCCCTTGTTCCAAGGACATGTGGGTTGCTAAGTTAAATAGTCACATAATTGGGTGGCACAGGCTCATTACTCCAGTGGGGCCTGCTACCATGTCGAATCTCTAAAATAAAAAAAATCCAGTGCAGGAAAGGGCCCTACAGCCAACCATGTCTGCGCTGACCACAATACCATCCTAAACTAATACCATCTGTCTGCACACGAACGCAATCCATCTATTTCCTGCCTGTTCATATGACTGTCTAAACACCTTTTAAACATTGCTATCATATCTGTCCTGACACCTACCACACTCTATAAAAACTTTTGCCTTAGAAATCTTATTTAAATGCCCCCCCCTTACCTTAGACATATGCCCTCTAGTATTCGATATTTCTACTCTGGAAAAGACTCACAATTTTATATACACTTAGTGGCCACTTTATTAGGTACCTCTTGTACCTAATAAAATGGCCACCGAGTGTGTATGTTCATTGTCTTCTGCTGCTGTAGATCACATTTCTTCCCCATTCTGATGTTTGGTCTGAACAACAACCTAATGCATGCCTGCATGATTGCTAATCAGCATGCTTGGCTGATTAGATATTTGCAATAATGAGGTGTACCTAATAAAATAGCCACTGAGTCTACCTCTAACAGGCTGCATTTCCATCTCCAAGTTTGTCCAACATCTCCTTAGAGCAAAAATACTCCGATCTAGGCAGCATCCTGGCAGATTTCTACTTCACTCTCTCTAAAGAACCACATCATTCCAGGAGTGTGCCAATTAGAAGTGCACACAATATTTCAAATACAGCCTAACCAAAGTTTTATACAGCTGCAAAAGGACATAAAAGGTACTGCTATGTACTATATACTTCAAAAGCAAATTTTATACTACTTACAAATAGTCGCCGTGTATCACTAGTGCCATCTTGAAATAGATGAATCAATCTGTCTGAACAATCAATCAGTACTTTCCTCTTACATTTGACCTTTCCAAAATCCCTGGATAAAACTACTGACAGAAAAAATCTCTCTACCACACCCTTTGTCTTTTATTACCAAGTCAATTATAGATCCAATGTACCAATTTTCTGTTGACACCATGTAACATAATTGACTAGTGTACAACAAGGGACCTTGTTAAATACTTTCCTAAAGTCTATGTATCCAGTATCCACTGTCTTGTCTTCATCAATAATCTTTGTTACTTCCTCAAAAAACTTAATCAAATCTGTGGGACAGGATCTCCCAAACACAAAGCCATGCTGACTGTCCCTAATAAGTCTGAGCTTTTCCAAAGGCAAGTAGAAATCTTGTTCCTAAGAATTTTTTCCAACATTTTATGTAGAACTGAAGGCCTATGACTTCCTGGTTTGTTCCTGTTGCCCTTTGTAAATAAAGGAACAACACTGGCTATTGTCTTGTCTTCTGGCACCTTACACGTGGATATAGAAGATACAAAGGTCTCTGTTAAAGTCCCAGCAAACTCCTTCAGTATCCTGGAATAGATCCCATTAGATCCTGGGGAGTTATCCACCTTAATGTTCAAAGTGGACCCTGCATCTAGTCTACAGACAGTTGGTGCTCATCAAAAGGGCCACAGTGCAATGATAAGTGTTGGAGCACATTAAACGTTTTTATCTAGAATAAGGCCGGATATCCTCAGTCTGCATATCCATATCATTCCAATTCCAGGTACTTCATCTCCAGTACTCTATCTGTGGGCCATTCCATTAACTGATACTAGACCAGAACAATTTGTAGGTGAGGATTAATTTGGTCTAACTTCAACAAATGTGCAGTTTAACCAGCATGAAAATGCCATTACATTATTCAGAGATCATATCAGACTGCTTGCAGCATTGTGAGCATCATGTGGTGGGTTGTTCTGTAAAGGATTATTGTTACATGGCTCGGGGCATGATTTGAAGAAGGCAATTGATTTAATCTATTAAGGAAAGAACAATCAATAAGTACATGGTGATGTTTGGCTGCTCTGAGGTACAAGGGAATAATTCAATCACAGAATTCTAATGATGTAGTGAACCAAGAAAGGAAATTGTACATTGAGACATATTGCTGGGCACTGATACCTTTGAAAAATATGGTGCTGGCATTTTTTACTGCCTAATTTTAAAATGAAAGTTTCATCCCCCCTCTCTTGCAGATACTCTAATCAGTTTCCCCATCATATACTTTGAAGGTAATCTACACATTTTCATCATTTACTGTTGACATGACGCTTGGGAAAATGAATCCTGTGACTCTTGATTCTACAGGGATTAGAAGCTTTCCTGCAAGTTAGTAAATTCAATCATGTGATGACACTCTCTTTGAGACTTCAGTGTAATTTAAACTTACTCCTGTTCTAACTGGACTCAGTAAGAACATACTGGGTCACAGACCCCTAAACTGTTACCCAGTCTGAGTAAATATCCAGGTTAGGTGATCTGAACGTTAGTTTTTTTTCACATGTATGGAGAAATTTATGTAAATAAATAAATAAAAGTGGAAGATCAAAAATTCACTCTGATTTGCATTGGGTAGAACCTATATATTGTATGTGTGCTGTGTTGTAGAACAGAAGGACCTTGAGGAAAAAAATGAATGGCTCTCTGAAAGTCGAATCACTTTCAGAGTGATAGGGTGGTCAAGACAGTTTTTGGTATGCTGGCCTCCATCAGACAGTGAAAGTTTTGATGTCTTGTTGCAGTTGTATAGGACCCAGGTGAGGCAGCACTTGGAGCAATGTGTTAATTTTTGATTACTCTGTTTTAGGAAAGAAAGATGCCATTAAACTGGAAAGAGTGCAGAAAGATATATAAAAGATGTTGCTAGGATTTCAGGGATTGAGTTATTTAGAGGTTGGGCAGGCTAGGACATCATTCCTTGGGAGGATAGAAGACTACAAGGTGATCTTATTAAAGATCAAAGTAAATTTATTACCAAAGTACAAATGTCACCATATACAACCATGAAATTCGTCTCCTTGCTCAGTAAATCCACGAAAAACAATATAATCAACAAAAGACTGTACCCAACAGGATGGGCAAACAACCAATGAGCATAAGACAACAAATTAGGCAAATACAAAAGAGGGGAAAAAAGCAATAAATATTGAGATGATGAGATGAAGAGTCCTTGAAAGAGAGTCTTTAGGTTGTGGGAACAGTTCAGTGATGGGGCAAGTGAAGCTCTGGTTTGGGAGCCTGATGGCTGATGGGTAATAATTGTTCCTGAACCTGGTGGTGTGGGTGCTGAGGCTCCTGTACCTTCCTCCTGATGGCAGCAGCAAGAAGAGAGCACGGCCTGGGTGATGTGGGTCCTAGATGATGGATGCTGCTTTCCTGCAACAGTGCTCCATGTCAATGTGTTCAATAGCAGGGAGGGCTTCATCCATGATGGAGTGGACCGTATCCAGTACTTTTTGTGGGATTTTCCTTTCAAGGGCATTGGTTTTTCCATACCTGGCCATGATGCAACCTGTCACTATACTCTCCACCACACATCTACAGAAGTTAATCAAAGTTTCAGATGTCATGCTGAATGTATGCAAATTCCTAAGGAAGAACAGGCACTACTGTTCTTTCTTTGTAATTGCACTTATGTGCTGGGCCCAGTACATATCCTGTGAAATAATAAAAGTGAGGAATTTAAAGTTGCTGACCATCTCCATCACTGATCCTCCAATGAGGACTGGCTCATGCCCCTAAGATTTCCTCCTCCTGAAGTCAATAATCAGCTCCTTGGTACTGCTGACATAGAGTGAGAAGTTGTTGAGATTTTCAATCTTCCTCCTACAGTGCATGGTGATTTGTCACTACCTTTGATTCAGCCAATAGTGGTCAGCAAAATTAATATATTTCATGAAAAGGTATATGAAATCATGAAGGACATAGAGAGGGCAAAAGCATTTAGTCTTTTTCCCTGGGTTGGGGATTGAAGAACTTGTAGGCATAGGTTTAAGGCGAGAGGAGATAGATTTATAGGAATTTGAGGAGAAACCTTTTTACACAAAGGGTAGCATGTTCATGGGATCAGCTGCCAGAGGAAGTGGTCGAAATAGGTAGAATAATAAAAGGCAGCTAGACTGTTATATGGATTGAAGGTTATGAGCCAAACACTGGCAAATGGGACAAATTTAGATGGGATATCTTTGTTGGCATGGGCCAGTTGGACTGAAAGGCCTGCTTCCACAATATGACTCAAATCTGAACCCAAGCCACCTTGAACACTTGCTCATCTGGTTTCAACAAAGCTGGTACAGAAGTGGTGTACAACTAGCTCCAGGAGATGGGCTTCTGCTTCTAGCGGGCACCATGCCTCAGATTTGAGCTCCCAATTAGCTTTGTTTCTTGTTGATTAGGTCTCCTGGGTTCTGGGAGGCCCACTTGCTGAAGAGAGGCAAGACAGGCAAGTGGTTTTCTGCATTACTATTGGGAGGAGAGTAGCAGCAGATTTTATCCCAGACATTCTACAAAATTAACCTGTTTATCTTTCTTTGGCTGTTTCGAAGGTAACATCCAATCCTCCCCCACCCATATTTAGGTATCAGATCCCTTCATTAACCATTTACATTTATATTAGCCCTTCTTTGACCACAGTCTCAACCTAGAGCTTCTCTCCATCCCAACACAACTGCCAGTTAACATCCAGAGTTTGCTACAGCCAGCACTTCTCTCCCAATAAGCAAGAAAACAGTTGTGGCCTCAAATGAAACCTTCTTACCTGTGAGCTAATCAGACGGGCCTCTGGATGGTACCAATTAAATCAAAACACAATGGCAATGTAGAGTTAAAGCACAATGGCGTTCAGACAAGCTTAGATCTCCAGGCTTTTCAAACAGAAATCTTTTTTTTTAAATCGTGTTTAGAAAAACTGCCTAATACAGTATATATTGATTGTCTTGTAACTGGAGTGGGTCTCTGTATGTATTCCTTCACTCCTTTTATAACCAGCTTCCCTGGAATTTCTGCTCATTCCTTGGGCCATTCTCACAGAGACTCCTAATCCTCTTACGTCTTTCTTGTTATCCAGGTATGCCTTTTGTTTCCCATGAAAAGGAAATTCTTGTAAGGAAACTCTATTTATTAGGTTGAAGACATCTTGTTTCTACAAAGGATTTTACTTCAGTCTTCCAAAAAGCAGAAAGTAAATTTATCAGTTAAGTATTGAGCTAAGGAAAATCTGATGCATTTTACAGGTCTTTTATGTAACTCCAGGTGTCGACAAAAAAAAACACAAAAAATGCTGCCTAGTATTTTCTTCTGGTTGAGCAACTGACAGGTTTCACCAAAACTGCACACACAATTCACACCTGTTTTGCCAGTGGCAATTGATGCTGAAGTATCCTGCTGATCTCATTAGCATACACAGGAATATGAAGTGATAACAAAAAGTACATACCCAATAAAGATGCCTAACTACATTATTTATTCTCTTTTAAGTGTGCAAATGTAAATTTTAAACCATCAAACCATTCTCTATCATATCCAGCACAATACTATACACTGATGAAAATGCAAAACACGAGATTCTATAGTATGCCGGAAATTTGCAACATGCGCTCAAAATGCTGGAGGAACTCAGCAAGTCAGGCAGCATCTACGGAGGTGAAAAAGTAGCTGACATTTTGGACTGAGACACTGAAAATGAGAGCTTTTCAGAGGAGAAAGGGAACTGAGGTCCTTTGGGAACTAGCACACAAGTGACAAGGCTTGAGGCAGCCTGATCTACTAAATGGTAGGACAGTCTCAATGGCTTCTCGTTATGTTCATATGCTCAAATTTTGTACTTCATTCCTATGTCATAAAAAGAATGGGAGGAAACACTCAAATTAACAGTTAAAACATCAGAAATAGTATTTAAAATCCTGTTGTGCTTAAAAGTTTGGAAAAAATATTACACCTATTTGAAAACGCAGAATAGAAATCATTGGAAGTAAAAGTGAAGCCCATTCTATACCCACGCATTGTGTAAGTAATAGGGGGATGTCAGAGGTGAGTTTTTTTACACAGAGGGTGGTGAGTGCATAGAATGTCCTGCCAGGGGTGGAGGTAGAGGCAGATACATTAAGGACATTTAAGTAACTCTTAGACAGGCACATGGGTGATCGAAAAATGGAGGGCTATGTAGGAGGGTAGGGGTTAGATTGATCTTAGAATAGGTTAAAAGTTCAGTACAATATCATGGGCCAAAGGGTCTGTTCTATGCTGCAATGTTCAATGTCCTATGTCATCTCCTTTGGTTTTATCAGAGTGTTGTACAATTGCAGGTTTCTTCTTTATTCTCATTTCAGAGAACCTGTTTAGGGCCAACATGTAAGTGCAATTATGAAGAAAGCACAGCTGAGTCTCTACTTTCTCAGGAGTTTGCAAGTTTCAACATGACATCTAAAACTTTGACAAATTTCTATGGTAGAGAGTATATTGACCAAGTAGCATCACAGCCTGGTAGGGAAGCCCCAATGCTCTTGAATGGGAAATCCTACAAAAAGTAGTGGATATGGCCCAGTCTATCACAGGTAAAGCCCTCCACACCATTGAGCGAATCCACATGGATCACTGTTGCAGGAAAGCATCAGCTGGGACCCCCACAACCCAGGTCATACTCTCTTCTTGCTGCTGCCATCAGGAAGAAGGTACAGGAGCCTCAGGACTCACACCACCAGGTTCAGGAACACCTATTACCCCTCAAACATCAGGCTCTTGAAACAAAAGGCATAACTTCACTCAGCTTAACTTTCCCCATTACTGAAATGTTCCCATAACCTATGGACTCAATGTTAAGGAATCTTATTCTCATGTTCTTGCTATTTATTTCTTATTTATTTATTATTATATTTCTTTCTTTTTGCATTTGCTCAGTTTGTTGTCTTTTGCACAGTTATTGAATGCCCAACTGATGTGGCCTTTTATTGATTCTATTATGGTTATTATTCTATTATAGATTTATTGAGTATGCCCACAAGAAAATGAATTCCAGGTTTGTACATGGTGAATAAATTTACTTTGAACTTTGAAAATGGAACCCCGTGGTATTTATCCATTGGCTGGAGTAATGCAATAACCAAGGTGACAGGTTCCTGAACAAGTCTCAGTCTTTGTGGCATTAAAGTCATTCTAGTCTGCCATTCTTTCACCAGAGCACCCTACAAATATTTTGATTCAATGCAGAGGTAGCAGTAGAAGAGAGATCTGAGCCTCCTGTATTGCACCGTCAGCAATACTGGCTGTCAGCATTTTCAGTATCATTCAAAAATTCATACCTCTATATCCAGCTGTCAGATAGTTCAATAGTGCAGTGAAGATCAAAGTAATCTTCACCAGCCCCCTGGATGCAGCCCATTAGGTGTTGACTCGCCTCTACTGAAAACCAAATTCTTCAACTGCTTTCTACTTCAAGGTGTATGTGAACTCCTACTCTCTCTGTCTCTAAGATGGTCTTAAAATCACACGAGCAGATAGGTTGCTATGTCAACATATAAATATTTTATTTTGTTCTTTCTCAACCATTAGACAAATACATAGGAAGGAGGCACAGATCTAACCCTCAGCAAGCTGCGTGTGGAAAGCAGGTATTCAAGGGGTGCAGCAGACAGAAGTGTTTAAAGGGATATTGTCCTCTGGAAAAGAAATACTCACTGCATTTGTATTTGTACAGATGCAATATGTTGTATTGTTCCTTAGATTTCATTGTGTTACTCATCACTGGTACGTAACTCATCCTCAATATCTTTGCACTCTTTGTCTATCCCAGTTTTCTGAGGTGCCATCATACAGTCATTATCCAGCCATGATAAAGTGTAGAACAATGGAGGGCAGTACAGAACTGGACTTTGCTAAGCCATCAGGGTCAAATGACCTGACAACAGTTATCTGCCAGATATTTTATTAACTAGTAAGTGGATAGCATAGCAGAGCTTTCAAAATGTTCAATGGGATGATGTCCAGCAAGTGAAATCACTCTCAACGTGAAACAATAGTGAAGCAGACACACTGAGGGACAACAGTGAAATCACATTCAATGGGTATGAAAAATGAAACTGTATTCAGCAAGGATCAATAGTGAAATCGTACATTACATAGCAGGAAGCATGGCTATACTGTCATAGAATTGTACAGCATAAAACTGAGTCCTTCAGCCCACCATTTGTCCACCAACATCCAATCCCGTTTACCTGCAATAGGCTTGCATCCTTCCATGCTTACCTTTTCAAATGTCTGTCTAAGTATCTCTTAATCGCAATGATTGTATCTGATTCCACTACCTCCTCTGGCAACAAGTGCCAGATATCTACCACTCTGTGTAACAAACCTACCCTTCAAAGCCCCTTTAAAACTCTTCCTCATTAAATTTATGCTTTCTTGTTTTAATACCTCTACTATCTAGCCTACCTATCCCATCAAGCTAGGCCATTCCAGTCTCTATGTCATCCAATACAGGCAACATCCTGGTGAATCTTTTCTGCACTTTTTCCATCGCAACTACATTCTTTCTATAGTGGGGCAGTCTAACCTGTGCTTTGTAAAGTGGCAACATAATATCACAACTTTTATACTCTTTGCCCTGAACTATAAAGGCAAGCATGCCTCATGCTTTCTTTTCATCACCCAATGACATCTATGTTGTCATTTACACGAAACAATGGACTTCAACCCCAAGATCTCTTTGTTGCCTGCTGAAAGTCAATGTTCCACACTGGGCGAGGGGGTGATGGTGCATTAGGGGCGTCCTCTGTCTGGGCAGCTATATTCTGTCTGCACAGAGCCGTAACTGTGTCTTCTTCCGAAGCAGACAGTGGGTTTGGTTTTGAGTGAGCTGAACATGGAGGTAGGCTTATGTCGATGACGTCTTCCTCATGATTACTGGCCCTGAAGACCTGCAGAGGATGTGCGTGAGTGCCAGCAGATCTTCTCAGCTGCATCTTTTGCCAGGATCAATTGGGAGAAGTGCTCTGGTCTCTTGGTGGGTCAGTGGCAGGTGGACTCGTGCGAAGAAGGTCATTTACATGGAACGCAGTGCATCTCCTCTATCTGAGTTTCATTAAGGAAACCTGGCAGCAAACTGTACTTAGAGACAAAGGTCACTACTCAGAGTGAGTCCTTACCAGGACAGAGCGCTGGTCATAAATAAAAAAGTGGCCCCCATATTGAGTCTAGGGCCAGAGAGCACAGCCTCAGAATACAACGACATCTCTTAAGAACAGAGATGGGGAGAGATTTCTTTAACCAGAGGGTAGTGAATTCATTGCCACAAATGGCCGTGGAGGCCGTGATTGGGTATATTTAGAGTGGAGGTTGATAAGTACTTGTGGAAAATAAATAAGTCATGATTGGGCTGTATTTTTTCTCACTGAGGATTTTGCCTATAGGAGGACACACATCTCCCTCCATGGGAGCTGGCCAGCTTTTATCTTGAGCAATTTTTAATCTCTCCCTCTCCCCGTGTAGAGTGCCCTCCTGCTTCTTACCATCCACCATTGTCCCTGTACCTAAAATCTCAAAGGTAACATGTCTGAATGACTGGCGTCCTGTCGTACTCACCTCAATAATAAGCAAATGCTTTGAGAGGCTGGTCAAGGACTACATCTGCAGCATGCTGCCACCCACTGGACCCCCTACAATTTGCCTACCAACACAACCGATCAACAGAAGATTCAAAAACCATAGCTCTACCCACTGTCCTTACACATCTGGAGAAGAAGGATGCTTATGTGAGAATGCTGTTCTTGGACTACAGTTCAGCATTCAACACCATAATTCCCTCCAGGCATAACAAGAAGCTCAGAGACCTTGGTCTTCACCCTGCCTTGTGCAGCTGGATCCTGGACTTCCTGTCAAATCGCTGGCAGGTGGCAAGAGTCGGCTCCCTCACCTTTGCCACTCTGACCCTTAACACAGGTGCCCCTCAGGGTTGTGTATTAAGCCCCTCTTTTACTCTCTGTATACCCATGACTGTGTCGCCACACATAGCTCCAATCTGCTAATTAAATTTGCTGACGACACTGCACTGATTGGTCTTATCTCAAATAATAATGAGACAGCCTACAGAGAGGAAGTCATCTCTCTAACACAGTGGTGTCAATAAAACAACCTCTCCCTCAACATCGTAAAAACAAAGGAGCTGGTTGTGGACTACAGGAGGAATGGAGACGGGCTAACCCCATTGACATCATTGGACCTGGGGTTGAGAAGGTGAACATCTTCAAGTTCCTCAGCATAAACATCACCGAGGACCTCACGTGGTCTGTACATACCGGCTGTGTTGTGAAAACAGCACAACAGTGCCTCTTTCACTTCAGTCGGTTGAAGAAGTTTGGCATGGTCCCCAAATTCTATGAATTTTCTATAGGAGCACAATTGAGAGCATCCTGACTGGCTGCATCACTGCCTGGTATGGGAACTGTATTTCCCTCAATTGCAGGACTCTGCAGAGAGTGGTGTGGACAGCCCAGCACATCTGTAGGTGTGAACTTCCCACTATTCAGGACATTTACAAAGACAGGTGTGTGAAAAGGGCCCGAAAGATTATTGGAGACCCGAGTCAACACAACCACAAACTGTTCCAGCTGCTACCATCCGGGAAATGGTACCGCAGCATGAAAGCCAGGACCAACAGGCTCTGGGACAGCATCTTCCACTAGGCCATCAGACTGATTAATTCATGCTAATGCTACTCTATTTCTATGTTATATTGACTACCCTGTTGTACATAATATTTATTATGAATTACTATAATTGAACATTTCAATGGAAATGTAACAAAGATTTTTATTGTTCATGTATTTGAAGGATGTAAGTAATAAGCTCAATTCAATCCAATTAAGAGTGTGGGACATGTTTGCCTCCAATTTGAGTGCTAGCAGGGAGTGGTGTTTTATGAAAGCATCCAGCTACATTCGGTCACAGTGGACGTCATAGGGTTCATGAACATGGAGGGATCCCAAGTGGGGCTAACCCTTGCTCAGCCAGAATTAGTCTTCTCACCAATGGCCCAAAATCCCTCAGATACAATGGCGGACTTCTGGAAACAGTGGGAACCACAGGAGCTCAAATACATTCTGGATAAAAATAATTGTGTTATCATTTGAAAGTGTAAATAGTGTGAACTGTGAAATACTGTGGCATTGTAATAATGTGATGCTATAATCACTGAATAAACCTCCTTTGGAAAGGGAAAAATAGGTACCCTTTTAATCAACGTTCATTAGTGCCCTACAATTGTCTGTATATGTTCCACACATAACTGACTTCCAAAGTGCATATCTCACACTTTTTTGGATTAAATTCCATCAACCAACACTCTACTCCATGTTCCAGTTGGTCTACATCCTACTTCAGCCTTAGACAGCCTTCCTTGTGATGCACAACACTAGCAAACTTTACATCTTTCACAAACTTACAAATCATACCTTCTATATTCACCTCCAAGTTGCAAATATACTATATATCTGAAACAGCTAGAGTCCCAGCACCAGTCCCAGTGGTACCCACTGGTGGTCACAAACTTGATCAGAAAAAATATCCTTCCGTCACAACCTTGCGCCTCTTATCACCAAGCTAACTTTAGATCCAATTAACCAGCTCACCATGGATCTATGCACCTTAACCTTTTGGACCAGCCTGCCTTGTCAAATGCCTTGCACAGGAAGAGATGCATTCAGCAACTGCCAACAGTGAAACTGTTCCCAGTGACAGCTAATTGTGCTCATTTACAATCAATGGTGAAATTGTACTCAGTTAGGGTCCATGACAAAACCTTCATCAGTGAGAGTTAACACTGGACCTGGCTCTGAGTGACTGGTGAAATCTCTGCACTCTGTTAAAGCCAGAGGCAAAACTATTTATTTATTTATTGAGATACAGCATGGAATAGGCCTTTCTGGCCCTTCGAGCTGCACCACCCAGCAATCCTCGATTTAACACTAGCCTAACCATGGGGACAATTTACAATGATCAATTAACCTACCAACCGTACATCTTTGGACTGTAGGAGGAAACCCACGCGATCATGGGGAGAATGTACAAACTCCTTACAAACAGCGGCGGAAATTGAATCTGGGTTGCTGGTACTGTAAGGTGTGGTGCTAACTCCTATGCTACTGCGCCACCCTAGCGAGCATCAATGATGGAACTGCTCTCAGCAAGGACCAACGGTGAGACCTCACTCAGCAAGTCCAGCAATGAAAAGGGTACGCAATGAGTGTCAGAGCTCTCTCGGCTGGCCATCTCCTTCTCTGCTCTCAGATCTGATGCAGGATATCAGCCTGAAACATCAACCATTTCCTTCCTCCCACCGATGCTGCCTGACCGGCTAAGTTCCTCCAGCATGTTGTTTGTTGCTCCAGATTCCAGCATCTGTAGTCTCCTTATATCTCCAGTAAAAATGTACTCAGCGGGAGCCAATGGTGAAACTACTCAGAGCACCCACAGTGAAATCACATTCAGTGAGAACCAGCAGAAAATCTATACACAGCCCGAGGCAATGCTGAAACCATAGAGCGAGAGGCAATGATGGAACCATACAGAGTACGAGGCAATGCTAAAATTGTACTCAGAGTCAATGGCAAAATTGTAATCAGCTGGAAGCAATGGTGAAGTCATACTCAGTGTCAATGGGTAAATAGTGCTCACGGCCAGCCTTATTCAGTGTGTGTCAACTGTTTTTGGCGAGGATGACAGTTAATATGGGAGCTAAAAATTATTCAGGCACTTGATTGATCCTAACATACCTCAGAGCTGAGAGTGAACAGGGAGAGGGAATGTAGAGGCTTGTCAAGGTTTTGGTGACATTCCACGCACATTTTCTCGTGTGAAATGTCAAACAATCCTACTTCACAGCGTCTGCCCGTTCCATCTTAAAAACAAGGCAAAATGTATTGCACTCATGGTTTCTCATTGCTTGGCTGTATGTTCAAATTCGACTCAGCTTGGTACTAGCTTGACCTGGCAACATGTAGTTGGGGAAGGGGTTAAAACAGCTGGCATTCCCATTACCTCAGCGGCTGCATCCGTTCTATATAGCGTGCTACATTCTTATTCCAGCATTGCGTCAGAGGAGAAGCATTCATCCCAAGCAGCAGGGATTTAACATTTAAACCCACAGCAACCAAATTACATCCGTCAGATCCAGCTGGTCTGTGTTCAGGCCTTACACCTGCTTTACTCTGTTATTTGCACCATGAAGAGACAGACCATCCATTTAGAGACAGGCAACCTTTAAGGCTCATGGTGAGATGAGAAGATAATTCAACTTTCTTCAAATAAAAATTGTACTTTTTATTTTTGACTGTGGCTCTTTCAATAAAAAAGACTTTTGTCGGGTGGGCCCCAGGTTCAAACCTTGGCCTTTGCTGTCAATTGGCGGTAATACGGCTTTGTTGGTCCAAAAACCAGGGAGAATCAGCCAGGGTTCCTGCTCCAATAACTCTGGCTAGGAGACCCTGATTGGGTCCAGCTGTATTGGCTCTTCTCTCCCATCTTCAGCTTGGCTTACACATGAAAAAGGTGGCATGAAGTAGTGTAGGGTACTCAACAGTCGGGGATTTATGGGATATTGTATCCCTGGGAGAGTCAGTATTTCAAAGAAATTGACAGGGAGTTAAATATTTTTAAAATGTCTTCTGAAGGGCAAACTCAAGACTATTGCACAAGGAATCAGTTCAAAAATGACATCACACAGAGGCATCCAGAGCTGCTCAGATTATCTGTGCATCTGATCTCACTCTGCCTGCATCAGAGGCAAATATTTTATTGGAACCACGGGCAGCAAGAAACAGGAAACGCAATAAATTGTTGAAACTCCGAGGATTAACAATTGTATAGTAGGAGCGGTAGTAGGATCATTAAGTTTGGCATAAAGTATTCCTGTGGGTGTAGTTGTACGATGTCCTGCTTGAAATCATTCTGTCTCATCTGGTCCATTCCCGTCCCCTACCGAGCCACACCAGTTGAACAATAAACCAACTCTTCAGATCAAAGACAGATGGACGAGTTTGAATAATTCTTGATTCTCATTCAAATAGCCTCTTTCACCATCACCAATGCAGATACTGCTAATGTCTCCAGTGAATTCTTTTGGACTACTTGCAATGCTCTCCTGGACATTAATAATTGTTAACCCCTGAATAATCCTGAAGGGTTGGTAATCTTAAAATGAAGATGTTGGCTTCCTAATGCCTCCATTCCAGTGCAGCGCAGGGCTCTGCGGAACTGGAAGAGTATAGGTTTGACTGGTAACTTCATCAGTAAGTTTCATTAGCCTAGGGGTATGTCCTGGGTTACTATGGTATTAACATGAGGCTCCTGGTCTCTCATATAGTGAACCTCTACTGGAAGCTGTTCAAAGTTCAAAGTAAATTTATTATCAAAATACATATAGTGCTTATAAAAAGTATTCACCCCCCCCCCCTTGGAAGTTTTCATGTTTTATTGTTTTACAACATTGAATCACAGTGGATTTAATCTGGCTTTTTCTGACACTGATCAACAAAAAAAGACTCTTTTCTGTCACAGTGAAAACATCTCTACAAAGTAATCTAAATTAATTACAAATATAAAACAAAATTGATTGCCTAAGTATTCACCCCTTTAATATGATACACCAAATCATCACTAGTGCAGCAATTGGTTTTGGAAGTCACATAATTAGTGAAAAGGAGATCACTGTGTGCAGTCAAGATGTAAAAATGCACCTGTATCTGGAAGGTCAAACTACTGGTGAGTTAGTATCCTGGCAAAAACTACACCATGAAGACAAAAGAACATTCCAAGCAACTCTGCAAAAAGGTTTTTGAAAAGCACAAGTCAGGAGATGGATGCAAGAAAATTTCAAAATCATTGAATATCCCTTGGAGTAGAGTTAAGTAATCATCAAAAAAATGGAAAGATTATGGCACAGCTGTAGATCTGTCTAGAGCAGGCCATCCTCAAAAACTGAGTGATTGTGCAGGAAAGGAGCTAGTGAGGGAGGCCACCAAGAGACCTCTGACAACTTTGGAGGAGTTATAAGCTTCAGTGGCTGAGATGGGAGAGACTGCATATACAACAATTGTTGCCCAGGGGCTTCACCAGTTGCAGCTTTACGGGAGAAAGAGAAAGCCACTGTTGAAAAGTTCAAGCTCATAGGACAAGATGTTTCAATCCTTTTGATAAGCAGATGTTTGCCAGAAGGCATGTGGGAGACTCTGCGCATCATCCCTACCATGAAGCATGGTGGTGGCTGCAACGTTTGTGAAGGTAGAGGGTAAAATGAATGCAGCAAAATACAAGGAAAACCTGGTGCAGTCTGCGAGAGAACTGCAACTTGGGAAAGGATTTGTTTTCCACCAAGACAATGACCCCAAGCAGAAAGCCAAAGCTACATAGGAATGGCTTAAAGACAACAAAGTTAATGTCCTGGAGTGGCCAAGTCAGAGTCCAGACCTCAATCCATTTGAGAATTTGTGGCTGGACTTGAAAAGTGCTGTTCACTCACGATCACCACGCAATCTGACAGAGCTTGAGCAGTTTTGTGAAGAAGAATGGGGAAAAACTGGAGTGTCCAGATGTGCAAAGCTGATGGAGACCTATCCACAAAGACTCAGGCTGTAATTGCTGCCAAAGACGCATCTACTAAATACTGACTTGAAGGGGGTGAATACTTATGCAATTTTGAATATTATTTTGTGTCTTATATTTATATTTAGATCACTTTGTAGAGATCTGTTTACACTTTGACACAAAGGAGTCTTTTCTGTTGATCAGTGTCAAAAAAAGGCAAATTAAATCCACTGTGATTCAATGTGGTAAAACAATAAAACATGAAAACTTCAGTGGGGTGAATACTTCATTATGTACACTATGTATATATACACTATGTATGTCACCATATTCAACTGAGTTTCATTTTCTTTCTGGCATTCACAGTAGATACAAAGAAACACCACAGAATCATTGAAAAACTGCACACAAGATGGACAAACAAGTTATGTGCAAAAGACAACAAACTGTGCAAATACAAAAAAACAATAAATATCAAAAACATGAGAATCCCCGAAAGCAAGTCCAAAAGCTTGGAAAGAGTTTGGCGTTGAGATGAATGAAGTTGAGTGAAGTCATCCCCTCTGGCTCAACAACCTGATCATTGAGGGTTAATAATTATTCCTGAATCTGGTGGAGTGAGCCGTGGGGCTCTTGTATCTCCTCCCTAACGGCAGCAGCGAGAAGAGAGTGTAGCCCAGACACTGGGGGAGGGGGTTTCATGATGAGGCTGCCCCTCGCGACATCACCCCCTGCTGATGTGCTCAACAGCGGGGAGGGATTCACTTGTGATGGACCAGGCTGTATTCACTACTTTTTTTAGACTTTTCTATTCAAGGGCTTTGGTGTCTCCATAACAGACCATGATGCAACCAACCCGTACATCCACAGAAGTCTGTCAAAGCTGTAGGTCGGTTATTGCTGCAGAATACAGCAATGTAAGCCCAGGAAGAAGATACTTTTCTCCATCAGAATTGGGCCAGCTATAAAAATACTATCTAGTTAGTCCCACTCTCTCCTTACCCTGTTAAGCCTGACTGCAAATTTTCCCCTTTCACTGATTTGCCCAGTTTTGCAAGTTGCTGTCCTTCATCCATTTTACTGTCCTTCATTTACCCTGGAGAAAGGACAGAGCAGATCAGGGCTTGGCTGTGAGAGCCAACGTCTATAATCCTTACCTTAGCTTATACCCTCTTAAGTGATGTCTCATGGGGACGGCATCAGCCGTGGAATGAACACGGGCATAAATCATGAAAGGAAGGGAGAAAATGGCAGAGGAAATAAAGATTAACAAGCAGCTGGCAGTGTGTTTAAAGCTATTTCAATTTTGGGTTTTGCTCTTGGGGCTTGGGATACAATCAGAAGCAGTTGATTGAATTGCTGCTCCGCGATTCACTGGCAACCAGCAATTATTCCCCAGGCTCTCATTACACTCCCCATTTACAACTTTATGCCACATCTGGGAGAAAGGTTTCTGCAGAACGGGAACAGCTTCATTGCAGTAATTACTGATCCTTGATGGGGGAGCCTGCAATGTCCATGCGTAGAAGGGTTTATATACAGATCTTAGTATCGGGAGATCAGGTGATGGCAGAAAATATACCCCCTATTCATTCACTTCCTCCTACCCTTGATGGTGTTGCTAATAATGGTGCACAGTTGAACAGATGCCAGCTGCCTCATGAGTAAATATTCAATTGTGAATCTAGTAAATTCTAGTGAGCTATTCAATCCATTCTGCCGACATAAAATTGAAGTTCAAAGTAAAATTTATTATCAGAGTACACACACATTACCACACACTGTACAACCCCGAGATTCTTTTTCCTGTGGGCATACTCAGCAAATCTATAGAACAGTAACTGTAAACAGGATCAATGAACAACGACACACACAAAATGCTGGAGGAACTCAGCAGGCCAGGCAGCATCTATGGAAAAGAATACAGTTGACATTTCAGGCCAAGACCCTTTGGCAGGACTGGAGAAAAAAAGGTGAGTAGATTTTAAAGATGGGGGGAGGGGAGAGAGAAAGCAAGGGGGAAACCTCAAGGGGGAGAAATGAAATGAAGAGCTGCGAAGTAAATTGATAAAAGAGACAGAAGGTCTTGGCAGAAAGAAAAGGAGGGAAGAGCACCAGAGGGAGGTGAGGGATGGGCAAGGAGATAAGGTGAGAGAGGGAAAAGGGAATGGGAGATCGTGGAGGGGGTGTGGGGGGGCATTACCAGAATTTTGAGAAGTAGGTGTTCATGCCATCAGGTTGGAGGCTACCCAAGTGGAATATAAGATGTTGTTCCTCAGCCTAACTGTGGCCTCATCACGACAGTGGAGGAGGCCATGGACAGACATATTGGAATGGGAATGGGAAGTGGACTTAAAATGAGTGGCTACCGGGAAATTTCACTTTTTTTGGCGTAAAGAGTTTAGGTGCTTGGCGAAGCAATCTTCCAATCTACATTGAGTCTCACCAATATACAGGAGACTACACTGAGAGCACTGGACACAGTATTTGACCACACCAGAGTCAAAGGTGAAGTGTCGCCTCATCTGGAAGGACTCTTTGGGGTTCTGAATGGTAGTGAGGGAGGAGATGTAGGGGCAGGTGTAGCACTTGTTCCACTTGCAAGGCTAAGTGCCAGGAGGGAGATCAGTAGGGAGAGACAAATGTACAAGGGTGTTGCAATCCCTGTGGAAAGCAGAAAGTGGGCGGGGGAGGGGAGGGAAAGATGTACTTGCTGGTGGGATCCCATTGGAAATGGCGGAAGATTCAGAGAATTACATGCTGGACACGGAGGCTGGTAGGGTGGTAGGTGAGGACAAAAGGAAGGCTACCCCTGGTAGGAAGGCAGAGGGATGGGATACGAGCATAAGAACATGAAATTGGGAGCTGAACATCCAAGGATATACAGTATATCAGAAAGATAGGTTAGTAGGCAGAGAAGGTGGTGTGGCCCTGTATATAAGAAATAATATTAAATAATTGGAAAGAGATGACATAGGATTGGAAGGTGTAGAGTCCCTATGGGTTGAGTTAAGAAATGGCAAGGGTAAAAGGACCCTAATGGCAGTTGTATATAGGCCTCCAAACAGCAGCCGGCATGTGGATTACAAATTACAGCAGGAGATAGAAAAGGCATATCAGAAAGGCAATGTCATGATAATCATTGGGGATTTTAACATGAAAGTGGATTGGGAAAACCAGGTCAGTACTAGACCTCAAGAGAGAGAATTTGTAGAATGCCCAAGGGATGACTTTTTAGAACAGCATGTTATTGAGCCCAGTAGGGGATCGGCTGTGCTGGATTGGGTGTTGTGCAATGATCCAGAGGTAATAAGAGAGCTTAAGGTTAAGGAACCCTTAGGGAACAGTGATCACAATATGATTGAGTTCATGTTGAAATTTGAGAGTGAAAAAATAAAATCAAACTTGTTGGTTTTTCAGTGGAATAAAGGAAATTACAGTGGCATGAATGAGGGGAACTGGCCAAGGTTGACTGGAAAGGGACATTAGCAAGAAAGACAGCAGAGCAGTAATGGCTGGAGTTTCTGCAATAGATGAGGGAAGTGCAAGATAAATATATTACAAATAAGAAAGAAATTTTCAAAAGGAAGAAGGACGCTACCATGGCTGACATGTGAAGTCAGAGCCAAAGTTAAAGCAAAAAAATGAGGGCATACAAGGAAGCCAGAGCTAGTGGGAAGATAGAGGATTAGGGAGCTTTTAAAAACTTGCAGAAGAAAACTAAGAAGGTCATTTGGAAGGAAAAGATGAATTATTAGAGGAAGCTGGTGACTAATATCAAAGAAGATACTGAAAGCTTTTTTAAGTATAAGAGGTAAAAGAGAGTCGAGTGTAGATATAGGACCAATAGAAAATGACGCGGGAGATATTGTAATGAGAGATGCAGAGATGGAAGAGGAACTGAATGTATATTTTGCATCAGTCATCACAGTGGAAGAGGTCTATAGTATACTGGACATTCTAGAATGTCAGGGAAGTGAAGTTTGTGCATTGAAAATATAACTGAGAGGGTGCTCAGGAAGCTTAATGGTCTGAGGATGGATAAATCTCCTGGACCTGATGGAATGCACCCTCAGGTTCTGAAGGAAGAGGCTGGAAAAATTGCAGAGGCATTAACAGTGATTTTTCAAGAATCAATAGATGCTGGCATTGTACCAGATGACTGGAAAATTGTAAATGTTACTCTGCTATTTAAGAAGGGTGGGAGGCAGCAGAAAGGAAACTGTAAGCCTGATATCAGTGCTTGGGAAGTTGTTGGAATCAATTGTTAGGGATGAGGTTACAGAGTACCTGCAGGCACATGACAAGATAGACCAAAGCCAGCATGGTTTCCTGAAAGGAAAATCCTACCTGACAAACCTACTGCAATTCTTTGAGGAAATTACAAGCAGGGTAGACAAAGGAGATGCAGTAGATGTGGTGTACTTGGATTTTCAGAAGGCTTTTGACAAGGTGGCACACATGAGGCTGCTTAGCAAGATAAGAGCCCATGGAATTACAGGGAAGTTACTAGCTTGGTGGAGTATTGGCTGGTTGGCAGAAAACAGAGAGTGGGATCCTATTCTGGCTGGCTGCCAGTTACCAGTGGAGTTCCACAGGGGTCAATGTTGGGACTGCTGCTTTTTACAATGTATGTCAATGATTTGGACTACGGTATTAATGGATTTGTGGATAAATTTGCCGATGATACAAAGATAGATGGAGGAGTGGGTAGTGTTGAGGAAACAGAGGGTCTGCAGAGAGATTTAGATAGTTTAGGGGAATGGACAAAGAAGTGGCAAATGAAATACAATGTTGGAAAGTGTATGGTCATGCATTTTGGTGGAAGAAATAAACGGGCTGACTATTACTTAGATGGGGAGAGAATTCAAAATGCAGAGGTGCTTGGGAGTCCTTGTGCAGGATACCCTAAAGGTTAACCTCCAGGTTGAGTAGGTTGTGAAGAAGGCAAATGCAATGTTGGCATTCATATCTAGAGGTATAGAATTTAAGAACAGGGCTGTGATTTTGAGGGTCTATAAGGCACTTGTGACATTACACTTGGAGTATTGTGTGCAGTTTCGGGCTCATTTTAGAAAGGATATACTGACATTGAAGATTCGTGAGAATGATTCCAGGAATGAAAGGGTTCCCATATGAGGAATGTCTGGCAGCTCTTGGGCTGTATTCCCTGGAGTTCAGGAGAATGAGGGGGGATCTCATAGAAACATTCTGAACGTTAAAAGGCCTAAATAGATTAGATATGGCAAAGTTATTTCCCATGGTAGGGGATTCTAGGACAAGAGGGCACGACTTCAGGATTGAACGACAGCCTTTTAGAACTGAGATGCAGAGAAATTACTTTAGTCAGAGGGTGGTAAACCTATGGAATTTGTTGCCATGAATGGCTGTGGAGGCCAAGTCATTGAGTGTATTTAAGACAAAGATAGATAGGCTCTTGATTTGCCAGGGCATCAAAGGGTATGGGGTGAAAGCCGGGGAGTGGGGTTGACTGGTAGAATTGGATCAGCCCATGATTGAATGGTGGATTAGACTCGATGGGCCGAATGGCCTACTTCTGCTCCTATATCTTATGGTCTTATGGAAATAGAAGAGATGCCATTGAGGACAGTGTGGATGGTGGAAGAAAGGAAACCCCCTTCTTTGTTCTCGGATGAGAATCATTGCCCACCCATTGCCTCCCTCTTGTGCTCCTCGCCCCTTTTCTTTCTTCCAAGGCCTTCTGTCTCTGTCACCAATTTACTTCCCAGCTCTTTACTTCATCCCTCCCCCTTCAGGTTTCACTTATCACCTTGTGTTTTTCTCTCTCCTTTCCCCCCACCTTTTAAATCTACTCTTTGGCTTTTTTCCTCCATTCCTGCTGAAGGGTCTCGGCCTGAAATATCAACTGTATTCTTTTCCTCAGTGCTGTCTGGCCTGCTGAGTTCCTCCAGCATTTTGTGTGTGTTGCTCGGATTTCCAGCATCTGCAGATTTTTTCTTGTTTGTCAATGAACAACAAACTGTGCAAATGCAAATATAAATAAATAGCTATAAATAAAGAGAGCATGAAATAACAAGATAGAGTCCTTAAATTGAGATCACCAGAAATAGATTGAGTGCAGTTATCTCCTTTTGTTCAAGAGCCTAATGGTTGAGGGGTAGTAACTGTTCTTGAACCTGGTGGTGAGAGTCCTGAGGCACTTGTACCTGCTACCTGATGACAGCAATGAGAAAAGAGCGTAACGTGGATGGGGAGGATCCTTGATGACGGATGCTGCATTTCTACAACATCGTTTCATGTAGATGTGCTCAGTGTTTGAGAGGGCTTTACCTGTGATGTACTGGGCTGAACCCAGAATCTTTTGTGGGATTTTCCAACCACAGGGATATCAGGCTGTAATGCAGTAAAAGTATTAATGACAAATTCAATTCATTGTGTTTATACCAACCACAAAAGATCTATTTATATTGACACCATTTTGTTGTTCTTAGGCCATTGCTTGTTGGGTTATAAGTCATTCAGATGTTATCTACAGTAAGTACCACAATCACCAGAAAACCTGTAGATGTTGGAAATCCGAATAACACACACGAAACGCTGGAGGAACTCAGCACCTATGGAAAAGAGTAAACAAGCAACGTTTCGGGCTGAGACCCTTCATCAGGACTGGGAAAAAAAGATCAGAAGTCAGAGTAAGAAAGTGGGGGGGAGGGGGCAGAAGAAGTACAAGGTGGCAGGTGATAGGTGAAACCAGGAGAGGGGAAAGGGTGAAGTAAAGAGCCGATTGGCGAAAGAGATAAAGGGCTGGAGAAGGGGGAATCTTCTCCAGAAGGGTTGGGGGCAGACATGCGTGAAATAGCAGTGTGGGGGAGGGCAGCATTGACAGTGGAGGGTAAAAAACTATGAAAGCCAAGGAAGGGGGAGGAGCAACAGAGGCAGGTAAGGAGATAAGGTAAGAGAGGGAAATGGGAATGGGGAATGGTGAAGTGGGGAGGGAGCAATTGCCAGGTTCAAAAAAAAATCAATGTTTATGCTACCAGGTTGGAGGCTACTCAGATGGAATATAAGGTGTTGCTCCTCCAACTTGAGTGTGGCCTTATCACGACAGTTAGAGGAGGCCACACACTGACATGGCGGAATGTGAAGTATAATTGAAATGGGTAGCCACCGGGAGATCCCACTTTTTCTTGCAAACAAAGTGTAGGTACTCGGGGAAGTGATCTCCCAATCTATGTTGGGTCTCATTGATATACAGGAGGCCACACCGGGAGCACCGGATAGCACAGATAACCCCAACAGACTCATAGATGAGGTGTCGCCTGGTAGGATTGTTTGGGGCCCTGAATGGTAGTGAGGGAGGAGATGTAGGGGGCAGGTGTGGCACTTGTTATGCTTACAAGGGTATGTACCAGGAGGAATATCAGTGGGGAGGGACGAATGGAGAAGGGAATCACATAGGGAGCGATTCCTGTGGAAAGTGGAAAGTGGGGGTAGGAGGGAAGGACGTACTTGGTGGTGGGATCCCATTGGAGATGATGGAAGTTACAGAGAATTATGCATTGGATGTGGAGGCCAGTGGTGAGCTAGGTAAGGACAACAGGAACCTACTCCTGGTGGGGTGGTGGGAGGATGGGGTGATGGCAGATGTGCGCAAAATGTAAGTGATATGAGTAAGGGCAGTATTGATGGTGGAGGAATGAAAACCCATTTCTTTGAAGAAGGAGGACATCTCATTAATTCTGGAATGAAAAGCCTCATCCGCTGGAGACGAAGAAAAGCACATGTGGTGGAGACAGAGGAACAGAGAGAAAGGGATGGCATTTGTATAAGTGACAGGATGGGAAAGAGATATAGTCCAAGTAGCTGTGAGTATCCGTGGTTTATAAAAGAAATCAGTAGATCAATTGTCTCCAGTGAAAGAGAGAGATCAGGTAAGGAGATGGAGGAGTCAGAAATGGACCAGGGAAATTTGAGGGCAGGTAGAAGGTGGAGGCAAAGCTGATGAAGTCGATGAGCTCAGCATGGATGCAGGAAACAGCACCAATGCAGTCGTTAATGTAATCAAAGAAAAGTTGGGGATTGATACTGGTGTAGACTTGGAACATAGACTGTTCCATGAAGCCAACAAAAAGACAAGCATAGCTGGACCCCTGTGAGTGCCCATGGCTATGCCTTTGGTTTGAAGGAAGTGTGAGGAGCTGAAGGAGAAATTATTGAGAGGACCAGTTCACCAGATGGAGGAGAGTGGCAGTGGAGGGGAACAGGTTGGGTCTGTTGTCTAGAAAGAAATGAAGAGCTTTAAGACCCTTCTGATGGGAGATGGAGGTGTATTGGGACTGGACATCCATCTAAATATCTGAACATGCTGAGGTCCTCTGCCATCATCACACTTTCAGGTAGTGGGTTTGTCCACTTTGAATGAGTGAAGTGAGTGAGAAACTCTCCTCTAATCCTCTCAATTGACAAATCTGCAAACCTCACTAACTTTCTCTCTTCTGAGAGAAATAAATCCAAACTGTTCACTCTGTCAAAGCCACTCCTAACTTTATACATCCTAATTAAATCTCAGCTGAGACTAATAGGAGACACAAGAGACAACAGATGCTGCCATTTGGAGCGAAAAAACAAAGTGCTGGAGGAACTCAGCAGTCAGACAACATTGGTGGTGGTGATGGAGGGAAACAAGGGAACCATCGAGACCCTTCATCAGGAATTATATCCCCGCACGAGCCATTATCTTCAGAGAAATGGGTCTGTATCCTGGCAGGATACCTCTCATCAGGAGTCTCTCTACTACAAGGCTCTGGGAGAACGGCATCAGTACACCCATCTCTGGCAACAGTGGAAACATAAAGCATTGTGTCCTGAAGCAAGGTTCTTAACCGAGATGTTGCCAGTTCCTTTGCCTCCACAGATAATGACCGACCGACCAGCTCAGTTTCTCCACCAGCTTGCTTAGTCCATTCTGTCTCTTCTCATAACCATTTATTTTGCAGCTCTGGCAACATTCTCATTAATTACGTCTGTTCCCTCTGTCATGCTACCCCATCCTTGCAGTAGGGTGGTAACCAGAACTGTGCACAATCTAGTTGTGGACTTACTAATGTTTTACACTGTATCAGCACAACATCTTATGCCTTCCAAGGCACAAAGCAGAAGACTGTGTGGCGCGCCACTCCTCACACAGACAGTAGGTGGCCGTTGACTCACAAGGAGTTCATCCGCCCTTTGACAGGTTTTGTTTTTGGTCCTGCTGGGTGCCTACAGACCCTCCTCCCTGGTTAACCCAAGTGCATCAGGGAGTGTGCCAGTTGAGTTGCCAACAACCTGAACCGAGAGAGGTAGTACTGGGCTATGTGGTACCAGTAGCAAGGCAAGGCCTTGACCTAAGACGCCGACTGCCTAGGCCTGAGTCGATGTAGTAGTAGCACAACCTCTCCACTCTGGTATTGTAAGCCATGGTAAATAAAGGCACACCTTTTTAATCACTTTATACACCTGCCCCACTACCTTCAGCAATCTGACACGGATACATGTATTCATTCTATTAGGGTTAATTTACTTATCTATTCTCCCATCTCTATGCTCTCTTAATCAGTTCAAATGCATAAGGACTTTCAATTACTTCCCTAAGAGCTGGATGCTTACTCACGATAGACCTGGGACATCCCTGGTCAATACAAACTAGTTCCACATTGAGCAGCTACTTAGTCAATCTTTTATTGACCTATTAATATAAAATATGCATGAAGTGACTCAGCTCCATGGACTCATAGAGGAAAGCCTCATCAGGTGTGATGTAAGGCTTCATTGAGCTCTGTGCTACACACAAAATGATGGAGGAACTCAGCAGGTCAGGCAGCATCTATGGAGAGGAATGAACAGTTGGCATTTTGGGCCGAGACCCTTAATCAGGATTGCACTTATGTTGCAGTATCTGATCTCAGAATGGGCATGAGTTAAAGAGCCCTGGTTTCAGAAGGACTGGTGATTTAATTTCTGACCATATACATATGTCTGAGCATGTAAGTGTGGTGAATCTGAAGTGGTGAAAATAGAATTCAAAAGGGAAAAGAGTAGACATGTTCAGAGCTACAGGGAAGAGCAGGGGATTGGAACTGACTAAATTGCTACACGAGGAACTGTCTCAAACAAATGCTTCCGTCTGTGACATGATGAATTTGGGTGGGTATTTGTGTATGAGGATGAGTGCAATGATACTACTTCTCTCCTTAGCACCTGTGAAGGTAGATATCTCATTAGTTCTGGAATGAAAACATCAATGGCTAAAATGCTAACTCTTTATCTTCTCCGCTCTCAGTTACTTCCTGGCCTGCGGAGTATGCCCAGCTCTTTCTATCATTCATGGAGAAAAATGGTAATAAAATAGGAAAAATACAGGAAAACAGTTAGGTACATTGGCTGGGAAAGCAGGAGAGAGGCTTCTGAGTGGCTGGAGGCAAACTGGCCTTGTTACCGAATGTTCCTGTAGGACATAAAATATATACTTTATGTAGAAATGATCCATGTTAGTGAAAATGGGAATATTGAATGCAGTTTTCTAAACTAACTCACTAACTCATGAAAGAAAACTGCAAATGAGCCTGTCAAGCAACAATAGCATTGGACCCACATATGCTGGCTTCTGGAGTCAAACAGACAATCTACACTTACTATTCTAGTTCACACATTGACGCAGAGAAAACGAACAAGGGAAAGAATAAATAGCCAGAACAGTGATATTCTGGAGAGTGAATCACACAAGAGCCATTACATCCTGGCAGGATCAGGGCCAGCATACCGGCTTGCGTAGAAGGTAAACTACAGCAAGAATCAGGTGATTAAATTGGATTATTTCTGTGGTGTAGTCTCAATATAATTCGTCACATCCCAGCAAGATTCCTTCTGCTGCAAGTATAAAAACATCTTACAGAGGCACTATTGGCACCAGTGGAAACAGGGAGTGCCCAGGCAAAAGTGGAACTACATCCCAGCTGGATTGTAATGCAGTCGACATTTCAGGTCAAAACCCTTCGGCAGGACTGGAGAAAAAAGGCTGAGGAGTAGATTTAAAGTGGGGGGGGGGGGGAGGGAGAGAGAGAAACAGACAAGATGATAGGTGGCCTGCTGAGTTCCTCCAGCATTTTGTGTCTGTTACTTGGATTTCCAACATCTGCACATTTTCTCTTGTTCCCAGTTGGAATGGCACTAGCAGGTGGAAATAGATCCCATTTAAATGGTACTAGATTAAGAACGTTACTGAGATAAGCAAAATAACATTCAGTGGGAAAATCTCTGGCACGTGGCTTGTTGTGACAGGACAGTCACTGGCTCAAATGGAACTACATCCCTGGAGGAGTTCCAGTGGATTGTGGGTGTCACGGTGGTACAGTGCCAGCTGTAAGAATGGGATTTGATTCTCACCACTAACTGTAAACAGACTGTATGTTCACCCTGTGCTCCAGTTTCCTCCCACATTCCATTGGCAAAACTTGTGGGCTGCCCAGCACAATCCTCAATGATTTGATTTGAAGCAAACAATGCATTTCACTGTGTATTTCCATGTACATTTGATTAATAAAGTTAATCTTATAAAAAAATGGAATACATCCAAGGAGTGTCTCTGTCAGAGAAATATCCCTACAGGAGCATAATAGGCTTGGAAGCATATCTCATCCAGAGGGACACTGGGATAAATGGAATGACATTCCAATAACAATGACCGTGGCATGTGGAGCTATATACCAGCTACAGTATTACAGGCTGCCAGTGGATCCCTATAACAGCAGGACAGTCACTTCACTGGAGGAAATGAATTGAAGAATGAGTCAGTGACACTATGACCCGTATTATACCAGGACAGAGATTATGAGGCCGGAGCCATATTCTAGCAGGTTGAAACAGGACCCAATGTTGGTACAAAATACCATTTTCAGAACTGAGGACAATATTGGAAATAAAAGGAAAGGCATCTTGGAGCAGTAGCATCCTTTAAGATCTGCATCTCAGCTTTTATACAACTTATTTTATTAATTACTTCAAGCATTGCACAGACACTCAAATCCTAAAGTCGATTGTGCAAGAAACATTTCAGGACCTTTAAGGAAGATAAAGCGTAAGCTTAAGTATTATTTTAGGCATTTTTTCCAGAGAGAATCTCCATCAGAATAGTTGATACTGAATGATCAGCTTGTTCAGTACTTCATGTCCTTGTCAGCATTTAAATGTGATTCATTTGCCCAGAGTAATTTAACCATCATCATGTGGGACATGGGTTATTTTTGCTAATTGAATTAAAAACACAAGTTATTGGCTGAGATTTTAATCAGTTTTGACTCTGCTGGTTCATGCATAGCCCAGAAACGAGCTGTGCCGGGAGACCTATAAAGGTCCATTCACTGCTTGTGCCCGGTTAGCAGATCTATCTGTGGAGGTAAGCAAGCCTTTAAGATTGGCCCTGGAAGGGGGAAGTAAGGAAATTATTATCTCCTCTGGTTGCTGGCTATTGGATCCTGGTGCAAAGCATACTCTGTGTATGTGTGTTTGTGTGTATGTGTATAGACCTTGGGCAAGGACAGAATCAAATACAATGGCAATTTCCCTGCAGATTTGGTATGAACCATTTTGGCTTACACAGCATCTAGGACTAAAGTCATAAGGGCTGTGCAACCAAAGACCAGGCAGCAGACGATAACTGCTTAGTAAAAGCAATAATTGAGTAGCCCCTTTAACGACCTCAGGAATCTCCGAAACACAAGAGACAATTAAGTACTTTAGAAATGTTGGATGTGAGTGTAGGTTTTGGAAAGGCAAGATTTCAAAGTGCATTTAGAATGCTCAGGTAATATAGTTTGGTAATGTTTAAGGAGAATGTTTGACTAAGGCACCAGAGGGAGCTTCATTGGCCATCATCAAAGGAGAGCCATAGGATCCTATATAGTATAGAATGTATACCTAACTGAGAGGCTGACCAGGTCTTGGCCTAGCATCCAATTCAATCCAAACAATTCTGACAATGTAGCATTCTCTTAGTGTTGATCTGAGTAATGTGGCTTAAGTCTTTAAGGAACAGTAATGAGATTTGAACCCATGACCTTCTAATTCAGTACAATAATGTAAAGAATGGGTTAGGAATGAACAATGTAAATTTGAGGCAAAAGATTAATAATGGATCAATAGGATCTTAAATTACCTGGACTTTAGAAATTGCAAAGTGCATACATTGCAAAGCTTAGCAAAGTCAATCGGTAGGTCCTTTTTCACTGAAGGTGCCTGAAGGCAGATTCAGGTTCAGATCTGCTATATTAATAGATGATGGGCAGAGATGAGTCTTTAAAGTACAGTTCAAGTAGTACCCATCTGGATATTTTTAATTGATTTATTTTTATCCTAATCTCTTTAGTGTATTGTCCAATCATACGATTTCCCTGCAGACAGTGATCATGTAAGTATGATGAAACATCATCAGTCTGAAGTACTAACTCTGCTTCTCTTGACATAAATACTAACTGAACTGCTGAGTACTTTCAGCATTTCAGACAATAAGACTATGATATAGTAGCAGAATTAGGCCATTCAGCCCATCAACTCTGCTCTGCTTTCCCTCTCAACCCCATTCTCCTGCCTTCTCTGTAACCTTTCATGCTTTGACTTATGAAGAATCTATCAAACTCCTCCTTAAGTACACAGGCCTCCACAGGCAACTATGGCAATGAATTCCACAGATTCACCACCCACTGGCAAAAGAAATGACTCCTCATCTCCATTCTAAATGGACATCCCTCTCTTCTGAGGTTGTGACCTCTGGTCCTAGACTCCCTCATTACAGGAAATATCCTCTCCACATTCACTCTATCTAGGCCTTTCAATATTTGATCGGTTTCAATGTGATGCTCCCAACATTCTTCTAAATTCTTGCGAGTACAGGCCCAGAGCCATCAAATGCTCCTTATATGATAAGCCTTTCATTCCCAGCATAGTTTTCATGAAGCTCCTTTTGAACCCTCTCCAATGTCAGCACATTCTTTTTTAGATAAGGGGCTCAAAACTGCTCATAATATTCCAAGTGAAGCTTCACCAGTACCTGATAAAGCCTCAGCAAGTCTTGTTTTTATATTCTAGTCATCTCGAAATAAATGCTAACACTGTATTGGCCTACCTCACCCCCAACTCAACCTGCAAGTTAACCTCTAAGGAATCCTGCAATAGGACTCCCAAGTTTCTTTGCAACTTGAATTTTTAAAATTTCTCCTTGATTAGAAAATAGTCTATGCTTTTCTTCCTTCTACCAACATGCATGACCATACACTTCCCAACACTCTATTCCATCTGCCACTCCTTTACCCATTCTCCTAATCTGTCTAAGTCCTTCCGTAGCCCTGTTCCCTCAACACGACCTGCACCCCCACCTATCTTTGTATCATCCGCAAACTTGGCCACAAAGCCATCACTTCTGTCATCCAAATCACTGACGGATAACGTAAAAAGAAGTAGTCCCTACACTGACCCTGTGGAACACCACAGTTACTGGTAGTCGATCAGAAAAGGCTCCTTTTATTTCCACTCTTTGCCACCTGCCAATCACCCAATGTTCTATCCATGCTAGTATCCTTCCTGTAATACCATGGGCTCTTACTTTGCTGAAGCAGCCTCATAGTGGCACCTTGTCAAAGGCCTTCTGAAAATCCAAGTATACAATATCTGCTGGTTCTCCTTTGTCTGTGTTAGCAGGTTTAGATATGGCCCAAGTGCAGAGAGAGAGATACTGAAGCAGGTCGATAGTTCACAGATTTTACTGTGAACAGTGTTAAAGGGAAAGTAAAACAATGAACGCTGGGCCAAACAGGGCCGTTAACTAAAACTCTCAAATGGAAAATGAAGCCTACACTGTGGCTAAAAAGAACATCTAAACATTAAACGAATACCACTAGTCTTCAGAGTCAGTTGACTTGACAGTCCAATTTCTTAGGGAAGGCCAAATGTAAACAGGCAACAAAGCTTTGCTGTGCCCTGTCCAAGTCTCGACAAGCACTACGGTGACAAGTATGGAGTTAAATATTAGTGCATATTCAAAAGTACAATTGCCGTATCTACTGCGCTGCCAAATCTGTGGTTGTGACAGCCTATCCTGCTTGTTATTTCCTCAAAGGATCCTCAAAGAATTCAAATGGATATGTCAAGCAAGGTTTTTCCTTAAGGGAACTGTGCTGACTTTGGCCTATTTTACCAAGTGCTTCCAAGTACCTGAAACCTCATCCTTAACAATCAATGGCAACATCTTCTCACCCACTGAGGTCAGGCTAACTTGAGCTAGAACTTCCTTTTTTCTGCATCCCTCCTTCTTAAGGTGGAGTGACATTTGCAATTTTCCAGTCCTCCAGAATCACACCAGAACCTATTGATCATCGCTAAGTCCTTCACCATCTCTTCAACTACCTCTTTCACAAACCCTGGGCTGTAGTCCACCTGGTACAGGTGACCTGTCTATCTCAGACCTTTCAGCTTCCCAAGCACCTTCTCCCTAGTAACGACAACTTCACTCACCTCTACCTGCTGACACTCTCAAACTTCCGGCATACTGCTAGTGTCTTCCACAGTGAAGACTGATACGAAATACTTATTCAGTTTGTCTGCCATTTCCTTGTCCTCCATTACTACCTCTCCAGTGTAATTTTCCAATGGTCCAATATCTACTCTTACCACTCTTTTACTCTTTATATATCTGAAAAAACTTTTGGTATATTTTTGATATTATTGACCTTCATATTTCATCTTTTCCCTCCTTATGGATTTTTTAGTTGCCTTGTGTTCATTTTTAGAAGCTCCCCAATCCACTAATTTTTGCTCTATTATATACCCCCCTTTTGTGTTTTTGCGAGCTTTGACTTCCCTTGTCAGCCGTAGTTGTGGCATGCTTCCTTTAGAATAATTCTTCTATGGGGAGTATTTAACCTGTGTCTTCCAAATTGCTCGAAGAAACTCCAGTCGTTATCTTTCCATGCTTCCTTTAAGCCACTGTAATACTTTGCATTTGACTTTAGCTTCTCCCCCTCAAGTTGCAGAGTGAATTCTTATCAGAATATGATCACTGTCTTCTAAATGAAGAACACTACACATACTGTGATTCCTTTTATACATTAAGGAAATTTAATATGCTGGTAAGCTGTTTTCTTTGAGTTAATGTTAAATGTGGCTGTGGATCTAGGAATAATTGCTTAGTCTACCCGATGCACCTTGCAGTTCAGTTTAGGTCTCTGCTGGGTCCACTAATAAACCTTCTGCCTCTTTAAGCATTTGCTGTTTCCTTCACCAGTGCATCATGACCACCTTAGCCAAGACTGCTTTGTCAGTACTTGCCAAACTCTCAACCTGCATGTGCTAGGACAAGGAGAGCACATGGGACCACCACCATCTGCAAAGTCTCCTCCAAGTCACACTCCATCATGATTTAGACACACACTGGTTGCTCTTTGGTTGTGGCAGCGTCAAGATCCTAAAGCTCTTTACCCAATAAAATTCTAGGAACAATACCATCACATTTTATTTAATAGAAGATACAGCACAGAAGTAGGCCCTGGCCTAATGGGCCTGCACAGCCTAATTACACCCATGTGACCAGTTAACCTAATTCAGTCATCTTTGGGAGGTCGGAGAAAACCGGAGTACCCAGGGGAAATCAACATGATAATGGGGAGAATGTACAAACTCCTTACAGATAGCAGCAGGAATTGAACCTGGGTCACTGGCGCTGTAATAGTATTATGCTAACCACTATGCTACTGTGCCAAACCACATGTACATCAATAGTTCATGAAGAAAGCTTCACACCAGCCTTTCATGGAGAACCAGAATGGATGGCTTTACCAGTGATATCCATATCCTGAGAATGAATTTTTGAAAACATAATCTAGGCTGACAGCATGACCTATGAATGTTTTTGCTATACAATGTATCAGATTCTGACAGTTCATCGTGACCATTAACTTGTATTATAAGAAGAATTAACTCCCTGATATTCTCTTCCTTGCTGTGGAGAGTTGCCTGATTTGCCCAGCAAAATGACAGATCACAGTGGCTGTTAATTCAGAAGCAGTGTATTTGTGTAGGAAATGGCCAGATCCACTGTGCTAACTCATTCCCTCCCCTTCCACAGACAGACAGACAGACAGACAGACATACTTCATTGATCCCGAGGGAAATTGGGTTTCATTACAGTCGCACCAACCAAGAATAGTGTAGAAATACAGCAATATAAAACCATAAATAATTAAATAATAAGTAAATTATACCAAGGGAAATAAGTCCAGGACCAGCCTATTGGCTCAGGGTGTCTGACACTCTGAGGGAGGAGTTGTAAAGTTTGATGGCCACAGGCAGGAATGACTTCCTATGACGCTCAGAGTTGCATCTCGGTGGAATGAGTCTCTGGCTGAATGTACTCCTGTGCCTAACCAGTACTTTATGGAGTGGATGGGAGACATTGTCCAAGATGGCATGCAACTTGGACAGCATCCTCTTTTCAGACACCACCGTCAGAGAGTCCAGTTCCACCTCCACAACATCACTGGCCTTACGAATGAGTTTGTTGATTCTGTTGGTCAGCCTGCTGCCCCAGCACACAACAGCAAACACGATAGCACTGGCCATTACCAGAAATGCCTAATGATATTCAGCACTAGACTGTGGACAATACATGATTGCTTGGTAAAGTTACTTCAGTTCAGCGCCTCCTGGACATCTTTTTTTCTGGATGAATTGTTTTGGTGGTTGGATGGGAATTGGATTGGAAATAACATCTCCTCCTTGCTTACAATCAACACTGGCACATCTCAAGGATGCGTGCTTATCCCACTGCTCTACTCTCTCTACACCCTCAACTCTGTGAATACCATCTATAAATTTGCCAATGGCACAACTATTGTTGGCAGAATTTCAGATGGTGATGAGGAGGCGTGCAGGAGTGAGATAAATGAACTGGTTGTGTGGTGACACAACAACAATCTTTTACTCAACACTAGTAAGATCAAAGAAATGATGGTGGACTTCAGAAAGAGGAAGTTGAGGGAACACACACCAATCTCATCGAGGAAAGGATGACCAGTTTCAATTTCCTGGGTGTCAACATCTCTGAAGATTTATCCTGGGTCCAACATATTGATGCAATTACAAAGAAGGCATGACAGTAGCTATATTTCATTAGGAGTTTGAGGAGACTTAGTATGTCACCAAAGACATTGGCAAATTTATATAGATGTACTGTGGAGAGCATTCTAACTGGTTGCACCATCGTCTACTATGGAGGGGTCACTGTGTAGGATTGGAAAAAGCTGCAGAAAGTTGCCAATTTGGCTAGCTCCATCATGGGCACTAGCGTTCCCTGCATCAAGGACAGCTCCAAAAGGTGATGCTTCAATAAGGGGTATCCATCATTAATGTCATGCCATCTTCACCCAGGACATGCCCTCATCTCACTTCTACCATCAAGGAGAAGGTACAGGAACCTGAAGACACACACTCAACATCTCAGGAACAGCTTCTTCCCCTCCCCATCAGATTTCTGAATGGCCAATGAACCCATGAGCACCACCTCGCTATTAGTTTTTTTTCTCCTCTCCTTATGCATTAATTTGTTTAATATATATAATTCTAATTGTACAATTTATAGTTTGTTTTATTACTATATAGTGCAATGTACTGCTGCTGCAAGACAACAAATTTCATGACATACACCAGTGATATTAAACCTGATTCTGATTCAGATTCAGGGATGGCAGATAGGACATGAATGGAAATAGCAATAAGTTATTGCTCTGAAAAAAAGATTATATATAAATTGCCATGCCAGTGAAGATCAATAGTTCCAATTTGTCACACTAATTGGTGGATGGTGTTTTTACCATTGCAGCAATACAGCTTTACACCTGAGATAAAATGGAAAACACTGGACCTTAAATCCTCATGAGAAGTAAATATATAAACAGCACTGCTGGGTTTTTATAGAGTACAGATTATTTACTTAGTCACCAAAAGCAATGAAATTTTTCAAGTCTGTTTATGTACCTGTAATAAAAACCTTCAGAATTTAGCTTTAGCTTTATACTACCTCAGGATTCTTGGGTCGCATTTATTTACATTTAGTACATTACCATCCCAGAACTCTGCCGGTTCTCTCTGCTGCGAGACGAGGTGATGTCACAGAGTCATCTGCTGTGGCCCGACTGCCAGACAATATTGCTACACAAGGTGCTAAGTGCACTGTTGCCACAACATGCCTCCCAGCTTGAATCAACTGCAACAGATCTACTACAGAACACCTTTACGACTCCACTGTGTAGGCTAGGAAAATCATAGCAGCAACTATCTCCCCATCTAGTTTCTAGACAACACATTAAAATCCGTGGACCATTTAGGTTATTTAACATTTACTGTTATATTTACTGTAAGTTTGTTTAGTATTCTACCCTTCTTTGTTATAATTTCCTGAGTCAAACTGCTGACTTGCATTCATCACCCAGTCCCACTCATGAAGAAGGGACACATGACAGTAGTACTAAAGTATTCCAGTATATGTGGAATAATATTAAACAGCAGCTGCTGGTAGTATAAGAATGTTTCCGCTTGCACACCTATGTGGGTACATATACTAGCTCCTCTTCACATAGATGTTTATGCGCATGTCCACATTTGATAAACTCAGCATGCTGCTGTCCCATTTGACAAATAATGGAAAAGCAAAACCCTGCTGAGACGGAAAATCTGAAACCAAAACCAGCAAAGGCTAGAATTCACACTCAGCATCAGGGAAGAGTAGGCAAGGACGTGTTTCATGTTTTCAATTACTGCTAACTTACCTTGAGTCAAAGAAAGGCGTGGAGTCAGTCATCATACGGCATGGAAACAGGTCCATGCCAAACATCAAACACTCATTTACATTAGTTCCATTTTGTTCTCCCCATATCCCATTTACAAACCCCCCATACTGGCCTCTCACACATAAGGGACAAATTACTGTGGCCAATTAACCTACCAACCCACACATCTTTGAATGTGCTGGTATATCTTTCAGCAGGTTGAATATTTACAAATAACCAAATTAGAAGGTTCTAAGTTATGGTTTCCAAAATGTTGTATATTCATCTTTCTCAAGGATCCTTCATGTTATGAGTAGAATTTCTGTCAGCTTTTACATGATTTTCTCATCTTAACATTCTTTAGAATTCTGTGTCTATATAAACAATAAAACAAAAAATTGTTCCATGTATAAATTGGACATAATTAAACAACACAAGGTGCTTTCCAGGACTGTACTCTAAATTTAGGCTGAACTTTATGATTATATTTGATCATATAACCAAGGCATGGAAAAGAAGTACATCTTAAGAGAGTTTAAATGAGGATAGAATAGAGAGAAAATTCCAGAACTTAAAAGACAGAGCAGACGATGGTGGACAGCAAATGGCAGCTCACTGTTTTTACACCACTATACACCTCTAAATTGATATTCACATTTTAGACCAAGCTTTATCCCATTACTTATGTTAGAACAATGATTTTGTGGATCAGTGCTACCACTTAGTAGCTGAGGTAACACCTAGAGCTCCCTGTATTGGAGGTGCTTACAAACACTTTGTCCTGGCAAAGCCTCATGTTCATGTGCTGGCGATTTTCTAGTGCCTGCTCCCTGTCTGCTGGCAGTATTATTTTGTAAATATCATCCAAGAGAATAAATCAGCTTGTGTTGGATGCCTGTGGTCAGTTGTGACTGTACTCCCATCTTGGTGGGCCAGGTTTGAGCCAGAGGTGAAAGGACAATGTATTGTGTTAGCTGTGAAGATGAGTCTATAGGCTTCATCATAAGCATTTTTTTAAAATTACAAATGATGCTGGGCTTACACAATAGAACCATCCCCATCTGTAGATTTGAGGCTGGGAACCTCAAGTGCATCCCGTCAGAAACCAAACAGAATCCCAGACATTACGTTTAGCAAGCCCGACAAGCTGACTTGTTGCACCAATTAGCTGTGACACATTAATGTGTCACTAAAACAACTGTAAAAAAGGGGCTAGGTAGCAATCTTGCCTAAGCTTTAACCCATTACTTATCTTTACAGCTGCTGGCAGGCCTCCTGCGTACTTCTAGCATTTACTGTGACCTTTCAGAATTATTTTTGTTAACTACACTGATGTGTGCAATTATTTTTATGATGTTAGTGCTCTGTGGGGCACTAGACTTAAAGGTCTCTGAGAGCTTCTGTAATAGACTGTACGAAAGTGGCCCATCAAGATATTGTCACCTCAGCAGCTTGGCAGTATTTTCTCCAAGACCAGCAGCTTGTTACTGCAGCTACCTCATCTGAGGAGTTTGAGCAGAATGAGCTAACAACTGCTTGTTGCTTTTCCCCAGGCAAGATCCATTGTGTTAAGTGTTACACAGAAGTGGCTGAGCTGCAACTCATACCCACCTGCTCTCAGATATCTTCTCCTGTGAGATTGTTCCTTTGTCACTTTGAGTTCTGCTGCTTGATTTCTTGCTTGCTTTCTGCATTTGAAATAATATGACAGTCATTTTTTACAGCACAGTATACAATATACACCTGGCTTAACTCAGAAGCTAATCACACCATGGTCTGTAGTCTCATTCCATCCGTTTGCTTTATTGCAGCTAAATACCCTTTGAAAATTGGTTATCCATCAACACAAATAGATTGCTGATACCTTGTGAATTTTTTTATCCATCCCTTTCTCTCTCGAATGTGTTGCTTCATGCTTAAGTATGGAACCATTGTTCCATTGATTGATTGTGATAGCACCATCAATGCTCATTCAAAATACAAGGCCAGGTCTCTGGAGATAACATATAATACCCAGGGCAGATTACTGCAGGATTGCTTTGCAAAACTCAATAAGAATTTAAACCTTTTATCCAAAAAGGTGGATTGACTCCAGCAAATTTACTTTGAGACACAACGGAATCTGCTGGATGCAATTTTCCCCAAGTGACACTGGGGCTCAATTTTGAGTCAGCACATTAGACAAGTATTTGGTAAAGCTAATCTTGGTGGTATGAAAGCTACATTTCACAGATGACATTCCTGGACACTGACCAAAATATTGTCCTAGGGTGGCATGGTAATGTAGTGGCTAGCATAATGCTTTACAGTGCCAGTGATTGGGGGTGTAATTCTCATTGTTGTCTGTAAGAAGTTTGCATGTTCTTCCCATGACTATGTGGGTTTCCTCCAGTTGCTCTGGTATCCTCCCAGGTTCCAAAGGCATAGGGGTTAGTAAATTGTGGGAATTCTATGTTAGGATCAGAAGCATGGCAAAACTTGCAGGACACTCGCTGGCACAACCTTGAACTGCATTGGTTGTTGACGCAAATGATGCATTTCACTGTATATTTCAAAATACATGTGACAAATAAAGCTAATCTTTATCTTTTTAAGCATTGCAGTGGGTATTCATGTCATTTTTATGCACCCGAGGGATCGGAGACAATATGAGCCACGAGTCCTTGATTAAAGTTTTGACGTTTGATTTGCCTTTGAATTTATAACTTAGTTCTAAATCAGGCAACGCATTAACAACCAAGCCTTTGTGGGTGTCCGAGCATTTGTGATGTTCTGACCAAAGTAGTATAACTGTGTATTCCAGTGGGAGTTATACAGAGGAGGGGCATAGTCAGTCACTGAGAAAAGGTTAAAAGTAGTTGGTTAAGATGTTTCCCTTGGAGAACTAATTAGGATTGGATTTCTATGAAAATGCAAATGTTTACAGATGGAAAGCTGCCATCTTGCCTACTGGGGGCCTATTTATAATTCCAGTCCTCCATCAAATACACCCTCAGTGGCCTAGTAAGGCTAACTTTAGGGCAATGATGAAAACGTAACAAACGCTGACTCTTTTCTCCAATAGGCCGAATTTGATGGAATGACATAAAGGCCAGGGGTTAAAGATGGCAATAGATGCCAGCCTTAATGATGGTCATTCATAATGACCTCACATCCGGGTAATGAATGCCAAGAAGAGTGAAACGCCACTTGCAGCCAAAGCACACTGATTCTGGAATCCCAGTGTTATTTTGCAAGGGGGCTAGGAATCCTCCCTCCAACTGATGAGCAACAAGGGGCGATTTGGTCTGTTTTTGTTGCAGCAACCTTGTTTTGCAGAAGCCAGTTGCAGCTACACCTGGTTTCGTAATGACAGCATCTAATTTTGAGATGAATTCAGTGGCTGTGAAGTACAGCAGGTTATGATTATGAATAAAGAGGTTTTCAGAGAGAAACTGACAGCGAAGCACTGAACTGCTTTTGTAGGTCAGATAGTTCTGGAGGCATCAGTAGAGTTATTTCAACCTGGATTTGCCTCGGCTCCAGATGTGTTTGAAGTACACATCTGAGAACAGAACATTATGTGTAGATGAAGGTCTTTTGGTTTTTAACTTCTTTATCCTGGAGCAGAAAGATCTAGATATCAGTAACTGCTCTAACTCTCTCTCCAAACACCTGTGGAACACATGCCAGTCTCAGCAAGTGATACATGGATAATGGTAGGTCTGTAACCCCATTAAAAGTGCAGTCTCCCTCATCCGCCACTTTTTTAGCCTCATGATGATCTTTTCTCCGTGACCCTACATCCATCTTGATTTAATTTCTGCCTCACACTCACCTCTCAATCACAAACACCAGGAGTACGCCTTTATACCCATCTCTTTCACCAAGCTTCTGTGACATCAGCTCTAATGCCTCTATGTGACTTGGCATTAAATTTGTTTTGTGTCCCTCCGTAAAACAGATAAGAACATTTTTGTGACATTAAAAATGCTTTATTAATAGAAGCAGTCCTTGTTGTTTCTTTTAAAAATCTATAAATCATTATCCCTATGATTTGTATAAACATATGATATATATAACATTTCAGCTAGTGTAAACAGGGAGAGTGAAGTATACAAGATCATGGGCTTTCACAGATCTCCATTTCTCTTAGAAATTCCTGCTGGCAGAGAAAATAGCTGCAGTTAGAATAAGAAACCACATATTTCATGATCAGGATGTAAAGAATGGACCTTGTGGGGAGAAAACAAGAATGACCTCATGTGAAGTAAAACCACAGACATACATGAATACTTCCCTATGAACCAAAAACACTCTGAGTTGCTGAACACATTGGTGGCCAACACTGACTGAAAGCCAACAAGCATGGACATGACAGAGAACCCTGTGCCAAAATTTCACAAGGTGGGGCACATCATGGCTCCAGAGTCATTTATGTGCGGACTCCAAATTCCTATAGAAAATAGATAAGGTATGGCCAGCAAAGCAACTGTGCATGTTAGCACCAGGGTAGAGAGCACATGATGTGCCCAGCAACGCCATAATCAAGTTGAATAGGGCAATGCAGTTAATTCAATGAATCAGAGGGTGTGGTCTTTAAATTGAATTAATACTGAAACTGTAGGAAAACTTTACACATTCTGTTTTGACATCATCAGTCTTGGCAGAAAAGTATCAGAAGGCGAAAATGGCTGCTCAGACTCAAGCTGGTTATATTGGCAGACTTAGCATATACAATCATAAGTCTGATCCTTCCAGTTTATATAAAAAACATTTGGAAATGTTTCTCAAAGAAAATAACTTGATGGTAATGCACTTGCACAAAAAAATTCAGTACTTTACAGGAGTGTAACACAACTATACTGCTCACTCAAGTGAGTTTGGATACAATTGGTCTGTTAGCAAATCTTTCAAGGCCACAAACAAAGACAAGAGTTAGCAAAGTGCTGCAAAGCATCCTTTTAATCCAAAGGCCTCAGAAATACGCACGGTAGCATAGTGATCATCGTGGTGCTGTTACAGTTGAGGTGTTGGAGTTCAGTTCTGACATCATCTGGAAGGTGTCTATATGGTCAACTGATGAAGTGCGTGGGTTTCCTCTGGGTGCTCCAGTTTCTTCCCACAGTCTGAAGAAGTACTGGTTCTTCTTTGGCATGGTGCTTTGCGCAGATACAAAAGTCCACAGAACCTTTTCCTATGTTGTACTTTTCTATATTCTATGTTCTATTGTCAGTGATTACACTATCTTATTGACAGACCTTTCTCAGTATCACAGCTTCGGCATTTTCTTAAACCACGTGCTGCTTGCCAACATTACCTGTAGTTTAATTCACGAGTGAAATTTAACATCAATGGATGTGGCATAGAAGAATGCTACAGAATTGTTTTCAATGCAAAGTAAATTATGTTAGCAGTTTACAAAGATAGTCACGGAAGAGATTATAGTGCCAAAAAAGAATTGAAGGATCATGGGTGAGACAACCATGAACTGCCGTTATAAATGCAACCCAAGTCATACACCATATGTACATTGATTCAAGCTGGAAACACTTTTAAACTTCTTTTTAAAAGGGATACATATCCTGAATGTGCAATATTGAACAACTCTGGTGGTGTACAGTATTGAAGGCAATAGAAAATGGAACTCATTTGTAAGCTACACAATTAGCAGAAATGTAAAAAAGTGTAAAGGGGGTTTCTTCTTTTTTCTTTGTTACTGTAATTTTTTCTTTGTTACTGTGTATGTAATCAAAAGGGCTTCTTTGTTTTGCTAACAAGCAGGAATGCTCCTTTGTTGCGAGAGAGTGCTGGAAGCTTGTTTGGGTTAAAATTTACTGATAACGAGAATGGTATTCCTTTGTAAACCAAATGGAGATTAATGTTCTTTCTTCTGAGTCTGTAAACTTTTGTTGACGGGCTTTTGGGCAGAGAGAGGATGAAATGCTGTAAGCTGGGCGAGGAACGGACCCCAAGTGGGGGTCCAAGGCCAGGAGGTACTCCGAGGAGGGGGGATGAAGCTAGATGTGCTTGGTTGACCACTCGGAGGGTGCTGAGCTGCGAGTCGAGGAGTTCGGAGGGGATCGAATGGTGGCCAGAAGACTTCAGTAATTGAGCTCCAACGGTTGTCCACAAAGTGGTTTGGACTTTGATAAGTTTGGTGCCTATTTTTTCTCTTCATATATACTGTATCGTTATTAATCACTTAGTTATAGTAACCTTTATAAATTGTACTCATTTAATCGCTTATGGTGTACTGTCTGTTTTTGGGCGAGGCGGGGACATCACACAGCATCCACACCAGCTGATTACCCAGTTTGGCGGGGCCGAAGGCTGCTCCCCCTAGACAAGAACGAGCTGAGCGAGCCTGAGGTGACCCAGGGGTTACAAAAGCAAATTAACTTTAGGACAAAATTGTGATCAAACAGTTAGCATATCAACATGGCGGTCATGGGCAAGGATACACAACTCCACCAACTTGTAAATTCAACAAGTTAGGTATGGTACAGTGGAACAGCTAGTACATCTGCTATCTCAAAGCTCCAGCAAACCCAGATTCAAATCTGACTTCTGGTGTACTGTCTATGTGAAGTTTGCAATCTCCCTGTGACCACATGGGAATCCCTCGGGTGATCCATTTTTTTTCCATAAAAGTGCTGTTTGGTAAAGTAAATTTGTAACTGTAAGTTGTCCCTAGCATGGAAATGAGTGGTGCAATGCAGAAGAATCTGGAATGAGTTGACTGGAGTGTGGGACTTGATCTGTGTAAATGGATATTTGAAGGTCGGCACAGACGGAGTGGGACAGAGAGCATGACTCAGTTTGGCAAACCTTTTACTTTGGTTACAGATCATTGGTAATTAGTAACTGTATCATAAGACCACTGAATTACTACCCATCTGGTTCACTAATGTCCTTTAGGAGTTCTTTACCGAGTACTGCCACTAGTGACAATAGACACATCTATATGATTGGCACTTGACTGCCCCCCTTAATTTGGGGCAGTTACTGATGGACAATAAATATGTGTTGCTAGCGAGGCCTCCTTCTCATGAGTGAATGAATAAATTAATAACCCCTGTTAGTGATTTTTGGCCCTGATAAACAATACCAACAATAGCTGCATTGAGGATGCAAAGGTTATGAGATAACACAATTGAATAAAGAACTTCAAAACAATAAGTGAAAGCAGACATGTTGCCAAGGATACCATATGAGAATTCAGATACAACGAGTGACAGTATACTCTTCATTTTGAAAATAATAGAAAATGATTGTCTGGTTACAGCAATGGAGAAGCAGAGAAGACACAAGAAGAATATCCTGCTCAAATATTTATATGAAAAAGCCTGGAAGAAAGCAGCAGACAATACAGTGGGGGACAGGAGTGGGAACTGTCAAAGCAGAGGAGAAACAAGTACTAGATGGGTGCTCAAGATGAACCAAGATACTAATTAGCAACTTGTTTTAAAAACTAAAGAACAATGCCACACTCCTCAGAAGGCTGTACTCCTACAGTTACTAAAGCATAGAAAAGGCAGAACACAATTGATATTAATTCATAAATCTTCTGGGGAAAATGGAAGAGAAGCAGTCAGAACAAAAATAAATTCATGAATCAAACCATAGACAGACAATTTTTAACAAAATGATAGAGATGATTTGTTAACAACACCTAACAAATAGGATATTTGGAAATGTGATGAAAAAGGATCTGGTGCTTCCCCGTGTACAGGTATTGAATATAACTGATGTTTCAATGACAAACTCTGCTATCTTGTTCATCCTTGAAGAAGACGGCAGAATTTGTCATCGAAACGTCAGTTATAATCGATACCTGTACCCAGCTGGAAGCCCAAGAAGAGCTTATTGGGAACTTGATGTTAGAGTGATAGTTGAAGAAAGAAGACAAATTAGATACCTTGTGAAACTAGGAGACAGAATTACAAATCTACACTCAGTGGCCACTTTATTAAGCACCTCCTGTATGTTCGTGGTCCTCAGCTACTTAGACCATCCACTTCAAAATTTGGTGGGTTGTGCATTCATAGATGCTCTTCTGCACACCACTGTTGTAACACCTGTTTATTTGAGTTACTGTTGCCTTCCTGTCAGCTTGAACCAGCATGACCATTCTCCTCTGACCTCTCTAACAAGCCTTTCACCTACTGAACTGCAGCTCACGGGATGCTTTTTGGTTCTCACACCATACTCTGCAAACTCTAGAGACTGTTGTGTATGAAAACCTCAGGAGATCAGCAATTTCTGAGATACTCAAACCACCTTGTCTGGCACTAACAACCATTCCACAGCCAACACACACAAAATGCTGGAGGAACCCAGTAGGCCAGGCAGCATCTATGGAAAGAGTACAGGCGATGTTTCGGGCTCAGATCCTTCATCAGGACTGGAATGAAGGGTCTGGGCCCAAAATAACGACTGCATTCTTTTCCATAGATGCTGCCTGGCCTGCTGAGTCCCTCCAGCATTTTGTATGTGTTGATTGGATTTCCAGCATCTGCAGATTTTCTCTTGTTTGTCATTCCAAGGTCAAAGTCACTTAGATCACATTTCTTCCCTATTCTAATAATTGGTCTGAACAATATCTGAACCTCTTGACCATGCCTACATACACTGAGTTGCTGCCACATGATTGGATGATTTGCATTAATTAGATGTTTAAAGAATTATTAGATTATGAGTGTTTTGATCTGACTGGGAGTATGATAGAAATAACAGGAGAGTCCACTGAAATGCATCAAGATGTGACGACTTCTAAGGTGAAGGGCACACAATGTCAAAGATACAAGGCCCTCTGGCAAGTTCACAGATACCTGGGAAACTTGTAAAGAGGTTAAATCCTTCTGAATATGTGAATCACTGTTTCTTTCCCAAAAAAGGCAAAAAGCAATGTTTTATATGTATATAAATAAATGTATGCTGTAGGCATGAACAGCACATAGGTACATTGTGAATGGAGGAAGTGTGTTTTAGAAGGATTCCATGTACCTTGCTGATTCAACATATTTCTTGCACTACATGTGGATAGAATAAGAACCCATACATATATTGCAATCACAACATCGCCTGTGGGATTTTGCAGTATGTAAATTGACTGCTAAGACTATCTACACTGAAGGTATTTCAAACAGTATTTCATTAGCTGTAAAGTGCTTGGAGACATCCTGTGGTCTTGAAAAGCTCTGGATAAATGCATGCCTTTCAACTCATGCTCTTATCACCACAATGAGCTGCTCCATTTAATGACTTAGTGAGAACTTCAGAATCAACAGGGATAGTTAGTCTTAATAGTTACTAAGAGTGCAGACATTGCAGGCCACATGCTTCTCCTGTGCATGGAGTGCAGAAAACCCCAGGGGGTCACCATGCTGTGAGCTGACCGCTTGATAAAGATGCTTCCTGAAAAGAAGGACAGACCAAGTTCTGAGTGTCAAGGAGCCCAGTTGGGGAAGGTCTTACACTGAACATGCGGTGGAATCTGCAGCACTGACCCTGAGAGCAATTTTGAAAACGTGGAATTGAATGAATTAATCCTCTTAAATTTAGTTTAAATCTCACCGGTGAGGCAGGAAAGAGTAACAGCAAGGGAGAACCCCCTCTGCTGTAAGCAGGCCAAGAAAAGCTCTGAAGCTTTCTATAAATGGTGGTGGGCTGAAATATCCCACCTGCCCTGCAGAGTAAGGAAGTGGCAGAGGAGAGGAGGAGGGAATCAGTTATAAAGTATGATTCTTCTCTTCATCTGAAGTTGCCTCCCTTTCTTTGCTAACACAACCGTGGAATACTGCTGCCTATAGTACAATCTCCTATTTCTACCTTTCTTGTATCCCAATTTGTCAATCAGTTTTATCAGATAACATTAAGGATCAAAATCAAATGGGTTGTTTCATTAAAGATACCCTGCTTCAAGCAAGCTTTGAGAAATGTATTGGTTTTGAAGACTGTACCTTCTCCAGTTCATCTAGGATCATGAATGGATGATAGCAGGCAGGGGGAGCAGCAAGTGCAATATTCTGAAAGGCTGCGTAACCTCTTTCTACTCTCTTGTTAGCTACCATGGGAGTGGAGCCCTTATCTTCTGCTGGAAGGTCCTGGAAACCTGCAGAAATTTGACAATAATTAAGTACATTCATGCTGTTATCTTTTCCATTAAGAACACAAATATAGTATCAGGCCACCCAACCTATCAAGCCTCTTATTCCTACCCAATGCAGCAGTGCTTATTGAACTTGCATTTATACGTTACCTTTAATACAGTAAAGAGTTACAAGTTGTTTCACACAGTCAAGGTTTTATCATCAAAAGATACTAGGAACAAATGATCAAAAGCTCGGCTAGAGAGGCAGGATTTAAAGACTGTCTTAATGGCAGAGAGAAAAGCTGACTGGAGCTCTTTAGGAAGGGAATTCCAATGACAGATAGTTGAAAATCATGGAGGCAGAGCAGGCTAAAAGTGGAGTAATGTAGAGATCTTGATGGATTATAGGGGTGGAGGAAGCTAGGGTGTAGTATCTTATCTTGCATTTAAGAATCACACTTGACTACAACAATCTCCTTTTGGCATAATGTGCTTCACATTTCCAAGACCACTTTGATGAGTTACTTTTGGATTTTGTTTGGATCCAATGAAAAGATTTTGAGGCACTTGAACTGAACAAAAGAACGCTGTGTGGAGGAGTCTGGAGGAATCCCACATTTTCCATTTGATCATATTTTTTAAAGAAACCTCAATTATCAGATCATCTCTTAAACTGCATATTAAAAAACTGGAAAATGAAACACCACATCACAATGGATATTCCATTTATCAACAATAATTTCACTACAAGCTTAGAGCGAAACGAGACTTTTCACTTTTTATTTGCCCTGAGGAGATAGATGTCGATAAAACTACTGATAGTCATTGCCTGTTTCTCCAGTTACCCTGTTTTACTGATGGCGAACTCATTTCTCCTTGCACTGTTGCTGATCCGGTACTGATAAAGCTCCCACAACACTGTCATTCTAAGGAATGTCAAGATTTTGACATAGTGGTATTGAGCGATGGAAAAATGAAATACATCCAAGGAAGACAGTGGTGAGTGGAGAGGCAGATTTCCCTATTACATCGCTGCTGTTTACATCCCTAGTGGTGTTGAATAGAAGGTAATATTGTTGCAAACAACTGCAATTGACTGATGATGGGAAGGATGTGTATGTGTCTTAGTGGCATGGATGCCAATTAGATAAACCATAAAGTCTTAAACATCATTAAACAACTTGTGTTTTGACCTAGTTCGAAGTAACTGTTATGAATTCTGATTGGGGGGATTGACAGGTCCTTTAAAAGTCCCCGCTTCTCTCTTGCAGTATAAAGCCTTCTGGGACAAATTGAACGAGGACTTTCTGAATGTCTTTCAATAAGAGAGGTGTAAGTATCACTTTGGTCTTGCCCCCCCCCCCCTTCCCATATGTTTAAATGTACATTTTTGAGCGTTTGTGGGAACAGAGAAAAAGGTAGTTATCAGTAAAAATATCCTGACTGATTTGGACCTCTTTAGTTTCTTAGGTCAGAACTAAATAGAGATTTTCTGCATTCTTCTGGGTTCAGATCAGCTAACCCAATGTGGATCAGACCTTAAACTACTGTTGTCTGCACCATTCAAGAGACAACTTGATGGTCTATTTCTCAGTTGCTTTGTTGAAATAACCTGGGTAACTTTTGATTTTTAATCTTCTTAAGTAGAATCAACAGTCCTTGAAATAAATCTTTTGGACACTTATGCTCCACGAAGAAGGGCCATGTCTAACTGGGCAAGCTGGCATTCAATCTGAAATCTTGGCCCAGATTCCAAAGTGAGTTGCAACGAAAGTGATTTTTTTTTGTTCTTTTCTGCACATGTGGGAGTAAACAGTCACTCAACCCATCTGGTTTAAACTGGTTCTTCCGCTTAGAATGCTCCTCTACCTTTCTCCCAGATGCATTTTTCTAGCATCAACACCTCCATTTGATCAGAGTTCCATTTTATTGCTAACTTGTGAGTTAAGTTTCTCCTGAACACCCAGTACATTATTAATTGCCCTTGATTATGGCCTACCTCAGGAGTGAAAAAACTTTCATTTTCTAATTTGCCAAACCCTCTGTAATTTTCTGCTTTTGATTTATCTGCCTGCTCTCAGTCAGATTTAGGGCTTCCATGTCATCTTCAGCTGTGCTCTCCCCAGCAAAGAAGAACTGAGGAACTATTGGTGAATGGGCTTTGGTGAGATAATGGAGCATGGGAGTGTGCATAATGCCCTGTGGGTAGCATTACCTGTGCACTTCTGGTTCCTGAGCAGCAGTATCACCATGATATTCACTGACTTCAGTCACAACGCCAAGCACAGTGGAAACCACTGAATGTGCCAAAAGTACAGGGAGATAAATCTGTTTGTGTTAGCAAACAGCTCACTTCCATGCTGTCTGACACTCAGAGTCAATCACCTAATCCTTTCCCATCTGTTCAGATTTTTATTTCTTTAAGATTATTAAAAAAACATACACACAATTAACTCCTCAGTGCAAATGAAGGGCTTAGCAACAAATACCAAGGATGAAAGAATCATCTGCAGCAGATAACCCTAATAGCATTGTACTGGAAAATGTTGGTGTCTGTGCTCATTATCAAAGAACTTTCCATCTTAGCCCCAGCTTCGATACTTCATTTATTTAAAAGGCAAGTATTACAGTCAGAATTTCAGTGTGGTCTCATTCTGGAGGCAATTTTCACTGGCTAATGGGTCATTGGGATCAGATGCATGAGATGTGTCCCTTGTTGCCCTTGGCAGCGTTAACTGTTAATTTCATACATGAGTAAAGGGAGTTTATCAAATGTGAATTAGACAAATAAATTGGTTATTTTTGTGAGGGGTGGTCACCTTTGCTATAATTAATGTGACTCCAAATTATAAAAGTGATTTGTTACTAGTAAACATGTCTTTCTTTTATGAAAGTTCTCCCTGGCTGCTTCAGCCATCATTGTAGGATTACAATTCTGTAAGTATATAATCAATATTTTGGACCTGAGTGTAGAAAGCTAGTGTTAGGATTCCATTTGGCTATGGTAGTGATAAATCCAGCCTTCACCTGATAATTTGTATTAAGACATTTATCTGTGGAGATAACTTGGCAGTGGTTAGGTATCTCACACTCCCAGCCTTGATTGTGTACATGGTAATATCTCCCCCATTCAAACTGGACCTAATAACTCACAGGTCTAAAATGTCCATCAACAAAACAGTACATGGCATATTGTCTAGTAAGCTTGCTCAAAGGAATGTGTGATAAAAATGGGTTATGTCTTCATGGTTTAGCAGTACATACCCTAAGTATCCCTCTACTATTTTGCATCTAACCATGTTTCTTCAATAAATAGTGTATAACAAATTTTGATGTCCACTTCCAATGGAGATTGCTTATGTAATCGCTCCATGCTGTACTCCTTCCTCCATCTCCTGAATGGTTGACTTACAATACCACAGGAGACTGGCCAATGTTGAGGAGCAGCAGAGCTAATTAACAAATAAGGCCTTGTCGCTAATAATCAGAATCACTGATTGTCCTAAATTCTTCTTTAAAAGAAAATGTCTTAAGTGTATATGATATATGCAGAGCAGAGTTGTGCAGTGTTTAAGCAGATTGTCACCTCTAGGGCTTCAGTTGGAATCTGACCCAGAGAAATGGGATGGCTTCTTTTGCTCTGCTCTGAGGCTCTTTTTGTTTTGTGTCAGCTGTTCCTTCACCCCTCTTCCTTCCAGCATTATCTGTGCTGATTTCACTCACTGTTTATCAGCTGCTTTTTAGGCTTTTACACTAGACAAGCCTGGGAAGAATCTGGAGCAGAAAAATGGGATATTCTTCAGCCTGTTTGCATTAAAATTTCTGGGAGGCAATAGGAACAATTGGAGTGGAAAACAGTAATCCATGCAGAAGATGAAATTAGGAGTTAAGCAGCTTTTATGCTGGGTTCCAAGGAATGGATTGTCTCAAATACTGGTCTCAGCACCTTCAGTAAAACTCTGCACTGACTATATAAATCAAGAAGCAGTTATTACAAAATTGCGCTAAACACAGTAGGGAAACCGTTCTCTTTGTTATACCGATGGAATAATAAGCAAGATTCAGTTTGTAGCAGTTGTTATCCTTGAACTAGGAAGGTTTTATGTTGGTTTTGAATAGAACTTTCACCTTTTAACAAAGGTGACTTATAATGATTAATTATTGCAGAACAGAAAGATGCCTCCTCTAAACAAAAGAATCAATGAATCAAAACAGAGCTGAGAGGAAATATTGTCATGCAGTATAAAATGCTAGTTCCAAGGTGAGAAAAGGTTGGGGCCATAGCTAGGAGTTGAGTGTGAGTGCCCAGTTTGCCATGATGGCCATGGATGACAGCCTTGGCTTTCTTGATCTTTAATCCCTTGATGTAAAGCTGTATTGAAGAAGGTACATGTTTGCATACAGGACAGATCTAGAGAAGTGGTTCTATTGATGCTTGAGTGCACAGCACTGCCAAAGATAACTGACAAAATGATAAAAAGATGAGAGACAAAAGGCTAAGCTCTAAGTAAGCTCAAGAGATGATCTGTGGAGCTAAATTCAATGCTGATAATAATGTATTTCCCTGAATAGCAAAAAAAGTGTAATTCTGTCTTTTTTACTGACTAGAATTTTACAATCTATGATGTTATTGTCTTTATGATCAATGTAACCCCGATTTGTAATGACCACATGCAAGGCTCTATTTCTGTTGGGTGTTTGAGGTAAACATAGAAGAGTACAGTGGCTAGTCCTGATGCAGGGTTTTCGCTCAAAATGTCCACAACTCCTTTCCCTCCACGGATGCTGCTTGACCTGCTGAGCTCCTCCAGAAAATGGTTTGTTGTTAGAAGAGTAAAAATCAGATTCTGGAGAAAAGGGAGAGATGACCAAGGGAGACAAGCTATAAAATGCAGGAGGTTTGGTGTCAAGAGGAATATCACATGGAAAGGAGATGTTTTCCAAGTTCTCTGTCTCTCCACCCACTATTTGACAAAATTGTCTGTTTTCTCACCACTGTCTTAGTTATTTTCACTTTATGCTCAACATTTTCTCCAATTTTGAACTTTTTGTGTAAACTCTATTCTCAGTCTTTCTCAATCTGCTTGGCGGATGAACTAACTTGTAACTGCTCTGTGGTTTCACAGGCACAGAGGATGGTAGTTGAAACGATGTGTTGAAGACTAGTTACATGGGAACTGTGTGCAGAGCAGACAGAACATTGCTATATTAAACCAAAAAAAGGCCAGTATGCTGCTTACATTTTTTTTATAAGAGTGAGTCCCATAATTTAACTATATCAATACACCTGTAAAATCATTGAGATACCTAGAAGGAAATTTAATTATAAGGTATGTTGCATTGGAGTTGGAGTGGTCCGGATGTCCTATCTATATTCAGTGGGAGATAGGAGATACATCACTCCTGAACTGATCCTGTCTATAACCATTGAGCAAAACTGCACTGGCTACAGACACAAGAATCAGATATCTCCTACTCGAACAAGGATTGCTTAGTGCAGTCATGCATTGATTGCACAAACAAGGAACAATGAATACATAGTTGGATCACTGACTATGTTCACAGGATCACTGACTGAAGTAGAGCAAGTCTGGATTACACTAGAAAACAGCAATGAGCCATGAGGAGTGTATAAAGTCCCCCAAATGGCATTGTAGGGCATTGGATAAATCAGAAAATTAGAGATGCATGTAACAAGGATAATACAGAAATCATGGGGGACATTAAACAACATGTAGATTGAGCCAACTAAATTAGCAGCATAGTGTCTAAGCGATAGCTTTCTAATTCAGAATGTTGAGAGAGCAGCTTATTTTAGATCTGGTAATGTTCAGTAAGAAAGAATTAACTGATGATATGGCGTTTAGGAGCATTTAGGGAACAGTGGTCATAATATGATTATTTTTCTTTTAAGAATGAAATATTGAATATGAAACTAGGATCAAATATGAATAAAACAAACATTGAAGGCATGAGGCATGAGTTGGCTATGTTAAGTTGGAAAACAACATTCAACAAGCAATGGCTATGCACACAAGAATCACTGATTTTACTCAGAATCATAACTGGTTACGTACAAAAAAACACTGACTGTACACAGAAGATGCACTACACACAAATGTCCCACACTGAACACACAAGATTCAGTGACTATGGATATTAAGGTTATTAACAGCACACTAGAATTACTACACACAAATATACCAATTATACTGTTAAAGCTTTCTGAGTGCAGACAAGGATCACCAATTCCATCATAATGGCACTGACTACACACAGAGGAATTATTGAACATGTAAACGGATAACTAAAAAGCCTTAGGATAATTAGATACAGACACAAAGATCACTGACCACTCATACAACGACTATTTACTATAAGTGAGCACACTAAGATCATTGACTACATACAGTACACAGACTTTACTGATGGCATAGACAAAAATTACTGACTGCAGAAAATTAGATCACTGTCTACACACACAAGAATCTCTGATACATGATTCGCATACTTGTTACTTACTACAGGAAAGGATCGCTGACCACATAGTGGGACCACTCACTACCGACTACTTACTGATAACAAGAAACTACACACAACGATGGACAACAACTAATCTGCAAAAGACAACAAATTATTCAAATACAAAAAGAAAAACAAAATAAATAATAATAATAATAATAATAATAATAATAATAAATAATAATATTGAGATAATGAGTTGTAGAATCCTAAAAAGTGAGTCTAAAGGTTGTGGGAACAGTTCAGTGATGGGGAAAGATAAGCTGAATGAAGTTATCCCCTCTGGTTCAAGAGCCTGATGGTTGAGGGACAATAACTATTCCTGAACCTGGTTGTGTAGGAACTAGGCCTCCTGTATATCACAGTGCACACAAAAATCAGAAACCAGAATCACTGTCATACACTTGGATCCCAGATTATGTGCAAGGACTACTGACTATACACACTTGCATCACTGACAAGGATAGTTTGTCTAAATTAAAATCATCGTCTAAAAAAGTGGGGCTCTGCATTTTATAATAAACTCGCTGTGGTGCTCGGACACAGCAGACTTGGTCTTGTTGTACTCTTGCTCCTCTGACCTGGAATATCTAATGATTAAGTGCTGACCATTCTACTTACCAAGATAATTTTCCTCCATGACCCTGCCCACAGTTTAAATAGTGACGAAAGCTTAGTTAATCAGGCATTTGAGATATTGAATAGTGCCATCATCAAAGAAGAAACTGCCCAATCCAACGTATTTCAAATCCTAGTTGGGGGCTTCAATCAGACCTGTTTGAAGAAATCTCTGCTGAATTATCATTAGCATATAACCTGCAGAACCAGGGGTCCCACACACTAGACCACTCCTAAACTATGATTGGGAATGCCTACCTTTCTATGCCAATACCACATTTCAGGAAGTCTGGTCACTTGACTGTCCTTCTCCCACCAACATGCAGGCAGAGAATAAAGTGCAAGGCTCCAGAGATAAGGACAACAAAGAGGTAGTCTGGGAGGCCAAGAAGCAGCTATGGAATTGCCTCCAGTCAGTAGACTGGGCCATGTTCAAGGGCTCACCAGAGGATCTGAATGAATACACCAGGAATGTCATGGATAATTAAAAACAGCTGGGTATGAATGTGGTCCCACAAAGTCATTCAGAGTCTTTCCCAACCAAAAGCCCTGGATGATTCATGAGATCCACAATCTGCTGAGGGACAGATCAGTGGCATTTAGGTCTGGCAGCCAAGTAAGATAAAAAAGTCTAGGTATGATCTCCGGAAAGCCAACTCGCCTGCAAAATGGCAATTCCAGACCAAACGTGAGTCACTAAGGGATGCTTGACAGCTGTGGCAAGGCTCGAATGCTATTAAAACTTACAAAGTGAAACCAAACGACCAACTGTAGGTAGGCTAGAACAACGTAGAACAAGGCTTTGCTTCCAGATGAGTACAATGCTCAGTTTGACCATCAAAACATGCAGGAACTGTCACAAGGAGATGTGGAGACTGGACCCAAATGCAGGACGCAGGCACTTAAGTACTAGGGGCAGGACAGGAACAACTAAAGGATAGAACAAGATGGGGAGACCGTGGCATGCAAAGGTGATCCTGGGGTTCAGAGAGTTCATGGCGAAGGCAGGACCCCGGAGTTCATGGCGAAGGCAGGACCTTGGCTAGGCTAAAGAATGGGTCTATGGGACAAGGAATGCTGGGAGGGCCACATAATTCCTGGGCAGGGCCCAGCCTCCCAGGCACTTACACAGGGGCCTGGGCAGGTCGCGGGGCACAACCCATCAGAAGAGAGGGGTAGGAAAGGGTCGGAGTCCCCCGCCGGGCAATGGCAGTCCGGCCTGCTTACCCTTCAGAGGCAAGGGATTAGAAGGGAGCTCAGTCCAGGGTGACTACAAGAACAGACTTACAGAACTAAATGATTAACAGTGGGTACTCCAAGCCAGAGTTGAAATGGGATAGCCAGGTGAACAGCACAAACAAGGCAAACCAGACAGAACAGCAGGTACAGGATAACTAGACTCAGTCCCAGAGCCCCTTATATACACCTGCCAGCCGATAGGTCTCAGCTGCACCTTCTTAAGCCAAGATGATCCAATTTGTGCTTAAGGGTGCAAGGAGGACTGGATCAAGACCTGGAATGCGGGGTCCAGACCGGACCAATACAGGAACTTTCACAAACTCCTTCAGCCCCCAATGACACTGTGATTTCAGTCTCTGAGTCCGATGTGAGAGTATCCTTCAGGGTGGTGATCCCATGGAAAGTATCTAGCTCAGATTGGGCTCCTGGCTGAGTATTAAAGACTTGTGCTGATCAACTGCTTGGAGAGTTCACCAATATCTTTAAGGTTCAAAGGTTCATTTATTATCAATGTAGGTATGAAGTATACAACTCTGAGACTTGTGTGAGCCACGAAGCAAAGAAAACCATGGCAGTTATTCAAAGATAAACATCAACCCTGCCCTCCCCCCACAGAAAAACAAATCTGAAAGAGCCTAATATGAACCACAGTCAATAGACCAATCCATAAATTGCAGAACTTCAGTAACATCCTCTGGCAGCATCAAGGGAGAGAGAGTGACCACTCAAATGTGGAGGCCTTCCCTTGGGAGCAGAGTGAGAGGTGTGTTACAGCAGCAAGCAAGATGCAGATAATCGGTGCTGGATACTCGCTCACCTTCCACATTCGCTTTGATGTTTGAAGCTTCCGCAATATTTTAATCGGCAAGAAATGGAGTTAATCATGTCTTTAAGCTTCTTTGCCTAGAAGCCGCACACCTTCTGGAATTTTCTCAGAGATGCAAAGCACTAGATCACTCAGTCATTTTCCAAATTGAAATTCACAGGCTTTAACAGTTTCAGAAACACATTTAAGATAAAAAGAAGATGCAGAAGAAGTCAGGTAAACAGTTTTGTGGACTATCTGAAAGATGTCACCCGAGGAAGCATTAGTTGCTGGCTCCATCTAACTGGGAAAAAACCTCTTGCTTCAGCAGTCTGAGATACCTACCTGCTTCAAGCAGGCTTCAATTACACTGCTGCCTAAGAAGAACATGGTAACCTGCCTCAATGACTATCACCAGTAACACTTACATCCACTGTGATGAAATGTATCGACTCCTGTCTGAGAAGTGACTTGGAACCACTCCAATTTGCCTACCGGCACAACAAGCCCACAGCAGATATGCTTTCATCGGCTCTTCACTCAACCCTGCAACATCTGAACAGCATGAATGCATGCAACAGGATGCTTTATCGACTACAGCTCAGCACTCAATACTATCATTCTCTCTAAACTAATCAATAAACTTCAAGAACTTGGCCAAAATATCTCATTGTGCAATTGGATTCTTGATTTCTGCACTTTCAAATCCCAGTTCAGACTGGCAACAACATCTTCTCCACAACCTCCATCAACACAGATGCACCGCAAGGATGGATGCTTAGCCCCCTGGTCTACCTGCTTTATACTTATGACTCTGAGGCTAAGCACAGCTCTAATGCCACATTTAATTTGTTGACAACACCATGTTGTTGACCGAGTCAGCATACAGGAGGGAGACTGAAAATCTGGCCGAGTGATGTCACAGTAACAACCTCTCATTTAATGTCAACAAAACCAAGGAGCTGATTATTGACTTCAGGAGGAGGAAACCAGAGATCCATGAGCCAGTCCTCATTGAGGGATGAGAGGGGAGGAACTTTAAGTTCCTCAGTGTTATTATTTCAGAGGACCTGTTCTGAGCCCAGCCCATAGTGCAGTTATTAAGAAAGCATGGCAGTGCCTCTACTTCCTTGGAAGTTTGTGAAAATTCGCCATGACATCTAAAACTTCGACAAAATTCTATAGATGTGTGGTGGACAGTTTACTGATAGGTTGCATCACAGCCTAGTATGGAAACACCCTTGAATGGAATATCCTACAAACATAGCGGATACAGCCTAGTCCATCATGAGTAAAGCCCTCCCAAACATTGAGCACATCTACACAGAGTGCTGTCGCAGGAAAGCAACATCCATCATCAAAGAACCCCAACACTCAGGCCATGCTTTCTTCTGTCTGCATCAGGACCTACACCACCAGGTTCAGGAACAGCTATTATCCCTCAGCCATCAGCCTCTTGAACCAGAGGAGATAACTTCACTGAATTTCACTTGCAAGGGCTCTTCATCTCATGTGCTCAATATTTATTGCTTATTAATTTCTTATCATTAGTATTGTAATTTTTTATTTTCTCAGCTCAAACTGGTAAATCCTGAGGAACAGACATAGCTAAACACACTTGTTTCTCAATTCCTTGGGACTTTCAGACTATTCTAGTGGTGTTCAGTATTATGGCTTCTGGAGATTTACATAAATGTTGCTGTGAATACCTAATTGTTTATTGCTGTTGTGTAGTGACTTTAGGATACCAGTTGTAGCTATTACTATTGGGACAATGAATACCATGTTCATGTTCCATAATCTTTTAATTTCCTCTTTTAACTCAGCATATTTCTGGTGTATTTCACTTACTGGTTTCTGTGTTACATGTGGTTGGAATGGCTATATCTATGAAGTAACTTGCTCTTACTTGGTTATCCTGTAATATTATATCCGGATGGTTATTGGATTGTCCTGTCTGTAATAATGGATTGGTCGTAATGTAATTAGTAGGGCTCTGACTCTAAAATTGGATCAGGTATGTAGTAAAGTATGGTATCTTCTATGAGTTTATATTTTAAAGCAAGATTTTGGTGAATGATGTTTGCCACTTGGTTATACAGGTGTAAGTAATCAGATTGAGTTAAACTGCTGCAGGATCCTGTAATGTGTTGGATTGTTTTTGGTTTCTGTTGGCATTTTCTGCATTTATTGTTTTGAATTTGTTGGTCTTTTATCATGTATCTTTTGTGAATTTTTTTGTGTTAGCCATCTGATCTTGTACTGCCACAAAGAACCCCTCTGTTTCTGGGAAAGGTTTTCCAACTTTTAGCCAGGCGTTTGACGCTTCCTTGTCAACATCTAGTCTGCTCAGATCTTGGGGATTTCTTCCATGGAGGATCTTGCTCTTCCATTGGTTAACTTTTTCTCCTGTAATGATAATTTCAGGCAGTGGTACAGTAGAGCAGTGGTTAGCACAACACTTTACAGTACAGGCAATCAGGGTTCAATTCCCACTGCTGCCTGTTAGGAGTTTGTACATTCTCCCTGTGACTGCGTGGGTTTCCTCCCACCAAAGACCTACCGGTTAGTCGGTTAATTGGTCATTGTAAATTTTCCCATGAAGGGCCAGAAAGGCCTATTCCATGCTGTATATCCATAAATAAATAATAATAAAAAAAATTTCTGGGTTGTTCTTTCATTTAAATTTAGTGGTGTGTACTTCTTATCAGAATTGCCTATATTTGCGAATTTTCTCATTGATGAAAATATATCCTTAGAAGTTTCATCTGACTGTTGTGTAAATTTTTTATCTCTGTTATTCCACTTCCTCCTTCTGTCCTAGGTAGTGTTAACCTAAGTGTGTTTGAGTGTACATAGTGTTTTCTAAAATGTGTCATTTCAGTTCTTACCTTTCTTCGTAAATTTTCAAGATTGGTTTTGGACCAAGATATTATGCCAAAAGTGTATGTTAATATTGGTGTAGCTAAAGTGTTTATTGCCTTTGGTATATTTTTACTATAGAGCTCTGTTTGGCAAATTTTCTTAAGCCCTGAAGTAAATTCTGTCGAATGTTTCCTTTGTCGCATATGATCTATTTTCTTTGCTTACACTAGATACTTACATTTCATATTCATTATACTCTGGCAGTGAGTTCTGTAGACACTCAATAAAAAGATTTCCATTCAAATCTTTTTCAAGATTCCTTCCTCTCACCTTAAAACTATACCAAAGGAGAAAGGGAAGGAGGAGGGAACCTGGGGGAAGTAATAGGCAGGTGAGAAAAATAAAAGGTCAGAGTAGGGAATAGAGGAAAGAGTGGCTCCTCCTTTTCTTTCTCCAATGATCCACTCTCCTCTCCTATCAGATTCCTTCTTCTCCAGCCCTTGATCTTTCCCACCTACCTTGATTCACCGATTACCTTCAAGCTAGCGTCTTCGCCACCCCTCCCCCCCACCTTTTTTTATTCTGGTATCTTCCGCTTCTTTCTCAGTCCTGAAGAGCGGACTCAGCCTGAAACATTGACCATCTATTCATTTCCATAGACGCTGCCTGACTTGCTGAGTTCCTCCAGCATTTTGGATGTGGTGCTTTGCATGTGAAATCATCTTCAAGGAGAAGTGGTTGAGGCAGGTGCAATAACAATTTTTAACAATTGGATGGGTACATGGATTGGAAGGATTCAGAAGGTTATGGGCCAAACACTGGCAAATGGGACCAAATTGTTTAGGGCATCTCAGTTAGCTTGGACCAGAAAGGCTGAAGGGCTGGTTTCTATGCTGCATGACTCTATACAGTACATCATTGCACTTAACTGTTCTGACCCACTGGTGGGTCAGGCTGCAATTGGAGCAGGACATATCTAGGCACCATGATGGAGCAATCTGGCATGTTCTTTGCAGAGAGAAAGTCATCAAGCTGTTGCCTGATTAGTCTTGACTAGTCTGAGCTATCTAATTTAGACCCCTCAGTTCAGACACCCGATACTTTATTGGACTGAAACTTAACCATGGTACTGTTACCATCATTCTCAAAGATCACTGATTACATACACACAGATCATTATCCATATGGACCAGGCCACAGGCAACTCAGAGTGAGGAGTGCAACTAAGATGAGCTTGCATCTGTTAGGTCCTTTCACGGACTTACTATGTCTTAAAGCTTTACAGCTGATGAAGTACTTCCAAAGCACAGTCACTCCTCAGCTGTTTTTGAGAAGGACTATATTGGACTAGGATGATCTGAACTTCATGCCAAGGTCAATGCCAGGAATTCCAATCTGTTTTTTTTTGTTTCAGCCCAATGCTCATTGTGCAACAGAATAGCTTGCCAGTTCGATGGATCTGGAATCACAGGCCAACCAGACTAGGCAAGGCTGGCAGATTTCCTCCCCTGAAGGTAGCAATAGATCAAATAGATTTTATGGTCCTTATTGCAATGAATAGTTCATTTTTTATTTAAATATTTCAGGTTATTAAACTGAATTTAAACAACACAGCAGCCATGGTGGATTGTTCAGCCAGGCCAATGGCTTACCTGTCTGGAACATAGCTGCAGCACCATTTACCACTGTTTTCAAAGATCACTTGACACAAACACAGATTATTGTCCATAGACACTAGGTCACTAGCATTTAGGATAAGGAGTGCAGCTAAAATAAATTTTTATTTGTTTAGAGTAATACACACAAAATGCTGGAGGAACTCAGCAGGTCAGGCAGCATCTGCGGAGACAAATAAATAATTGACATTTTGGGCCATGACCATTCATCAGGACTCTGACTCTAGATTTCCAGCATCTGCAGAATGCCTTGTGTTTATGATTTGCATTCATTTGGTCCTTTCATGACCTCAAATTGTCTTAAAAGACATTACAGCCAATGAAGTACTTCTGAATCAGTCACTGCTGTAGCAATTTATTAGCAACCACCAACATTGTGATAATGATGAAGTATCTACTTTTAAGAATGGTTGAGAGATAAATGTTAGCCAGGAATCTGAAGTGAATCACTCTGCTTTGTTCCTGAAGTAGTGTAGAGGGATCTTATACCTAAGAGAGCAGAGAACTCAGTTTAAAGTTGCTTTCAAATGACAGCAAGCTGCTTGGTGCAGCATTCCCTCGGTACTTCATTAAGAGTGCCAGTATAAATTATATGGATTGAGCCCAAAGCCTTAGGCAAAGGGACCAGTGAGCTAAGGTTTTATAATCCAGATAACTCAATGCAGACTGGGAAATCGAGCTGAGGACTATTATGAATCTAAAACTCATTTCTGAACAACTTACAATAAACTCCTTCAGAAGAGATACAGATTTCTCTGGTGAGATTATTCTTTTATTCCGGCCATGTTCACATGTGACATAATAAAGTACAACCATTAAAATTCTCTGACTTAGATTCATTGTACAGAGGGTGTAGGATCGAGGAATTTAAGCCTTCAACTTTTGGAGTCTGGCTACAAGCCCATCACCTATGTGCATGATGTTTCATTTAAAGGCTTGAACAGAGGAAATGATAAACTCAGCAAATTTTGCAGATTGTTCAATAGGAAAGTGACCCACCTGGTATTGAACAATACCATACAAAGTTGACAGCACAAGTTAGTTGAGAGAAAATATAATCATTTTATTCAGCTCACTATAGCTTACATAGTCCAAACTCCCTAATGACAGAGGCACTAAGAGCACGCTTCTTCTTGTGGTACTGTACTCAATAAGAGTTAGTAGCCTCAGAAAGGTTTATTAAACCAGTTATGTATAGTGGGGGTAAGGTATTATGAACAATAGAGCAGACCTTACAAAGTGATGTTGGTGACTGATGTTCTGGTTTGTGATCAAGTGGGGGGAGGGGGATGTTGAGACAATGAGTGGTGCAAAACAGACAACAGCAAGGTGTAGTGGGATCAAAGGTAAACAGAAAACTGAAAGGTGATATACGTTTTGTGGGATCAATGAATCATACACAATACCCAGGTATCGTGTTCCTTCCTCTTTCCCAATGATTCCCAAATGTATATCTGGAGACTGCAACAGAGAGCATATTGCTGGATGCTACTCCACAAGTCTAGGCACCTCTATGTGCTGTAATGTCACGTGTGCAGAGGGCCCAAAAGTAATTTTGCTAGCTTTGTAAATGATGCTCTGTGCATCTGATCATCTTACTGAAAAAAATCTATTCTATTGTGAAGTTCACGTAAATTTTGAGATAAACAATAAAATTTCTAATCCAATACTTTCAGAAGAAAAATATGTTAATAAAAATGCCTCTCTTGGCTACATATTTGCTTTCTTTGATAAATATATTGCAGAATTGTTACCCTCATCACATTCAGTGCTTAGACAATGTACTGTGTCTACTAATCTGTGTGAACTCTTAGGATTCAATGCAAAACCACTAACTATTAGATGCATTAATATAACAGCTGAATGAATTAATTAATTTTGAGTGGGTAGTAAGTTCTATTTGACAATTCATTATTTTACCTTTGGGGGAGGTCAGAAAATAGCATGCTGGCAATGTCACCTCACTCAACTCAAATTTAACCCGATCTCTACAACTGTGCCAGAAACTTCCTCATCACATAACAGTCATCTCTATTTTTCTAAAGAAAAATGCGATCCTGAGAAATAATGGTTGAAACATCCTCCCTGTCAGGTAGTTAAAAGATCCCAGGCCAGAATTTGAAAAGTGAAAATCAAAAAATGGCAGATGCTGGAAAACTGATTATGGGTCGTCAACCTGAAACATTAACTCTGTTTCTCTTTCCAAAAATGCTACCTAAGTTGCAGCAGGTTTCCAGCATTTCATAATTTCGAAGATATTATCCTAGATGGTCATGAAGGTAGTAGCTGGTTTAGGCTCTGACCCTTCAGAGTAGGAACAGCCGCTAGGACCAATCAGCATCAGGAATGTTGTAGTCAGCATGTCGGACTCTGCTGGAGAACTAGGGAGAGAACAGTTTCACTTCCTGCTGTTGTCAGGGTAGCATAAGGAAAATGTCCCTTATGAACCAAAGGCTTGCCAGCTTCACTAGGTTGATGTGTAAACAATGGCCACATTCGTAGTGTGCTGGGTTGCAGTGCAGTGTAGGGACCAATGACAATTGGATTATAAAGTTGATCTTACCATTGAAAACCTTTCTCTACCTTAAAAACCTGGTCCCGACCTACTGATGCAACTATAAAGAAGGCAAGACAATGGCTATATTTCATTAGGAGTTTGAAAAGACTGGCAACCATTTATTCAATATTTTCATATGCTTTGATTTATGGCTCTTCCAGTTACCTTCTCGAAGTGTTGGATTTGATCAGAAAGTTTTTCTTTTTTCTTGCTTTCACTCTCAGTTTGAGCTGCCTATTTCTTATTTTTTCTCTCTTCTTTTGTTGTTTATTTTTGTTTTGTGGGTTTTCCGTGTATATTATAATTATAAAAGTTTCTTTATCTTTTTTCTTCTTTATATGGATAAGAGGAGAATCAATTACCTTTTTCTTTATTACATACTATTAGATTAATACTATGTATGATATACATACGTATATGTCTGCGAGGCTGGGTTCGATGGAGCTTTCACTGTGTGCTGCGTCTGCGAGGGTGAGTCGGGCGGCGCCGTGGAAGTCCATAGCGGGGGTATTCCCTTCTGCCGCCTGCATGGGACAACGAGTCTGTCGGGGACCCTGAGGACTTGTGGAAACTGTGTGGTGGCTTCTTTTGAACTTATAGTCTTTTAACATCTTTGGACTATGGACTATGCCCATGGTCTGTTTTTTTTTAATCAATTATGCTATTATTTGCACTGTTGTAACTATATGTTGTAACTATGTGATTTTGAGCAGGTCTTGTAGCTTTAGTTTTTGGTCTTGTTTTGTCTGGTGGGATTGGGGCTTCTTTCCGGGAAACGTGCTAAGATGGTAGCACGATATTAATATGCAGCAGCCTCTCCGGACACTGGATTGGGGATTGCCAACCATTATGTGGATTTTCTGGTGTAGTCTGTTTTGTCATGTGCTTTTGTGATATCATTCTGGAGGAACATTGTCTCATTTTTTAACTGCATTGCATTTGTGGTTTCTAAATGACAATAAACTGAAACTGAATCTTGATAATGATTATTTTACCTTTTATATTAATTGTTATTGATATAGATATTTGAGATAATTCTCCTCTTGTTTATATACAAATATATATATGTACTCTTTTATTTAACTAATAAAAAGATTGATAAAGAAAAGGAGTTTGAAAAGATTTGGTTTGTCACCTAAAACACTTGAAAACCTATAGAGGAGAGCATTCTGGCAGGCTGCATCACTGTCTGGTATGGGGTGGGGGGGCTACTGCACAGGAACGAAAGAAGCTACAGAGAGTTGTAAAATTAGTCAGCTCCATCTTGGGTACTAGCCTCCGTAGCGTCCAAGTCATCTTCAAGGAGCGACGCCTCAGAAAGATGGTGTCCATTATTAAGGAGCCCAGGACATGCCCTCTTCTCATTGTTACCTTCAGGTAGGAGGTACAGAAGCCTGGAGGCACACACTCAGTGATTCAGGAACAGCTTCTTCCCCTCTACCATATGATTCCTAAATGGTCATTGAACCCATGAACACTACCTCACTTTCTTAATATATATTATTTTTGTTCTGCATTATTTTAATCTATTTAATATACATATACATACTTAATGTAACTGATTTATTTTTCTTTCTATATTATTCTGTATTGCATTGTACTGCTGCTGCTAAGTTAACAAATTTCACAACACATGCCAGTGATAATAAGCCTGATTCTGATAGTGTACATTAGTTTCCTGTGGTTTGCACCTTTGCCAGTTCCTTTGTGCTCCATTTTTTACAGTCATATTAGCTTATGCCCCTCCGAGCAACCAGATCCAGCTTCTCTGTGCAAGACTTTGTCAGCTAGTCTACCAGGATGAATTGTGAGACAATAAAAATACACAACTTCAAACTGATCTATTGCATTTTTTAAAAAGTTAATAATTTACTCCCTAATACCCAGCTGCATCTTTGAGTGTTAGGCATATGCTCACCCCCAGGAATTTTCAAACATCATTTCTGGTCACTGTATGAGCATCAAGCCATACTGCAAACGCAAACTGAGGAAGAACCAAGTAATCAATAGGCTGTCTGTCACCCAACTCCAAACAGCTCAGTAAAGAGGAAGATTGAGAGGTGCTTCAAGCAGGTTCCAGCCCAGTGTAAAGCTAAGCAGTGAGCAGCAGTCTTTTGATGCAGGTTCTAACTATTCTATCTTACAGTGGCTACATCATTGCCATGCAAATATATGTTGTCTTCTAGCCTTATTAAAGTGCTGTAGAATCCATTTCTCACACCAGCTGTGTCCACAGATTGGTTCAGAAGTAGGTTGCTAGGTGGAAGAATAGAATGCTAACTTAGTGAATTGTTTAGTCCGCCTCACAGCCCACCTGAGACTTGCCTAATATAATTGACTGTTGAACCCACTTAGAATGACCAACTGATAAATCAGGCTTCAAACAATTGACTGATGAACCCAGCTTTAAGCAAGCACTGCTGAACTGAGCTTCATGTGAACAACTGAGGAAATGAGCTTTGGGTGGTCATTTGCTGAACCCAGGCTCGAGTGATTGACTGGTGAACCCAGGGTTGAGAGATTGACTGGTGAACCCAGGTTTGAGTAATCTACTAGTGAACCCAGATTCAAGTGATCCAATGGTGGACTCAGCTTGAGCGAACGCCTGGTGACTCCAGCTTTGAATAATTGACTGATTGAGTCCAACTGATTGAAGAGATGATTGTCACTTGTTTCCATTTGTTTTCATTGCTAAACTCTTACTAAACTGGCAACCTCCAACAAGGAGTGCTTCACGTTGGCAAGATGTCAGGTAGGGAACTGTTACATGGAGCAGGGGTGCATACTTTATGAGGCATGAGATGTAGGAGTTTTTCCTGTTTATTCACTCTGCTTCTTGTTTCTGAATTTGGAGCTGGATCTGATTGACATTTTTTTTTGCACAGAGATATTACATGGCCAAGATATTAAGCCATTATGTGCCCAGGTTTGAATGCTCGCTGTTGCCAACAACCTTCACCCATGTCCTTGGGCTGGAAACTCCATGAAGCTTCCTTAATTTGACCCAAAAAAGCCCAGTACTGACTGAGGGCAACAGAAATCCACAAATATTCAGGTCCTCTCATTGACGTATGCAAAATGAAATCATGTATAACTTACAATAACCCTGGTTAATCATGGCAGTAAATGTGGTGAGTAATTCAACTGGAATCAATACACCAAGATTTAACCCTGTTGCCCTTTCCAGATATGATTAGTTGAACAAGTGAAGCATCAAATGCTTATAATTTTAACCTGATTACAAGGCATTAAAAAGAGAGAAATAGAAACGTTAGGAGCATTTTGTTTTCCTCTTCTCTATTGTGTTGGTGACAATCTGTATTCAGCTGATAGAAATTTCCCTAGCCCTGCTCTGACCCAGGGTTAATGAAATGCACAACACATCACACTGATCAAGTGAATAATGCAGATTTTTTTCCCTTTGTAGTATAAAGTTAAAGCCTAGGTCACAGAGAGAAGAAGCAGCAAGCAACTCCCCATGTGTCTCTTTTAATTAACACACTCATAACTAAAGCTGCTGGCCAAGGTCAGGCACCCACCTTTCTCAGATAGGCGAGAGGACGCGACTCAGAACAGCAGGGATGAGGACAAGGGAACTGACCTCTCCAGGAGCAAAATGTCAATTAATTATACTTTTACTACCCTCTCAATTATTACACGCTGATAAGCTGAACAGGATATCTGAAAATGGCACTAAATCATCAGGAAGTCCCTGGCTGGTGAGTACAGTGTGACAATTACCATAAAATTCACAGATGTGATGTCTAATAATAGGGCATAAATAGTTATAGGTTGTTTATGGCCTAATCCATGCTCCTGCCATATTTCCCATCTCTTTACCAGGATAGTTCTGTCACAGTAAAGAATAGTAAGGTGAGGGATGAAAAATTCAAAATAATCAGATAATTAAAGGTGAGCAGTACTTTCTCTATGTATTTACACTACAGAACATATCCAAGGATTATAACCTCATTATGGGGGAAAGATCCTGAGATCTAGAGAGCGATACCATCTGGAGTTCAGCCATTTGATGCTTAGCTCTTGGTAGGGTCATCCAAAATAAGATAGAGACAAGCAGAGTGGCCATTGTACGAGTGGACCAGTGTTAGAGTGTGGAGGTTTAGGCTCAACAGGATTTGGAGGTAAGTATCTATCAAGTTTCTTCTTCGTTATTCTTTATCTGTAAATGTATAGTTAGAGCAGTGAGAATGGCTCTAGGGACTGTGCTGTAGTCTTTGTGTGAGATGTGGGATTTCTGGGAGACCTCTAGCCTCCTGGATAACCACATCTGCACCAGGCACACCAAGCTGCAGCTCCTCAGGGAATGATTTAAGGAACTGGATTACTGCCTGTGCCACACGCTAGCGAAGGTAAGAATAGAGTGATCTAGCAGATGAATGTGTGGCTGAGGAACTGGTGCAGGGGCAGGGTTTCAGATTTCTGGATCATTGGGATCTCTTCTGGGGAAAGTATGACCTGTACAAAAGGGATGAGTTACACCTGAACCCAAGAGGACCAATATCGTTGCGTGCAGATTTGCTGAACTGTTGGGAAGGGTTTAACTAACTTGGCAGGAGGATGGGAACCAGAGGGATAGAACTGAAGATGTGGCAGTTGATAAATAAGCAGAGGCAATGTGCAGTGAGACTGTCAGGAAGGACAGGCAAATGATGGGGCAAAATTGCAGTCAATGGGATGAGTTGCATGGTAACGGGGGGGCAAAATCAAAAAGGGCAATGAATACTGCACTGAAGTTGTTATATTTGAATGCACAGGAATAAGGTAGATGATCTTGACGCACAGTTAGAGATTGGCAGGTATGACATGGGCATCACTGAGCTGTAGCTCAAAGAAGATTATTGTTAGGAGTTTGAACTTCAAAGGATAAACATTGTATCGAAAGGACAGGAGGTAGACAAAGAAGGTGGTGTGGCTCTGTTGGTAAAAATAATTAGATCAAAATCCTTAGAAAGAGGTGACATAGGATTAGAAGATGTAGGATCCTCTATATCCTCTAGGAAACTGTATGGGTACCAAGACTCTGATGGGAGTTAAATACAGACCTCTGAACAGTAGCCAGGATGTAGGCTACAAGTGGGAGATAGAAAAGGCATATCAAAAGGGCAATGTTACTATAGTCATGGGGATTTCAATATGCCAGTAGATTGGGAAAATTGGATCCCAAAAGAGAGAATTTGTAGAATGCCTACAAGATGAGTTTTTTATGCAGCTTGTGGTAAGCCCACTAGCTACTCTACATTGGGTGTTATGTAATGAACTGGATTTGATTAGAGATCTTAAGATAAAGGAACCCTTATTATGTTAGAATTCACCCTGCAATTTGAGAGGGAGAAGCTAAAGTCAGACATATCAGTATTATTAAGGAGTAAAGAGAATTACAGAGGCATGAGATAGGAGCTAGCCAAAGTTGATTAGAAGGGGGCACCAGCAGGGATGACTGCGGAGCAGCAATGGCTGGAGTTTCTGAGAGCAATTTGGAAGGCACAGCAAAGATACATTCCAAAGATGAAGTATTAAAATGCAAGATGACACAAGAAGTCAAAACCAATGTAAAAGCAAAAGAAAGGGCATATAATGGAGCAAAAATTAGTGGTAAGTTGGAGGATTGGGAAGCTTTTAAAAAAACACAAGGCAACTAAAAAAAAATCCATATGGAGGCAAAAGATGAAATATGAGGGTAAGCTAGCTGATAATATCAGAAAGGGATACCAAAAGTTTTTTTTTCAGATATATAAAGAGTAAAAGAGTGGTGAGATTAGATATAAGACTACTAGACTGCAGAGGCAGTAATGGGAAACAAAGAAATGGCAGATGAACTAAATAAGTATTATGCATCTGTCTTCACAGTGGAAAACACTGGCAGTGTGTCAGAAGCTTGAGAGTGTCGGGGCAGCAGTGAGTACAGTTGCTATTACTGGGGTGAAATTGCTTGGGAAGCTGAAAGGTCTGAAGGTAGGTAAGTCACCTAGATCAGATGGACTACACCTCAGGGTTCTGAAAGACGTAGCTGAAGAGATTGTGGGGGCATTCAAGAATCAATAGATTCTGGCACAGTTCTGGAGGACTGGAAAATTGCAGATGTCACTCCACTCTTCAAGAAAGGAGGGAGGCAAAATAAAAGAAGTGATAGGCCAGTTAGCCTAACCTCAGTGACTGGGAAGGTGTTGCAGTTAATTGTTAAGGATGAGGTTCTGGGGTACTTGAAGGCACATGATAAAATAGGCCAAAGTCAGCAAGGCTTCCTTAAATGAAAATCTTGCCTGACAAATCTTTTGGAATTGGTTGAGGGCATGAGTTGAGAGTTAGGGGGCAAAAGTTTAAGGGTAACACGAGAGGGAATTTCTCTACTCAGAGAGTGGTAGCTGTGTGGAACGAGCTTCCAGTAGAAGTGGTAGAGGCAGGTTTGGTATTGTCATTTAAAGTAAAATTGGATAGGTATATGGACAGGAAAGGAATGGAGGGTGATGGGCTGAGTGCGGATCAGTGGGACTAGGTGAGAGTAAGCATTTGGCACAGACTAGAAGGGCTGAGATGGCCTGTTTCCGTGCTGTAATTGTTATATGGTTATAAATAACAAGCAGGATAGACAACGGGGATGTTGCGTACTTGGATTTTCAGAAGGGCTTTGACAAGGTGCCACACGTGAAGCAAGATAAGAGCCCATGGTACCACACTACAGATATTAACAGACAGAGCATAGGCTGATTGGCAGGAGACCAAGAGTGGGAATAAAGGGAGCCTTTTTTGATTGGCTGCCGCAGGGGTTGGTGTTGGGACTACTCCTTTTTACATTGTATGTTATTGATAGTTTTGTGGCCAAGTTTTCAGATGATAAAAAAAATAGGTGGAAGGGTGGAATGTGTTGAAGAAGCAGGGAGGCTGCAGAAGGATGAAAACAGATTAGGAGAATGGATAGAGAAATGACAGATGGAATACAGTGTCGGAAAGTGTTGGAAGAAATAAAAGAGTAGACTTTTTTCTAAAAGGGGATAAATCCAAAAATCTGATGTGCAAAGGGACTTGAGAGTCCTCTCGCAGGATTACCTTTTTTGGGGAGATGCACGTCACCCTACAGCGAAGGGTACGTGGTACCTACGGCATAGATGCGATGCACAAGTATAAATCAGCCTTAATGCTAGAGTAGACACACCAAATTGTGGTTTCAGTTCCACTTCCCAGCAGTGCTCAGAAGTTGTAGGTTTTTGGGTAGGAAGATGGTGAAGGGAGTAATGGAAACAGTTGAGTGCTGGGGATGAAATTAAAGCAGAAAAAACTGCAGATGTTGGCAAACAGAAAATAACTTGGAAAGTATTTGTCACTCAAGTCAGCCAGTCTCCGGGTAGAGAGATAGAAAGAGTTAGGTTCAGGCCAATGGCTGTCCAGCAGAATGGGGAAATAAAGCTGCCAAATGTAAGTGGCAAAAGATACATAGGGACTGCATCAATCTCAGCTGTGGTTATCTTTAGTTGATTCCTTTCCTGATGCTCATAAACAGAAAAGACATGAATGAAGCTCAGATATAATAATAAACACAAGAGATTTTTCAGATACTGGAAATCCAGAGTAATACATAGAAAATGTTGAAAGAACTCAATAGGTCAGGCAGCATCTACGGAGGGAATAAGCAGTTGTTGTTTTAGGCTGAGAACTTTCTTCAGGACTGGAAAGGAAGAGAGGAGAATCCAGGATAAGGAGGTGGGGAGAAGGGAAGGAGTCCAAGTTGGTAGGTGATAGTTGAAGCCAGGTGAATGGGAAGATAGGTAAGTGAGGGTGGAAGACGAAGTGAAAAATTGGAAAGCGATAGGTGGAGAAGTTGAAGAACTGAAGAAGAAGGAATCTGTTAGGAGAGAACAGTGGACCATGGGAGAAAGGGAAGGAAATAATACCCAGCTAACAAAGTGGCAACCTTGGGAGGTGGGGGGGTGGTGGAATAAAATAGCCCAAAAGAAAGCTATACAGCATTCAATACTGCTGATCCACTCAATGCTGCCTGCAGGGCCTTTCAGCCCTAAATAAGAAAACTACTACTTCATCACACATTGTGGAGCTTTACTCAGATGTGTCATACCCAGTCATTGCCTTTATTCTGTCTGGTAGAGGGGAGGTTCTTGACCACTCTCAGAACAACTGATGTTATGATGGTCAGGTCTTTCTTGCAAAGGGTCATCACTTTTGAGCACAATTTACTCAATGCGTGGTAAAGTAGCAGCAGCTGAACATTGACTTCAGAAAGGGGAAGTCGGACGACTATGTACCAGTTCTCTTTGATGGATCAGAGGTAGAGAGAGTAAGTAGCTTTAAATGTCTACATGTTGACATCTTAGATGAGCTGTCCTGGATCTAGTAAACATACACAATCATGAATAAGGAGTGCTGGTGCCTCTTAGAGGCTTCAGGAGATTTGGAATATCACCCAATTCTCTAACAAACTTCTGCAGATGCACTGTTTGAAGGTATCCTGACAGGTTCAATTATGATCTGGTACAGCAATTCCAACAGGAATAGAAGAGGCTGCAGTGAGAAGTGAACAGAGGCCAGTCCATCACAGACACAGCCTTTCCCACCATCAATATCATCTACATGGTCCACTCTCCTCTCTTATCAGATTCCTTGAGGTGCTGCCTCAAGGCGACGTTGGTTATTATTACAGGTATCGAGATAAGTGAAAAGCTTGTTCTGCATACTGTTCACACAGATCAAGTCATTCCATTGAGGATCTATTATCAGGGATCACCACCATCTAGGTCATGCCCTCTTCTTGCTGCTACTATCAGGCAGAAGGTACAGAAGCCTGATGTCCCACACCACTAATTCCTATATAGCTAATTTCCTACAACCATAAGGTTCCTGAACTTGTCTGCACAACATTAATTCTACTTCTGCAATGGAACAGTGTAAATTTATTTAACTACATTAATGTCACCATATACGACCCTGAGATTAATTTTCTTGCAGATTTACTCAATAAATCCATAGAATAATAACTACAACAGAATCAATGAAAGACTGTACTTGGGCTTTCAACCAGAGTGCAAAAGACAACGAACAGTGCAAATACAGAAATAAATAATAAATAAGCAATAAATATTGAGAATATGAGATGAAGAATCTTTGAAAGTGAGTCCATAAGTTGGGAGGACCATTCAATGATGGGGCAAGTGACGTTGAATGAAGTTATTCCCTTTGGTCCAAGAGCTTGATGGTTGAGGGTAATAACTGTTCCTGAACCTGGTGGTGTGAGTCCTGAGGCTCCTGTACCTTCTTCTATATTGAGAAGAGAAAATGTACTGGGTGGGGTCCCAGGCGTTGGATACTGCTTTCCTGCAACAGCGTTTTGTGTAGATGTGCTCACTTGTGGGAAAGGCTGTACCCCTGATGGACTGAGCTGTAACTACTATTTTTTTGTAAGATTTTCCATTCAAAAGCATTGCTGTTTCCATACCAGGATGTGATGCAGCCAGTCAGTATACTCTCCACTAAACATCTATAGAATCACCTCTTACACTACAGCATTCTTATCTCTGATTGTGCTTTTTATGCACTGATGATGTTTTACAGTCTTTTTCTTCTCCTCACTGTCTTGTATAATTTGTGTTTTGTGCATTTGAACTTACGTGCCTGTGACGCCACTGCAAGTGAGTTTGTCATTGTACCTGTATGTCACAGTACTTGTGCACATGACAGTAAACTTGATGTGACTTGGGAGGAAGTCTCACCCACAATACACCCTAAGTTATTGTTCGCAGAGGGGCTCACAATACTTGTGACCTCATGCTAGTCTGGAGGTAGGAAATTTTCTATATGCACATCATTGTCGATGTAGATTAAGCAATTGACCTTCTTTCACTTTTTACCACTTCCAGATAACCTTTACATTTTTAAAATTCAGGTTTGTCTTAGTACTCTTTTTGAGTGCTCCCCTGCAGGACTGGACACCTTCACTTTAAACTGAGAAAGCTGCCTATGAATTCCAGTGTTCGCACAGTTCAAACTCTAATCCCTCTCCTGCATGGATTGAGGGCTGCAGATGGGAAGATGACATGCACTGGCGAGATTGGGTCTCCTGTGGATTATTTGAAGAAACAGGACTGAATAATAAAAGAGAAAGCAGATGAACTAGATAATAGAGGTCATTAAAACAAGGCTAGGGTATGTGAGTTCCCTGAAGAATTGGAAGGTAGGACACCATTAACCTCCCATAGCACCTTACCTAAGACGTAGTTTTTGAGTTCAGAGCTGTAGTTAAATGTTTTCCACAAATTACTCTCTACTAAAACACTTATCATCTGCAAGTTAACAATCTGAAATAACACATTTCTTGGAGTCTCAGGCAATATAGACTGGGGAATCTGCTGGTCTAATTCCCTAAAGATGCATGCAGCCAATGAGATATATAGGAAAGAACTATTATATCATCTTGTCACACTTCGGGTAGCAAGTTACTGGATTGTTTTTGAATCTTTGTCCAAAAACATTCAGCATTACTTTGTAATTAACACAGCAAAATCCCATAGCAGTAAAGAGATGATTAAAGAGCTTTATTCAGGGTCAGCAGAGGGAAGGAAGTTGGCTAGAAATGGAGGGCTTCCTGCACTTCATTAGTTATCATTATAAGCTCTTTTCCACCATTGGATTAGCAGATTTCACCTTGCACTGCTCATGCCACCAAGTAAATGTCACTTTGCTACCAGATACAGAATTGTTCACTTTATTTATCTCTTTTGTACCCAAACAACACAGCCTGGTACAGAAATACCAATGCTCAGGAACAGAATAGTCTACAGAAAGTGGTGGATACAGCCCAGTCCATCACATGCAAAACCCTTCCCACCAATGAGCCCATTTACAAGGAGTGCTGCTACAAGAAAGCACCATCCATCATCAAGGCTGCCCACCATCCAAGCCATGCCCTCTAATCACTACTACAATCGACAGGAGGTACAGAAGCCTTACATCCCACACTGTCACGTTCAAGAGCTATTATTATCCTACAACCATCAGGCTCATATGCCAGAGTGAGTAACTTCACTCGCCTCAACACTGAACTGATTCCACTACCTAGAGACTTATTTTTAAGATCTCTACAGCTCATGTTCTCAGTAATTTTTTATTTGCACAATTTGCCTTCTTTTGTCCATTGGTTGTTTGTCAATCTTTCTTTATGTACCATTTACTTACTTACTATCTGTTATGCTTGCTGGCATTTAGGGCAGGAATGAAGGACCTCCATCTCTGTCTGTCCACTGTTGCACACAGATATGGAAGGATTCTTCATTACTGTTTCCTTAACAGTTTTGTTGACCAGTCAGGGTTGTTAATCCTGAGCTGAACCCTTGAACCTGCAAGACTGGTGAACCATTCGTAGTCTGGTCTCTACACTTCGATATTTTTGGCATAGGTAACTATATTAAGAGCCAAAGAATAAAGCCCTGACTCCAGCCAGTATAGTCCTCCAGGTCATTGAGACATGTGAGCCTGAAAGACACAAGGTTCTGGTCCTCTTGGAGGTTTATTTATGTATAGTTTTTCATACATTCTACTGTATTTTTTTCCCTGAAAATGTCAAAAAGAAAGTGACTCTCAAGGCTGTACATGGTGACATACACATAGTTAGACAATAAATTTATTTTGACTTTTGACTTTGAAACAATGCAGCATCAATGCTGATGTCCTGAAATGGGCTTGAATTCACAAATTCCTAACAAAGGGGATAAGAAAGCCACACACTAAATTGAACTAATATTTTATCTGTTTGCATTATAAGCCAAATCTAGAAGCTGACAGCCTGCAAAGATTGGACTGAATAAGTCTGAATTAGTTCCACTGATGCCAAGTCAGAATTTCTCCTTCCTCTCATGAGTTCTCTAACACTCTCTGGTATCCTAATCAACAGTGTGAGAAAAGTATGTTCCCATGTTAAATAATTATGATTTCAATGAGGACGTGCTGCAATTCCACCAGGGAATCTTGCTATTGCTAAGCCATCATGATAATGAAATTAGTTACTGTAGGGCCCAATTATAACTGCATCTGAGATCCTAACCACTTTGACAAGCTATGATACCATAAAGGTGGCTGCTGCCTTTCCTTCCCAATGGCAGTAACGAGAAGAGAGCATGTCCCCCTGGACCTTACAGGACCCTCACTATCTGAGGACAACCCCTCTTCTTATTACTACCATCAAGATACAGGAGCCTGAAGACACACACTCAGCATTTTAGGAACAGCTTCTTCCCCTCTGCCATTAGTTTTCTGAATCGTTCATGAACACTACCTTGTTATTCCTCTTTTACACTGTTTATGTGTTGCTGTGACTTAAGTAATTTTTATGTCTTGCATTGTACTGCTGCTGCAAAACAATAAATTTCACAACTTAAGTCAGTGATAATAAACCTGATTCTAGTTTGATTCTGAGAAACTAAGCCACTTCGTTGGAATACATATCTGGCATCTGTTAAAGAACCAAACGGACAAAAGCTTTTCCTGCCTTTTTCTAATGTACATCAAACTGACTGGAGCATAGTATTTCTGTTCCCAGGAAATGCTATATTTTTCCAATTGGAACACATCCTTTGTCTAAGGACCAATATGTTCCCACAATACAAATTGTGAGTCTTTCTCTCAGCCAAAGGCAATTACTAATAGATCTTGTTTGATTGCCTTAAATTATATGTAACTTCATTTTCAGTCCTGTGGTGCCAGGATTGGCAAATAATGTTCACATGTGGGTTTACACTAGTTCTTCTCAATGATGGGAGTTGACCTTAGGGTAACCTCAGATGAATGGAATCACTTTGCATCAACTACTTGTTGGCAATGAGCACCAGAGAGGAAGCAGAACAGAAATGCATTAAACCTACTTTTCCAAATTATAATCACTACCATCAAAGCCACTGTACCTGGGTACAAAAACAAAGTTTGATCTTTCAAATGAGACGTTAAAGTGAAGCTCTCAGCTTTTTTATTTTATTGGATATTAAAGATCCCATGGAAATATTTTGAAGAAGAGCATTGAAGTTCTCCCTAGTGACTTACAGAACATTTGTCTTCCAACTAAACAGCTTGACTGGGCACATGCTGGGATTTGTGTGAGCTTGCTATGTACAAAGTGGCCGTTCCCTATATCACAACAGCAACTGTATTTCATTGGCTATGAAGCACTTCAAGACACAAAATCTATAACCTCAACAACAGATTGTAGCTAATCTACCAACTGAGGAGAAAGAACAGGCAATTGTAAAAATCAACACTTTCTGTGGAACCACTGTACTAACCTGCAGATCTTTATTGCTTAAAACATTCCACCTTGCTACACATACAAAATGCTGGAGGAAATCAGCAGGTCATGTAGCAAATCATAAACACAAGAAATTCTGCAGATGCTGGAAATCCAAAGCAACACACACAAAATGCTGGAGGTACTCAGTAGGTCAGGCAGCATCTATGGAAATGAATAAACAGTCGGTGTTTCAAGCCAAGACCCTTCTTCAGGACTGGAAAGGAAGGGGGTAAGAAGTTGGTGGAGGGGGAGAGGGAAAGGAGTACAAGCTAGCTGGCGATAGGGAAGGTGGGTGGGTGGTTGGGGGAGGGGATGAAGTAAGAAGTTGGGAGGTGATAGGTGGAAGAGGTAAAGGGTCGAAGAAGAAGGGAGTGAAACCACATGCTGCCTGATCTGCTGAGTTCCTGCAGCATTTGTGTGTATTGCTGTAGATTTTTAGCATCGGCAGAAACTCTTGTGTTTTTGATTCCATCTTGCTAAATTGCTGAGGAGACCAATGGTGTTACTGAGCATCTTGTGAGAGAACACCCAGGGTAAAGCATTATCACCTTCAGAGGAATAGCGGAGAAGTTGCAGCCTGCAAAGAGATATCAAGGAGTGAGGAAGTGTGCAGCAGTTATAAAACTGTATCCAACAAGTAGTCGGCACCTGCAGGGAGTGATGAGGAAAGGAAGGTAAACAGAAGAACCATGCTTCAGTGATCGGCATCTATGGGCTTGGCAGCAAGGTCAACTGTGGTCCTGTACCTCTGCATAGTCAGCAACTAGTGGGCAGGAAATAAATTGTAGAAAAAGAAATGTTAAAATAATTATAAATTGCCTGCATACAATAAACTCCTGAAGGTGTTATCAGAATACCACTGTCCCAACGGATTCAGCTGCTGGAAGATTGAAGGTTTGTGAATTCTTTGCTTTACCAGCCCATTCAGGAAATGTATCAATGCCTTTGCAAGGGAGTATTAACATAATTCTTTGGTTTTGTTTTGTCAGGAACAGTGGTCGGAATAAAAAGAGCACTCATATTCTGTGAGCACTCCCATTCCTTTTATTTTGGATCTGGCTCATCAATTTGCATCAAACATGGTCTACTTGCCATTCCACAGTGTTGGTCACATGTGGGATGATAAGGAATGAGAGGAAATAGGAGAAAATGTTAATGATGAACCTGTGCAGACTTTCGAGTAGGAATATAAACCCAAAGCTGCAGACGCAGCTTTGATATCTTTTTAAAGGAGGGTGGTAAACATGACAGAATTTATGAGAAGAGATCTGGAGGGAAAGAGAATGTTGGCTAAACGATGGAGTGGAGGGACTGCAAGTAAAGGAGGTCAGTCTTAGAGGAGAGTTGAGTGCACATAGCAGAGCGGGCCTTTATGAATCATTATCCCTCCATTCAACTTCTTATTACAGCCATAGTGTCATTGATGGAAGGTATTTAGTATTCTTGGCAAACTGTTAAAGAAATCTTTCTGGTTCCTGTTGCAACCAGCCCCTGACTTGTCCTTTTGAACTCTCTCCTGATTCTATTTGACACTATCAGGTTTCTGATCTTCCATTTATATTATTTCTGTCCTCTCCTTTGGCTGTTTCCTCAAATGAAAACATTTTTTTCCCTCGACGTTACAAAGTTCTTTCAATACCTGTTTATATTTTTTAATCAATTTTTATCTGTACTCACATCTGGCTTGAGTGATATTGATATTCTTTATCAAATAACTATTCAAAAGTCTAATACAAATGTTCTAGAATTTATCTCAGCCACTCCAAGTACTCACTTCCTTCAATAAACAGAAGTTTTGGCTTTCTAAACTGGAGGTTGCAACCCCAAATGGGGTTATAACATGTTCCACTGTTCACATTTGACCTGCATTTAACCTCAGGAGTTAGATCCTCAAACCACTAGCTATAGGAAAACTGACCTACCCCAGCCTTGCTTTGGATCCCATTGCCTCAACATCAGGTGTGTGAGTAATAGTCTATAGTTTATCTTCTTGGAAAAGTGGGAGATAGAAAATGGAGTAGAGAAGAGAGAGAACGAGTGGAAGTGAAGGGATATCTACTCAATCTGCTAGACAAACCTGCAGAGAAAGAGACAGAGTTGGATACAGGGAAAAGATCGTGAGAAAGACAAGATGAAGAAGGAGTATGAGAAAGAGGGACAAAAAGAGAAAGGAAGATAGAGATAGGGATAGGTGAGTGAAAGAACATAAGAAATAGAAGGAGAAGCAGAACTTCAGCTCTTTGATAAGATCATGTCAAATCATTTACCCCAATTCCATTTTCCTTCATTATCCTATGTCCTTGATTCTGTTAACATCTACATAATAATCTTTATTATACTCATTGATTTAGTTTTGGCAACCCTTCGGGGTAGAAAATACTAAAGATTCACTACCTCTTGTAGTTCTTCTTATCTCTGCCTTGAATGGCCCAGCCCTTATTTTGACACCATGGCTCCTCCTTCTAACTAACCCAGACAAGGAAAGCATCATCCCTGAAACTATCTTGTTAAGTCTTCTGTTTCTCAGTGAAATCATAGCTTGTGCTTCTAAACTTGATGGTGTAGGTCCATTCTGCTTAACCTCTCCTGCTGTGACAAAGCTGCCATCCTAGAGTTACTCTTCTGAGCCTTTGCTGCACTCCTTCAACTGCAAGTATATCTTTCCCTCGGGATACCAAATCCCTCAGTAACCTGTACACAGTATTACAGATGCAGTATCATCAAGGCTCTGTGTAATTCGTATTAGACTTCTTTACTCTCATATTCAAATTTTGCAATAAAGGCCAATATACCATTTGGCTTCTTATCTGCCTGCAGTACCTACTGATTAACTTTTGGTGATTGATGTATATTGATACACTGGTTCTTTTAAACACCAATATATTTCAGATGGCATCTTTCTTGCAATTTCTTCAACCAAAATAGATGATCTCATATTTTTCCATGTTATACTCTGTCTACTTTGTCCTTGTGTTAATCACTAAATATCTATATCACTGAAACGTCCTTGTGTTCCTCCAGTAGCTATTAGGGATTTGGGAGTCCCTGTGCAGGATGCCCTAAACGTTGATTTGCAGGTTGAGTCTGTGGTGAGGAAGGCAAATACGATGTTAGCATTCATTTGAAGAGAGCTAGAATATAAAAGCAAGGGTGTAAGGTTGAGACTTTATAAAGCACTGGCAAGGCCTCACTTGGAGTAATATGAGCAGTTTTGGCCCCCTTATCTTAGAAATGATGTGCTGGAACTTGGAGTGGGTTCAAAGGACATTCACAAAACTTATTTCATATGACTTAAACAGCTAGTCATATGAAGAACATTTGATGACTCTGGGCCTGCATTCACTGGAGTTTAGAAGAATGAGGAGTGACCTAATTGAAACCTATCAAATAATGAAAAGCTTTGATAGAGTGGATGTGGAGAGGATGTTTCCTATGGTGGGAGTGTCTAAGACCAGAGACGCAGCCTCAAAATAGAGGGGTGTCCTTTTAGAATGAGGATGAGGAGTCAAAGAATTCATTGCCACAGGCGGCTGTGGAGACCAAGACTGTATGTATATTTTGGGCAGAGGCTGACAGATTCTAGATTGGTCAGGGCATGAAGGGATACAGGGGAGAAGGCGAGAGATTGGAGCTGAGAGGAAACATGGATCAGCCATGGTGAAGCAGATTCGATAGGCCAAATTGGCTAATTCTGCTCCAATATCTTATGGTCTTATATCACTACTACAGCATAATACATTTGACACCTTTGCCCAAATCACTGATAAGGATTGTGAACATCTGGGACCTGGAGCACAAACTAATCACAGCCTCTGAAAATGACTGTTTTATTTATGCCCTGTTTTACATCTACAGAGAACTGGTTTGCTCTTATATGTTGTGCTAGTTTCAACCACAAAAACCTCTAACATTTGTCAAACATGATTTCCCTTTCATAAACCCATGTTCTCTCTGCCCATTCCAATTATTATTTTCTCAGTGTCTTTTATCACTTGTTTATTAATAGATTCCAGCATTCTTCACCCTCTAGTGATTTATTGTTACTTGTTTTTTACTCTTTCTTTAAATAGTCATGTTACATTTGAAACCTTCTCATTTGTGGGAACCGTTTTGAAAGCTATGGAATTTTGGAAAATTATAACAAGTACATTCACAATCTCCATTGCTTCTCTCAGAACACAGGGTGTAGGTCAAAAGGCCTTGGTGATTTATTGCAGCCCAGTTCCATTAATTTTTCCAATACTGTTTTTTTATTTATGCCAATTTCATTTAAGAAATGTACTTCTCTGTGATTTCTGGCAGATATTCCTTGTCTTCTCCCATGAAGAGAGACAGAAAATATTTGTTTAATTTCTCTGCGGTTTCCTTATTTCTTAAACAAATTTCCCTTGTCTATGTCTACAAGGGAGCCACATTAAGTTAATCTTTTTCTATTTTCTTATCTATAGAAGCTTTTACAATACGTTTTCTCTCATACCAATCTTTTAGCTATCCATTCAATTTTCTGATCTTATTTTCCCAATGCCCATTTCCACAAACTCAGGTATTAACCAAGTGATAGTAACCTTTGTGGTTCTGTTTAGCTGATCATATTCCCCTCAGTAAAGCGGTTTTTTGGATCCTATCTATGTCATTGTTTCTCACATAGGCCATCACAATGACAGAGCCAAAAGTTAACTGTTTGAGAACTCTGAGAGTCAAGTGGCATCTGTGGGGGTGAAAGGATGAGTGATTTTTGGGCTGAAGAAGAGAGGCAGCTAGCATAAAGATTAGAGGGAGGGGAATGGCAGGGGCTAACAGGTGAGTAACAAGATGATTGGCAGATGGAGCCAGGTAGGGGAGGGAATCAGGAAGCAGTGCCTGCTAAATGAGAAAACAGAGCAGCAGGAATGGAGGGATGTGAAGGAGTATGGCAAGGATGAGTGGGAGACTTAGGGGTTCAGAAAGGGAAGATCAGGAAAGGTGGTTCAGTGGAGACTGAAAATGGAGGTCAACAAAGCATCTCTGAGCTGCCTCCATCCACAGCTTATTGGATCATTCGATACTGCCAAAGGTTATTGACTTGAAACATTAGTTCAATTTCTCCTGTGATACTGCCTGATCTGCTGAGTACTCCCAGAGTCTGCATTATTTTACTTTGCTAATAGAGCACAGATAGGGCCCTCAAATGTCTTTGAAATGGTGAAGCCAGAGGAATAAACTAAAACTGAGGCTGGCCGTCAGGAAGACTTCTACTGGAAACTGGATTTTCTGACTTCCTGGCTTTGAGGAGTGAATTAAATATGGTTGTTCTAGGGCTGCAGCTTGCTGTATTTATGTTATATTTCAAAATAAACCTTAGGCTTGCACACCAGGATCCAAGGGAACTAACACCAAAGTAAGAAGTAGCTTTAGGGTTAGGTAGCTCAGAAAAAGTATAGTGAGGCCAGGTTTGACATCCCTTTCCTAAAGAGCTTTGTGTCTGCTTTGAACCTGACCTGATACTGTAAGCAGCACTGGTTAGTTTACTTATGAACCAGCTTGATTGTATTTTTGTTACATGTTCAGACTTTCTCGTCTGTAATGCATTGATACAAAACACTAACAAGAAGAAGGCACTCCTTTATAAACACACTTCTATTCCATCTACAATCCAAGCTAACGGTAGGTGGTGATGTGATATGACCTTGCATTTCTTTGTCCTGTGATATTTCTCATTAATTATCCATTAACATCCCATTGTCACTTAACAAAAGCTTCTGAATACCTCCAGCATTCACTTTTGTACAGTATTACTCACACTTTCAGTTCTGAAAGATTTCTGGTACTATCACAGACATTTCATCTGCTGAGATTTACTACAGCCCTATAACTGCACTGACAGCTCTACCTTCCTCCAATTCTGCACTCTTTGTGAATTCCCCACTTCCTTTAAACAGCCTGAGGCAGCCAAGTGATCAGCTCTTTAGATGTTGAAGTCAAGAACTCCCTTCCTTATCCTTGACACCTTTATTTATACCTTTCTAAAAAAAACTCCTAATACAAATTTTTGATTACTTACCCTAGTATTTTGTAACATAATTTGCTGACAGTTTGTGCTCAATAACAGTCCTGAGAAGTGCCTTGGCACATTTTACAAAATTAAACACATGTTGTCAGTTTTAAGTCAGTTTATAAGGATCTTGGAAGAATGGCAATAGCACAATAAAGACATTGCATCTACATCAGGTCTAGTAATGTCTCCTGGAATGTCAAAAATGCATACAGAACGACTATTTTATGACAATAAGCCAGCATTCAATAAGACAGAAGACAGACAATGTGAGTGCAGCAAACACTTGTGATGGATTCTCATTCCAGATAATCTTTTTAAATGGTACGGGCTGAAAACAAATTTTGGCTCATGAACTCCCAGGTTTCCCTTGAATAGTGCCATGGGATCTTTAAAATTCTTCAGAAATACTAAAAAAAGGTAGACGGTTTTTCACAGTAATAACCTACTTTAAACAGGGTACAGTTTCTGAAGAATGATCAAGTACTCTGCTGTGATAGAAGTAACTCTTTCATGATCCATTTTCTAACTGCTTCCTTTCATTTTACGAAACACATCAGTACTGTAAAGAAGCTAAGGGAACCCAAACAATGCTTGTACTAGTTACTTGCCTGTTCTCGCATCATTCTCTGATGTCACCAAAGGCTTTCAAATGTCTATAGATATACATCGGAGGGCATTCTGAATAGTTGTATCACAGCCTGGTATGGACGCTCCAACATAAAGGATTGAAAAAGGCTGCAAAGGATGATAGAATTAACATGCTCCATTACGGGCACAGCACTCTATGCCACCAAGAACATCTTCAAGAGGCGGTGCCTCATGAAGCTGATATCCATCGCTGAAGACCGTCACCATCAGGGACTCGCTTCTCATTACTACCATCAGGGAGCAGGAATAGGAGCCTGATGACCCACACTCAACACTTCCAAAATACCTTCTTCCTCTCTGCCATCAGATTTCTGTACAGTTCATGAACCCATGAATATTACTATGTTTTTCCTTTTTTTGCACTATTTATTTATTCTTGTAATTTACAGTTTTGGCATTGTCACAAAAATAACATATTTGATGTAGCAGACAGGGTAATTCAACCAATAATTTAGATTCTATATAGGAATAAGATTAAAATCCAAAATGACCATGACCAATCTGAGCCTAAACCAAGCCCAAGGATTTACAATTGATATGATATCCAGCCAACCCCAAACCTTACACACAGGATTTGGTACCATTGTGCTTGGATCATTTAGTGAAACTCCACATTAAATTTTTACTTTGAATAACAAACAGCCTCCCTATGCTATCTGACCTCTCCTGCCTATTTGAAGGCTGTCAACCATTATACACTCTTCAATTAAGACATAAATACATACCATTGCCCCGTTCCCAAGGTGGCAATATATAAAATGAAAAAATGTACTTTAAGGTAATTGAAGGAAAGTATAGGGGGAATGTTGGCGGTAGGTTTTTACACAGCAATAGGTGCATGAAACACACTGCTGGGTATGGTGGTAGAGGCAGATATGTTAGAGGCATTTAAGAAACTTGTAGATAGGCATATGATTGAAAGAAAACTAAACAGCTATGGAAGGGTTAGATTGATCTTGAAGTAGGTGAAAAGGTCGGCGCAACTTCATGGGTCAAATGCTGTACTGTGCTGCACTGCTCTATGTTCTATAATATTGATAATTAATCCAATATTTATAAAGAATCTGGTCTGAGCAGAGCCTGAAGACTGATAATCTTTTTGATGTCTGAACCAGACATAGATAGTCAGGTTCTGTCTGAATCTGGTCTACAGTAAGGACTACAGTGGCTAGTTACAGAACTAACATAAACCATACGGATAGACAGAGCATCAAATAGTAAACTCAGACTGAAAAGGCAGCTTGGTTCACTGATAGCATATATAAGTGTCATGCAGCAAAAAGGGAGATTAATCACCTTTAGATGCAGTAATCATTCTTTTCAAGAAGGTTACCCTTCATATAACGTGGCTAAGGTAAAATACGCAACTTGAATATTCAGAGAGATTGAACTCTGTGATCTTTGTTTATGTCACCAGCAAGTCTTGTTCTTGCTGGATGCTGACTTAGTTTCAACTAGAATGCTAACTTTTCCAACAGTTCTGCAAAAATAAAAGCAAACTGCACTTTATAGAACATCTTAATAAAAGCAGTAACTAAATAGAAATTTGTGCTCATGTCAGATTTTATCAATGGCAGTGGAAATATAAATTACTAAACTTTTACAGATGAAAAAAATTATTATTGCAAGCTGTCTTCGGTCATGGCACAGATCTGGACTCCATGCCTGATTATAAAATGATAAACATTGACCATTCTTAAGAGATCATTTTTAATAAGCAATGTACTAACACACTTTAGAGACTGCAGTTTACCATATCTCTGCTTACCATGATCAATGCCTCATGAAATCTAGACTACATCTGATATGAAGCTCTTACATAGTTTGCCCTATTGAATGAGATGCATGCTATTGGCAAGGTTTTTGTCTAAATGTGACAGTGAGACTTCGTTGAGTAGGTCAATAGACTATTTGGGTCTTGGTTTCAAGAAATCCATGGTTCTCTTGAGACCAGGATACACTGCTCACCTGCTCTTAGGAGGCATCAACTATATCTGACCTGGCAGATTTGGAAATCAGAATCAATATTTTTGGTAATACTGTATATGTTTTTCTTCCAATCATGTGTTGTTTTGAGATTGATTTAGTAACACTCCAAGCTCTTCATAAAATCCCATTCCTGGTAATATGCTGAGGTTGGCAGCTCTGTATATAGTCAGAAATCTGACAGCCAGCAATTTCTGTATACCTGATCTGCTTAAGAAACAGGAGCAGTCAGCTCCATAGTGCAGCAATAAAATTTAAATCACTCTTAAAACGGAAACGATTGGAATTAAATAATTACAGGAATCCAAACAGGATATGGTGTCGCTGAAATGGTTATGGGCTACAGCCTATAAAACACCCTCAGGGAAAGGAATGCTGGAAATGAATAAGGTCAAGTGACAAGGCAGAGATTTTTAAATAATTACATTTATGAGGCCAATAAATTACGATACATTTTCTCATTTTCAAATGACTGCATTAATCCTTTTATTCTTCAATGGATTTTTTCTCTCAAGGACTATTACCACCCTCAGTAGACAGGATGAGGTGATGACCTGCTCAAAGTCAATGGAGTTCTGTGCATCTATTCATATGTGTTAATTTCCTTCTTCTTGCTCGTTAGGAACTCTAGTACTGGTAGGTATTCCCCTATTTAAATTAGCAACTGATCATACAGAAGACACTTGAGTGTCACTGTTTTACTATTTTTGGACATTAACATCAAATTTACTAATAATTCACATTATGGTCAACTTAATTTTGATAATTCAGTTAAGCATCAAAAGGATTTTCCTGAATATTATTATTCTTCTGTATATCTTAATATAGAAAAAAGACAATCCAAATATAATCAAATTATTTTGGAACTGGCTAAGTGGTAATGAGAACCATTTGATGTTCTGAACTTGAACTGAGAGAATGAACAAAGTAACTTACTTCAGACCCCACAAACCAGGGTCTTGTTCTGCTGAATTAAATGTCTAATCCCATGAATAATAAAGAAATATGCACACATCTCCACACAAAAGTTCATTCATTTGCTGATATTTCAGTCATTCTTTATTACAGTCTAATCTATTTGAGGCAACTATTGTGTTGCTGATTGTTGGGGATAGCTTGCTCTTCAGCTTTCTATTCCTCCCAACAAGCAAGCTGGTTAGAATATTTTATTATTAAAGCAAGATTCAAAATGTTTCCATTGTCTTAAACGCATAAACTCAGTAATCATATTTGCTAACCAATGATGATTTAAGCTAACTGCAGAATTACCATTACATGTTCCAATCCCAATTGACTTGATGTTTGGTTTCTTCCTTATAATTGCAGCTTTGATGTTAAATATATGAAAGAAATTGAGATGTTTGTTAAATTTCTCTCTCTATTTTCAGTCTGTTTTTAATGGAACCAAATTTACAGAGTGAGTACAACTGGCTCTCAATACTCATGTGTATTTAGTGCAGATGACCATGGATGAATTTAATCTCCTGTTCCACCTTAACAGTGAAATAATACATTGAGCATGACATGGTATACAATTCCCGTGTCCTTTGAGTTGACATTTGCTAGATTTATCATACTCAGTGCTACAGTATATCTGCTGCTGAAGCATGGGCTATACATGTTCACTATATCAAGGAACTGCAATCCTAGTCAATCTGCCACAGAGAAACTACTGTTATGTAAATTTGCTACAGGCAAGATGCCAACATTTTAAAAAATATTTTCAACCTGCTGGGTATTTCCAGCATCTTCTGTTTTTGGGTTAGGTTTTTGTGTGTCATGTGTGCAACAGTGTGTGATACTGTTATAATGTACATCAGCATCAGACACTCACATATCACTCACACATTACAGAAGAAAGAGGTTTCTGTTCTCCCCCAGCTTCAATAGTGTGACTTTCTTTTATTGATCCAACAGAATCCACCACCTATAAGCCTCTCTTTTCTTGTCAAATCTGTTCCAATTAATGCTGAATTACAGGCAATTTTGTATTGCGAGTGCATTCAAACTAGAAACTTGATTGATGTTGCCTGGATTTATATGTGGCACCATGCTGACAATTATTAATTAAAATTCAATTTCAAAAAAGAAAGATCTACAGTGAGAACAAACAATTTAACAACTTGTGAACATATCTTTCGACCCTTTGCTGGTCCTATACTCGAAGTTCTCTACCCCACCAGCACTGATCTACTATATTCCCTTATCTTCCATTTCATTACTGACGGCAAAGTCTGTAGATATCACAGTCCAGCAATCCATTTTTGTGGTGTCGTGACTAAGGAACTCTCCAGGTCTGAGACAGAGTCCATCCATGATAATCCATGAAAATTCCTTTGGTCTGCAAGCCAAAAGGCCTGTAAGTATTACCACTCTCTGCTCCATCTTCTTGTCCCCAGTCCCCAATGTCCTAGCTGTGAATGTAACAAAAAGCGTCTCAGACTGACAGGTTTCAGGGTAGAGTAACTACTTAAACTTCCAGATTTGTGTCATGTTACTAGATCAGCAATCCAGAGATCTAGACTAATGACCCAGAGATTTCAAGAGAAAGAAACACAGCACCACTTGTGGTCTGAAATCAAATCAAATACTGGTGTCAGTATTAATGATTTTGAAGTTTTACATTGTGGTTGTTAAAACCCCGGATGGTTCTATAAAGTAAGGGAAATCTGATGGTCCTGTCCAACATAGACGTAAGTAAATTACTGACTCACTGAAGTTGCCCAGCTGGTTATACTAAACCACAGCCACTGCCACCACCAGCTCAGGAGCAACTAAGGCTGAGCAGTAAATTTTCACCTTGCCAGTGGTGCCTCCAGTTCAGGAATACATTTTAACAATCTCTAACTATACGAAAAATCTCCGGAAAAACTTTCTTTTCCCCAGCAGGAACTACGCTAGTGTTAGGCCCCTCTTTTGAAAATAGTTTGTGGCATTTATTTTATTTTATGTAAGTGCAACTTTCTGTTGCTAATTAATGGTCCTTCAGGACCTTTCCTCACTATACTGTTGAGCCACATAATGACATGGCCTAAGTCATGCAGCAAATGGACTCAATATACTGAGTATAATTCACACACATTTATCCAAGTGTGTAAGTGTATGTATGTGAATATAATGAACTTGCTTTGAAATTTTTTGCTTTTTGCCACCTGCAATGGTACACTGCCGACACGGCAAGCTTTCCTACCTCTAATCCTGCACTCCTGGTGGGAGCAGCAGGAAATGATTAGTCAGTCATTTTGCTGCAAGCTCTTTCTCTCCTGTGGCCCTACTGTGCCAGGTCAGAGAAGGCAGACGAGAACATTGCGTGAGACTGTCTGGAAAACTGCCACATGGCGTTATGGAAAATGACAGGCTAACAGATGGCAGTCTCTCTCTCTCTCTGGGGAATTTATTATACTGCTCTAGAGGGTGACTGACTGTGTGACAGAGCCCTGTGTTTCATAATTCATTTTCCTTTTTTTTAAAGGCACACATCCCATTACCTCCGTAGGAAATTGTAAATCCTGGACTGTTTCACATAGGGAATAATAGAAACCCAGAGTACTGCTTATTTGACTGTTTCTGCATTGGAAATGTTTCTTGAACATTATCCCCTGCTGTTTTTTTCAGTTGCGTTTTCTATCTGATAATGCCTGAAAATAAGCATCCTTCCAATTGTAAAGGTTGGCATCACCATCCCAGTTATTTCTTCTGTTTTTTTCTCTCCCCTTTTCAAAGGCTTTGCTACTTCGCCAAGGCAGTATGCCATGGGCCCATATCCCTTTAGAGAAGGACCCATGTAGCTATTCAGAATAAACATCTATTGCTTTGCCAAATCTCCTGACTCTGAGTCAGAAGGATGTGGGTTCGAGGCCTACTCTAAATATTTATACAAAGCATTTAGCCTGATAATTCAGTGCAAAATTGATGACGGCTGGAGGTACCTGTCTTACGAATCAGACCTTTACCTACCTGTCTTCGGAGATGTGTTTCCTCTGGGTGCTCCGGTTTCCTCCCACAGTCCAGAGATGTACTGGTTAGTAGGTTAATTGGTCATTGTAAAGTTATCTGTGATTAGGCTGGTGTTAAATGGGTTGGTTGCTGGACTGAGTGGCTCATTAGGCCAGAAGGGCCTGTTCCGTGCCGCATTTCTAAATCAAATATAAATAAATATCACATAGCTGTTTTTGCAACCAGGCCAGTGGAGACTTGGCTGCGGCAGCTTTTACATTACAACTGTGTCGACCTTCTGAGCCACAACAATTCTGTAATTCCATCAGTGTGTATAAAGTTCAATTTAGGAGAAAGGGTCCTGACTAATTTTCCTGACCTAATTCCAATAAAACTAAAATTCCAATAGGCCTCCTAACTATCACCCAGCATGGATTGAACATTCATCTCAGTCCCCCATTCTCATGCTTAGCACCCTCTTTTGTGAAGAAAAAGAATTTCAGGATGTATATTGTATACATTTCTCTGACATTAAACATACCTATTTAAACCTCTCTACTCCCTACACACTTGTGACCATGTGCCCAAATTCTACTCTAACTCCATCTATAATTTTGCAGATGATACCAATGTAGTGGGTCATATTTCAAATAATGATGAGCTGGAGTACGAGGAATGAGATGGAGAACTTAGTGACATGATGTCATGACAATCACCTTTCCCTCAATGTCAGCAAAACAAAAGACTGGTCATTGGCTTCAGGAAGAAGGTGCTGTGTACATGCTCCTGTTTATATCAACAGTGCTGAGATCAGTGGGGGTGGGGGGGGGGGTTGAGAACTTCAAGTTCCTCAGAGTTAACTTCACCCATAGCCTGCCCTGGTCTAACAATGCAGCTGTCATGATTGTCTCAGCAGCACCTCAACTTCCTCAGGAGGCTAAAGAAATATAGCAGGTTTTCTTTAACCCTCACTATTTTTATTGATACATCATAGAAAGCATCCCATCTGAATGCATCACCATAGCCTGCCCATGACCACAAGAAACTGCAGAGAGTTGTGGACACAGCTCAGCACCTCACAGAAACCAGCCTTTTCTTCATGAACTTTGTCTACACTGCCTGTAGAGCAGCCAACATAATCAGAGACCTAATCCACTTTGGCATTCTCTTTTCTTCCCTCTCCCAGGCAGAAGATGCAAATGACTGAAAACATATACCACCAGGCTCAAGGGCAGCTTCTATCCCACTGTTATTAGATTACTGAATGGCTCCCTAGTAAAATAAGATAATCTTGTGACCTCACAATCTACCTCGTAATGACTTTGCAACTTATTGTCTACTTGCACTGCACTTCCCCTCTAACTTTATTCTGCATTCTATTATTGTTTTACCTTGTACTACCTCAATGTACTCTTGTAATGAAATAACTTATATAAATGGTATGCAAGGCATGTTTTCACTGTACCTTGGTAGATAAGACAATAATACACCAATGTAATGATTTGCTTACATTATTGAGACTATACATATTAGGAGAATGCCTTTATCTTTAAAATAACCATTAAAAAAGGAATTAAATTATTACCACTTATTCGTGATTTCATTCAGTTCCTAGCATTCATCACTATGTCAGAGATTGTGCCTTTAAGCCTTTCTCCAGGACCTAAGCATCTAATCTGGGTTGATACCTCAGCACAGAATTCAAGTTCAATACCTTAGAGGCACAATCTGTTAAATGAAATGTTAAACTGACACCTCGTCTTCCTGCATAGTTGGACAATGAAGATCTCAAAACAAGGCAAAGTCAACCAGGGCATCCTGGGTAACATTCTTGTTTGAAAAGAGTTCCCAAAAATTAATGACCCGATTATTTACCTCAGTTATTTGAGGAATCTTGATGGGGAGACTGTAGATGCTGGAATTGGGAGTTAAAAGCAAACTGCTGGAAGTTTTTGTTCCAGATTCCAGCATCTGCAGTCTCTTGTGTCTCCATTCTACTACTTTACAAAAAAATGCTCTTCAAAGCTTGCCCACTGAAGAAGTTCTACTTCTCCCTTTGATGGAGTTCTGCGAATCATTCTCTCACTGTTCTCCTCTTGTTTCTACTGCTCTTCTGTTCTTCAACAACATGTTCACCAAGACTCCTTGTCATAGACTTCAGGATACCTCAGTACATGTACTTGCCACCATCTTGTCCCACACTGTTTCCAATTGCCCATCACCCTCCCTCACCTGGTTCCACATACAGTATCAGGTACAAACCTCTGTCTCATCTCTTCCTCTCACTTTTATATACCCACTGGCTATATTCTCAGTCCTAATGCAGGGTCTTGACCTGAAATGTCAACCATTCCTTTGTTTTCACAGATGCTGTTTGGCTTAGTGGGTTCTTTCACCAATTTGTTTGTTTCCTAAGTATTTGATGGCTGTAAAAGACATTCAGAGATTCTAAGGACATGAAATGAATTATGTAAATGCAGATTAAGCAACCTCTTTGCCAAGCACATGCACTCTGTCTGCCATGGCTCTCTGGAGCTTCTGGTTGGAAGCTATTTTAATTCTGCTTCCCATTCCTGCACCGACCTGTCTGTCCTTGGCTTTCTCCAAAGCCAGAGTGAGGCCAAATGCAAACTCGAGGAACAGGACCTCACATTTCATCTGGATAGTCTACAACTACAACTATTGAAGTCTTTATTTTCAGGTAACCTGCTCTCCCACTGTCCCTTTCTTTCACACACTCCCTTCTTTCCAACTCCTTGCCCCAGCTCTCTATTATCCTGTTTCTTTCCCCTCCTGCACTTACACCATCATCCACACTCTTTTACCAACGGGTCCACTACCTCTTGGTCCACTCTTCCTCTATGTCCACCTTCCCTTCCTTATTTGGTTCCATTCTCTCTTGCCAGAGTCCATTATCTTTGTTGTCTCCACATCATCTCTCAGCCTCTGTGATTACCTCCATCCTTCCTTCCCCTACCTGACTCCATCTGCCAATCTAACACCACCTCACCCGGACCTACCTATTGCTCGCCAACTCTAGCCCCACCTATTCCCTCATCTCTTCTCATGGTTATCTCCTATACTTGCTCAATTCAGATGAAGGGTCTCACCCTGAAACTTGGACTGACCATTTCTGTTCACAGATGCTGCCTGACCTGCTGAGTTCCACCCACTCAGTTTAAGCTAAGTAACTGCAAGGTACTTATTTCTATTGTGCACCGATGGTATTTATAAAATCATCCCTGTGTGCATGGTATATGGTTTAGATGCTAGAAAAGAACTCTGCAATGAAAACATGAAAGAAAAGCTTTTGTTCTAATAGCATCTTCCACAATCTCAATAATGTACCAAAGTGTCTTTCAGGCAACAAAGTATCTTTCTGTAGGGTAGGCTTAACGTAGTGCAGGAAATAGATCAAAATTCCACAAACAGAAGAGCATTAACGATCATTTTTTAGCAATGAAGACAGAGATAAATGTTGGGCAGGATCTCTGCTCTTTCTTGAAAGTGTGCCATCTTCTGCACCACCTGAGAAAGCAAGCAGGGATCCTAAAGCTGTCGCTTCTGATGCTTTGTCAGCCTGCATCAGAACACCAGCGTATGGTGTGTTGGCCTTCTTTAGTCGGGGGATTGAGTTCAAGAGCTGCAAGATAACGTTGAAGCTTTATAAAACACACCATGCATGGAGTATTGGATTCAGATTCAGATGTATTTATCACATGTACAAACCCCATTTCCAGAAAAGTTGGGATATTTTCCAAAATGCAATAAAAACAAAAATCTGTGATATGTTAATACACATGAACCCTTATTTGACTGACAGAAGTACAAAGAAAAGACCAACTTAATTGTATTTCGTAAATATACACAAATTTAGAATTTGATGGCTGTAACACACTCAACAAAAGTTGGGGCAGAGTTAAAATAAGATTGAAAAGTGCACAGAATATTCAAGTAACACTGGTTTGGAAGACTCCACATTAAGCAGGCTAATTGGTAGCAGGTGAGGTATCATGACTGGGTATAAAAGTAGCGTCCATCAAAGGCTCAGTCTTTGCAAGCAAGGATGGGTCATGGCTCACCCCTTTGTGCCAAAATTTGTGAGAGAATTGTTAGTCAGTTCAAAAGGAACATTTCCCAATGCAAAATTGCAGAGAATTTAGTTCTTTCAACATCTACAGTACATAATATTGTGAAAAAGATTCAGAGAATTCAGAGACATCTCAGTGCATAAAGGGCAAGGTTGGAAACCACTGTTGAATGTGCATGATCTTCGAGCCCTCAGGCGGCACTGCCTGAGAAACCGTCATGCTACTGTGACAATTATAACCACCTGGGCTCGGGAGTACTTCGGACAACCATTGTCACTTAACACAGTCCGTCGCTGCCTCCAGAAATGCAACTTGAATCTGTATTACATAAAGAGGAAGCCATACATTAACTCTATGCAGAAACGCCGGCGAGTTCTCTGGGCCCAAGCTCATCTCAGATGGACCGAAAGACTGTGGAACCGTGTGCTGTGGTCAGATGAGTCCACATTTCAGCTAGTTTTCGGAAAAAACGGGCGTCGAGTTCTCCATGCCAAAGATGAAAACGACCATCCTGATTGTTATCAGCGAAAGGTGCAAAAGCCAGCATCTGTGATACAATGGGGGTGCATCAGTGCCCACGGCATGAGTGAGTTGCATGTATGTGAAGGTACCATTGACTCTGGGGCGTATATTAGGATTTTAGAGAGACATACGTTGCCATCAAGGTGGCATCTCTTCCATGCTTATTTCAGCAGGACAATGCCAGACCACATGCTGCACGGGCTACAACAGCGTGGCTTTGTAGACACAGAGTGCGTGTGCTTGACTGGCCTGTTGCCAGTCCAGATCTATCTCCTATTGAAAATGTATGGCGCATCATGAAGAGGAGAATCAGACAACGGAGACCACGGACTGTTGAGCAGCTGAAGTTTTATATCAAGCAAGAATGGACAAAATTTCCAATTGCAAATCTAATACAATTAGTATCCTCAGTTCCAAAACGATTAAAAAGTGTTATTAAAAGGAAAGGTGATGTAACACAATGGTAAACATGCCTCTGTCCCAACTTTTGTTGAGTGTGTTGCAGCCATCAAATTCTAAATCTGTGTATATTTATAAAATACAATTAAGTTGGTCAGTAAAACTATTGAAAATCTTTTCTTTGTACTTTTGTCAATTAAATAAAGGTTCATGTGAATTAACATATCACAGATTTTTGTTTTTATTGCATTTTGGAAAATATCCCAACTTTTCTGGAAATGGGGTTTGTACATTGAAACACACAGTAAAATGCATCATTTGCTTTGACAGCCAACACACCCAAGGATGTGCTGGGTGCAGCCCACAAGTGTCAGCCCACATTCCAGTGCATATTATGTTCATTTCTGGTCACCACATTACAGGAAGGGCTAGAAGCTTTAGAGAGTGCAGAGGAGATTTAGCAGAATGTTGTCTGGATCAGAGAGGATGTCTTATGAAGACGGGTTGAGTGAGCTTTGGCTTTTTTCTTTGGAGCGAAGTGGGATAAGAGGTGTCTTTATAGTGACGAGTAAGATGATGAGCGGCTTAGAGTGGACAGCCAGCACAGTGTGAAAATTGCTAATACAAGAGGGCATTATTTTAAGGTGTTTGGAGGAAAGTGTAGTGGGGTGTCAGAGATAAGCTTTTTATAAAGAGAATGGTAAGTGCATGAAATACATTGCCAAGGGTGGTGATACAGTCGGATACATTAAGGACATTTAAGAGATCCTTAGATAGGTACATGGATGAAAGAAAAATGAACTGTTATGTCAGAGGGAAAGGTTAGATTGATCCTGGTGTTGATTAAAAGATCAGCACGACACTGTGGGCTGAACACCCTGTACTATACTGTACTATTCCGAAACGTCGACTGTACTTTTTCCATAGATGCTGCCAGGCCTGCTGAGTTCCTCCAGCATTTTGTGTGTGTTGTCTGTCCTGTTCTATGTTCTAATACCAGCCTGAATTTTTGTGTTCAAATGTGCTGCAAGACAAACTCGCAGCTTTTAAGCTCAAGAAGTGAAAAATCCAACAATTGAAGAGAATGGGATTCTTTCTGTATTTGAATAAGAAGACAAGGGTAGGAGGATGAGGTTCCAATGGGGAAGGGTGAGCGACTGCTTAATGCAGGAGCAGCAGAATCTGCCTCTTCCCTAGCACAAACAGCTGCATTATAGTCTCTGAACCTATGCCTTCAGTTAATGCGAGGCTTTAGGCTCTTAAAAGGACATTTCAGACATATTTCTGCGTAAGTCAGCAAAGCTGGTATCCTGTGTGCAGCATGCAGAACTGCCAGATGCATTTTCAAGGGCAGAGCAGCTTTCAGGCCCAAGCTTTTGTAAAAGATGCTCCAAGTTGATATTTGCTGGCGTTAGTCGAAGGATACAGCATTCTTTTTCCCTCTGTGCCTCATACCCACGAGGCAAATGGAACACATTTTCTGCAGATAACCCATGGACAGGGTCAATGAAAACGGGAATCTCTGAGATATTTGAGTATAATCTACAGGGATTTTTTTCAGAAGAGTAAGCAATTCCATGGGAAATCTGTTACTCCTGAATCAGTCTATTTTACCCCTCCCCCTACCTCTGCAAATGAATGTGTAGTCATTAGCAGATACAAAGAAAGCTGTAACTACCATTTTTAATAAAACCACCTAAACTGAGGCCTGCATTTATCTGTCTAATTTAATTCTGCAGATTTAATTTCTTAAAGCAAGGCTGGCCTGGAATGTAATGTGTCATTTATATTCAAATGAACTAAGGTGGAATTAATACAGCATTTTACACGCCCTCAGGACAAGGTCATTCTTAAGAACACAATCTTTTGATCAGTGGTGATGTTACCAACTGTGAACCATTCTTTGCAACTTCGAGACAGGTCTCAATGTTAAACCTATTTTAGTTTTGAATCTACTTTCTGTTAACAACATAAAATGGACGCCTGTCTTCTAGGCCAGGGGCACATTGGAAGTGTCATGGGAAGCATTGATAAACAGCTCAATTGAAAATTATTTTCATCCTTATGTGTTTGACTTCAAGAGAGTGTCTTGTACGTGTTCAAATTTCCAGAGTCTCATATTCTCCTTGTTTAGATGCTAGATGAAGAAAAAATACAAACAGAATGCATTTGGTTTTGTACCAACCCTATGGACAAGAGGTCTCAAACCTCAATCTGTAATGGGCTAGGGTACATTTGCACCATCCTATAAACTTCAGTGGTGTCAGTTCATCCTAATAAGCAGACTAGAAAGCATTGCCTTCATTCTTCTACCAAGTCACAATCCACGAGGTGGTATGGGTGATAGTTTGATTCAGAGAAACTGAGCCTAGATTTGAGAAGGGAATTTGTGGATGTATACAAAATTATAAGAGGCACAAATAGGGTAAATGGAGAGGAAACTTTTTCTCATAGCAGAGGTGTCAACAACCAAAGGGCAAATCTACATTTATTATCAAAGTATGTATACAGTATTCATCCTTCCGCAAGCAGCCGCAAAAGAAAGAAACACTATGGAACTTAATTAAAGAAACATCAAAGACCCAACACCCAAAAAAAAATCACACAAACAGCACAAAGTAAGCAAATAACACAGAGAATATTAAACATCAAACTGCAGAGTTCCCAAAATAGTCCCAGACTGACAGCCATTGAGGCAATTCAGTTTAGTGCTGTGCCAGCGACTGCCGGCTTCAGCCACAGAGCAGGTTCCATGCCAAATTGCCTCGATCAAATCACGCAAATAGCAAAAAAGAGTAACCAGGAACGTATGGAACATTAACCACAGAGTCCTCCAAAAACAATCCACAGATGTGGAGAGGGTTCAGTGCTGAGGACGTTAAACATCAAACCGTGAAGTCCCCTGAAAAAAAGTTCCACAACCTTGAGCTGTGTGCTGAGTGAGGTTGATCAAGCCTGCATCCTCCTCTGGCAGAGAGTCCAGTCAAATGCAGGCAGACGGTGCTGAACACCTACTTGTCTTCTGCTCTCATCCTTGTCAATTTCAATCTTGCTCAACGCTTTAATTGGCAAGGTGCAGTCAACCATGGCATAGTTTCAAAATAAAGGACATGAGATTTAGTGGGGAACTCGAGCAGGAATTTTTTCACCCAGAGTGGGCTTGAAAGCTGGAACACACTGCCTGAGGACTAGTGAGCCCTCACAACATTCAAGAAGTTTTGAGATGAGCAGACATTCTGTATTTGAGACTGCATCTCCTTAAAGAGGTTATGGTTTTCCAATCATTCCTAGTCAATCTTGTCCTGGTGGTTAACTCTTTTGTAGTGTACTCATTACCCAAGATTAGGCATTGTCCATATCCTTATTCATATTTACATACTTTATGTTCCTGTTCCACAATTTCTTCCTCCTCGAGTCAAGATGGCACCAAACTGCGATGTACATCAGTGTCATAGCTCAGAATTAGGCGTTTTGTTTCAGGTTTGTAGGGATGGTTTTTGGGATCATGCGGGGAATTATGGGCCATGTTATGGTTAGGGACAGGAATGAGGGAGAAAGGGGTAGGAGTTGATGTCCAAAGTCTGAGTTGGAGCATTCTTTGTGGACCGACATTTGAAGGTCAGTGGTCCCGGCCGTGACAGCAGGTGCCAGGGAGACCAGCGATCCCGAGATCAGAAGATGCTGAGTAACAGGTCTGTATGGTGGGAGTCATGAGAACCAGGGGCCCCTCAGGTCACTGAGCTCAGAGGTCCATGTGAGTCTGGGTGTCGAGGCCAGAAGTTCACACCCATGATTGGTAGGTAGGGGCTCAATAATCCGAGGTTGATGAACTCTGGAGGGTAAAGCCTTGAAGTCCAGAGCTTGGTGGGTCTGGAAGTAGAACGCCCAAGAGTCAAAGACTGAAGTCAGCAAGTTTGGAGGTAAAGGCCAGGAAGGACAAGTCTGCAAGTTCGGGCCAAGGAATGGAGGTTGAAGGACTAATGTTGTGAGTCTGAGAATCAGGGACCAAGGACTTGAGGCCCGGAGGCAGCCTGTCCTAGGATTGGAGGCCTGTCTGTGTGTGTAGGGGATGGGTGAGTGGTAGGGTGGGGAAGGGGCTTATCTTCTTGTTATCTTGCTTGTTCTGTTGTTGTTGCTGTTGTGTTGTTCTGCTGAACATTGTGGCATGCACTGTTGGCACTTGCAGGCTGCCCCAAACAATGTATTTCACTGTATGTTTTGATGTACATGTGATTAATAAATCTGAAAACTAAAACCTTAATCTTACTGCAATGTAAAATTCCCATAATTCCTGGTATGCAAACGCATTTCCTATCCTGTTAACGATGACTCTCCGACTCCATATCCCTGTGGTGCAAGGCATATCTTTAGTTTAGTTTATGCTACTCTCAGCTGTTTTCTTACTTTAGTAATCTACAGGGGACTGAGACAAACCTAGCTTCCTTCATCAATAATTCAGTAGAATTGAGGATGAAAGATGAGTGTTTCATTCACCACAAGGGCTTGGATATACACAGTGCCTTTAACTTGGTAATATATCCTAGATGCTGCACAAAGTGTTGATGAGTTGAAAATGGAGAAAGAAGGTATTAAGAATGGTGACCAAAAAGTTAAGTGAACAAGATGGGTGTTTAAGAAGATCTTAAGAGTTGAAAAAGAGGCAAAGAAATAGAATAAATACATTTCAGAAATGTTGAGAGTGATGATGCTAGGCTTGTGAGACTGGAAAACTCTGGAAAAGGGAGACAGAGCTACTTGTGGTTTAAGGTTTTGAGGGGTCGAGCCACAAAGGGCACTAGACAGCATAGATAACCCAACAGTCAAAGATATCCGGAGATTTTAGATGCAGGAGCTCTGGTGCAAAACCATCAGAATTTTAAAATGTTCTGAATAACATCAGATTGTGGTGACCATGAATAATTGAAAAGCTAACATCCGGACGCATGGATTTAAGTTATGTCACCTGGGTAGCTTTGATTATATTCAGCTATCATTATATATTCTTTTGGTTATTTTATGGGGCATTTTTCCACATTCTTGCTTAAGGAAAGTTTTACAGGAGTCATTATAGTCTCCATCCTTTCAGAGACATCAGCTAACACCTATGCAAAGCAACCTACTTACTCGGACCTGCTGTTGTCTTACACAGTACAAGAAAGATCAGAGACATCACATTACATTACCCAAAGGTAATTGTCCACTCCTCTTAGTGTTGGGCACAAATCAACTTAAACCATTTTTAATAAAAGGGAAAATTTAATTCAATGTTGATGTTTGCCTCATTCTTCATGTTGGAGGTACAAACAAGGCAAGGCCATTCAAACAGACTAAGGGCAGAATTAAACCTATGAAGGTTAAGATGTTCTCTGACCCCACTCTTTTGTAAAATGAAAATGCTGGAAAAACTTAGCAAGTCAGGCAACATCTGTAGAAAGAGAAATAGCTAATGTTTCAGGTCTGAGCCATCAGAACCCTCTCTTTCTCAGTTCTGATTTTACCCCTTTCAGCTTTTCATGCCCTAAATCAGACTCGTACAGCTGTGCAGTAGTAGGTGAATTGAGACACGGCTGGGAAGTAAGATAAGATGTAAGTGACTCTTCTTTCAATTTCTCTATAACCTCCTTCAGTGCATTTACCCTATATACTTCGGGTGTATATAATAAGAGACAGAGCAAGAGAGAGAGAGAGAGTTAAATAAGGTAATTATGATGCAGGGACTTTTAATTAATGGTCTAAAAATACCTTCATAGTGGCTAAAAAGGCATGTTAATGTGATGCTATCCGGGCATATGAGCAGAAAAAAAATCATTTGTGCCTAGGCCCCTACACAGAGAGTTGTTTTCACTACTAGTTTGCAAATACATGTGCACCATAGACTCCTGTGGCAGGGACATAAGGGGGTGGGGCAAAAGGGCATCAAGAGAAAGGGGCATTTGGGAAATGGGAGAATTGTAGATATGATCAGTGGGTGGTGGTTTGAATTTACTACACAATTGAACTCAGTGGCACGGGTAGTACAGAGATAGCTGCTGGGAGAAAACACCAGATAAGCACTTCATTGAGGACATGCCTATAAGACTATCAGCACCCTGGACTCTACTGTTACAGTTGGTGCCTCAATACTTCAGTTAGGCCTACTTCAGTGTCAGTGGTGCATGCCAGTCAAGGACCTCAAATATGCAGATAGATTTTGTGCTGCATATTTTGTCTGACATAACTGTCTATCTCTGGAGGCCTCCCTTTTTTTGTGTCAAAGGTGAAGGAGATCCTTGCCAAATTTGGGGAAGTACGTGCACAACTGAGTTATAAATAAAATTCACTCATGTGGGACTCAAAATTTCTGAACCACAATGTTAAATTAATTCACAGCACTTTATCTGGTATATTCTGCCAACAACTTATATTAATGTTTGAATGTTTGCTTCCTTGATTGTGATGTTCAAATGCTTCCTGTAAATTAAGCATCATGTGGCTAAATTGATCTTATTAGTAGGGTTAACCTGTGACATAAAGAACTAATTTGTACAAAAGTTTAAATAATTAACTTGCAAAACTATACTTGAAAATTCTTCCATCTCTCACCAAACAGGCTTACATATTGTCAATCTTATAAAACCTTTGATTAGACTTATGTACAAAGTAAAATTTAACTTGTTCGGGAAACAGGCTAAATGCAGTCCCTGTTAATCAGAAAGCTGTGCAAGGCATGATTTGAGTTGATCTGAGAAAGGCAACCATAAAGTTTTAACATCTACATAACAAAAACTGAAAATAGGTTTTGTTGTAATAACAGGTAGCTAACTAAAAAGACATTCTGTAGAAACTAAAATCTCTGTCCAGAAATTGTTAAAAAGAATGCTGAATTTACATTATAGCAATATCAGTTTGACAATGATATGCGCAAATTGGAATTGTAAAGCAAAAGAATAACTACAGATTTTGGAAATCTGAAATAAAAACAGAAAATGCCAGAGATACCCAGCAGGTCACAGCATCTGTGGAGAACGAGAAGAAGAGATAATGTTTCATGTTTAATGCTATACTATTCTATATGCTATGTCAATGACCTTTTGTTAAAAGTGAAAAAAAAATTGTGGAAGGAGGGTCAGCAGAAGGGTTAATGAACTAAGTAGCTAACTTGTATTTTACTATTTGAACTTTGTAACCCAATGTTCCAAGCTAAGACCTGCAGACAGCAGACAGTCTTTCATAATCAGGATGCAGCACTGAGTGCAGATGGCCAAAAAGCGGAACAAGCACTCATGTGATTTAGTCATTGTCTCTTTTATGATTAAAAATAACTTGTCCTAAGGATGTACTTACTTGTTCCTGGTTACGTTTATCAGCTTGTGTAACAGAACCATTTGCATGCCAATAGCCATGTATGTTTGCCTGTTTAGAAGTATGAATATATGTCAAAATTGTTCTGTAACTCAGAGCTTTGCATTCGACTGCATGCTTTCCATGATATTATGCTGAATAAAGGTATCACCACTTGAAGTTTGGTCTCTAAAGTCATTTTTTCTCCCACAAATGAGAAGGCAAATAGGCGCTAAGAAGTGGGGTGAAGGGGTAGACAAAACAAAAATCTGTGATAGGTTAATTCAAAGATTACAAATCTTTCACAGATTTCCTATCTGCTTTTACTTCCAATTGAATCTTATCTGACTCTTTCCTTTCCACTCTTGACTTTTCTATCTCCATTTCAGGGACAGGTTACTACCAATATCCATTACAAGCCCAAAAGGTGCTGCAGCAATATTGACCATGTGGTCCTAATGTGTACAGTTGGGATTAGTGTGGATGCACAAAAAAGTTATCACAGATCTGGTGGATCGAATGGCCTGTGTTTGTATTGCATGATTCTATAACTCCTCCTGCTCTGTTTTCATTCCAGTTTTCCAGTTTCTCTGGCACCATTTTTTCTGTCATGATGACAAAACTTTCTAAATTAGTGCTTCTTGGATGTTTTCCTTTAGTGTAATTTCCCCTTTGGCATAGTTAGCAGGGTTGTCAATGGCAGTTCCTCTCTTTCCCACATTACTACTCTCACTGAACCAAAGCAAATGTAGGGTCTCAACCATAAGATATAGGAGCAAAATTGACCTGAGTCTGCTCCACCATTAAATCATGGCTGACTTATTATCCGTCCCACCTATTCTCCTGTCTTCTCCCTATAACCTTTAAAGCCCTTACTAATCAAGAACCAATCAACCCCTGCTTTAAATATACCTAATGACTTGGTCTCTACAGTGCATCTGTGGCAATGAATTACACACATTCACCACCCTTTGACTAAAGAAATTTCCACTCAACTCTATTTCCCTTACCCTCACTTTCATGCCGCCAGCCTCCACTTTCAACAGATCACTCTCCATCACCTTCAATGAACAGATATTTCTTCTCTTCTCCTCCCAGCAGATGAAATAACTGTTCCTGCCATGACTTCTTGTTCTCTCTTCCACCTCCAGCAAACATTCCCCTTCGCACAACACCTTTCCTTGCAAGCAGAAGATATGTAACACTTGCCTTTTTCACTTCCCACCATGCAAGGATGCAAACACTCCTCCCAGATGAAGCAGCAATTCAGCTGAACATTTCCAAATTTGTGAATCGTATTTAGTGATCACAATATGAAAACTTCTTGTGCTGTCTTTACGACAGTTATTTAGTTTATAATATTTTTGCTTAGTAATTCATTCAATAGTATTTTCTAGTTAGAATTAGAAGTGTTTAAAGTATATTCATTGCATGTAAAATATATCGGCATGCGATGACGTCACATCCGGTTTCGCCGCGTCTTGTGGGAAAACACCGGTTTGAAATTGGCGCGAGGGTGGGGGCTTTCCACGAGGCTCACCTGAGCAGAAGTAGTTTTGCAGGCATGAGAAATCTTAGTGAGAGCAACGCTTTTTCACCATATGTTAATGTGAAGAGTGAACAGTAATTGGTTAATCTTACTGCGATCTGGTTCTCATTGAATGTGGCTTATCTCGACGTTAAATTCGACGTTATCGTTACACGCGAAGGAGAACGTTACAGTGAAAAAGCGCATTATCAGGTGTTTCAAGTGCTGCAATGTCAGCTCAATCCAGCATCAAGTCGATGCCGCCCAGCGACAGGGGCAGTAAACCGACATCAAGTAAGCCCACCCGGGCGTTATCAGGTGTTCCAAGTGCTGCAATGTCAGCTCGATCCGGGATCAAGTCGATGGCGCCCAGCGACAAGGGCAGTAAACCGACATCAAGTAAGTCCACACAGGCAAGAGCCAAGGCAGAAGCCGCCAAGGTGCGACTGCATTACGCCAAACAAGAAGCAGTTTTGAAAATGAAACAGGCCACCAGAGAAGTCGAAATCCAGAAAGAAAGGGCCGCCAGAGAAGCCGAAAGGGCCGCCAGACAAAGAGAAGAGGCTGCCAGAGAAGCCGAAATCCAGAAAGAAAGGGCCGCCAGAGAAGCCGAGGAGGCTGCCAGACAAAGAGAAGAGGCCGCCAGAGAAGCCGAAACCCAGTTGGAAATGGCAAAAATATCGACAGAGTTGCAAGTGCTGCAGCTAGAAAGAGAAGAAGAAGCTGCCATGGCGGAAGCAAAGTACATAGAAGAAGCTGAAGGGTCGCGTGATCTGACCGCAGTAAGATCTACTTTAGAAAGGACCAGACTGGAACGCACAAGCGACTATGTACAATATCAAATAGACAGGCAGGCTCGTCTCCCCTCTCCATACGTATTCGATAACTTCCCCAGCTACGAGGAACCTCAGAGAGTCACGATTGCATCACATCCATACGAGGAAGGAAATTTACCCTCACGGCTCCGTGATGAAGTCAAGAATGAAAGAACCGTCAACGCTCCTTCACCCCCCACAACAGGACGGCGGGGAGGGAGAGGTTCACTCCAGGACAACAATTGTCAGCTCGAACTGTACAGAAGTTTGCGGTCAAACTCAGTCAAGCCGTTCTTGTTCCGAGATCTGCCTCACTGAGGTGTACCCTAAAGAAGCACAACAAGACATTACCAAGCGTAAAGTAACCGACGAGACGCTAGGTCAGTCAGTTTTCGTTCAAACCGAGCATGGAAACAAACTTGCACAATCAGCTCAAGATACCATTTCTTTAAAACCCAAAGACACCAAGGTCTTCAGAGATGAAGCAAATAATGGGGTTGCCCCATTGCCTTTCAGAGAACCACGCCAGCGCTCACCAGATAACAAAGAGCAGGCAGTCAAACGGTTCACGTCCTTACGGAAAACCCAGAAAAGGAAACCTGAGATGCAGCAACGCACCCGATTGGCCCACGAGGTACTGTGCACCCTAATGGCAGAGGTCACAGCCATTATAAACGCACAATCATTCCTACCTGTGTCTTCTGACCCAGAAAACCCCTTTATACTTTCGCCATCAACGCTCCTTACGCAGAAGGCAGGAGCACCTCCTCCACCAGGAGACTTCTCAGACAAGGATTTGTACACAAAGCAATGGAGACAAGTCCAGGCTCTGGCAAATCAGTTCTGGCCTCGCTGGAGACAAAAATATCTACCTTTGTTGCAACAGAGACAAAAGTGGACAGAACCCCGAAGGAATCTTCAAGTTGGAGACTTAGTCCTGCTCAGGGACAAGCAAGCCACCCGCAACAGCTGGCCAACGGCCAGAATCACTGCTACATTCCCTAGCGGGGATGGACATGTCAGGAAGATCGAATTGAAGACTACCGACCAAGGCGATGTGAAAATTTACCAAAGGCCAGTTACAGAAGTTATTCTACTTCTACCCAATGACTGATTAAGAGACTAAGTTTTGTACTCTGCTCATTGTGACCTTATGAAGGTCAAGCGGGGAGTGTGCTGTCTTTATGACAGTTATTTAGTTTATAATATTTTCGCTTAGTAATTCATTCAATAGTATTTTCTAGTTAGAATTAGAAGTGTTTAAAGTATATTCATTGCATGTAAAATATATCGGCATGCGATGACGTCACATCCGGTTTCGCCGCGTCTTGTGGGAAAACACCGGTTTGAAATTGGCGCGAGTGTGGGGGCTTTCCACGAGGCTCACCTGAGCAGAAGTAGTTTTGCAGGCATGAGAAATCACAGTGAGAGCAACGCTGTAAGTTAATAGATAATCGATATATTGAACTAAGATGTTAATGCCGATCCTGTTAGAAGTAACGACGGTAGATAATGTTTATGCTTTCGTTAGTTAAAGAGTCGCGGATAGTTTGCATGGAAGTGTATTTAAAGTAGTCAATGGAGCAGGTAAACTCTCCCTGTATACTGCACCTTAGTGTAATGTAGTTATAGTCACCTTTGCAAGTATTTACACTTGAAATGTGATATTAAGGAAGGAACAAATACTGTATCAATCTTGTATTGTTTTATCAACAGTTTTCACCATATGTTAATGTGAAGAGTGAACAGTAAATGGTTAATCTTACTGCGATCTGGTTTCATTGACTGTGGTTTATCTCGACGTTAAATTCGACGTTATCGTTACACGCGAAGGAGAACGTTACACTTCTCCTTTCAAGAAACTAAATGTAAACTGTCCTACTGCTTTGCAGAATACATGCATTTAATCCTCAAGGGTGTTCCTGAGTTCCAGTTGCCTCTTGCTTTAATTCTTCATCCCACTCCCACTCTGACTTCTCTGTTTTTAGCCTCCTATACTATTCCAATGAAACTAAAGGTCTAGGAACATCACCTCAACTTCTGACTAGGTACATGGTAATGCTTAGGTCTCAGCAGTGCACTTAACAAATTCAGAAACTCTGTTCTTCCCGTCTCTGTTAGATCAGGTTGACTCTGATACAAGGTGATTCATCAGATGAATAAACATGCATCAGCCCTCATTTTTCTTCCATTTGTCACTCTCCACAGCTGCTGCCAGGCCTGCTGAGTATTTCCAGTGTTCTCATTTACACTATATATACAGCAACAGCAGTTTTGCATCTTGCAGTTTCAGTAATTTTTTTTCCTGTTTTCATCTCCTTCTATTTAGGAATGAAACAGATTGGCTAATTGAGTAGTGTTGCAACCTTGCATTCAATGTCAGTAAGACCAAGGAATTAATTGTGGAGTTCAGGAAATGGAAGTCAGAAGAAACACATCAGTATTCATCAAGGAAAGGGAAACCACTTTTAATTTCTTGGATACCAACATTTCTGAAGATCCATCCTGGACCCAATATATTGATGCAACTATGAAGAAGGCATGCCAGCAGCTATATTTCATTAAAAATTTGAGGAGTTTTAGTATGTCACCAAAGACTCTAGCAAATTTTTACAGATGTACTATGGAGAGCATCCTGTCTGGTTGCATCACTGTCTGGAACGGATGATCGGAAAAAGCTGCAGGAGGTTGTATACTCAGCCAAGTCCATCAGAATCAGAATCAGAATCAGGTTTAATATCACTGGCAGATGTCATTAAATTTGTTGTTTTGTGGCCGCAGTATATTACAATACATAATAATAAAAACTATAAATTACAATAAGTACATACAATGGCATGAAAAAGTTTGGGCACCCTGGTCAAAATTTCTGTTACTGTGAATAGCTAAGTGAGTAAAGGATGACCTGATTTCCAAAAGGCATAAAGTTAAAGATGACACATTTCTTTAATATCTTAAGCAAGATTACTTTTTTATTTCCATCTTTTACAGTTTCAAAATAAGAAAAAAGGAAAAGGGCCCAAAGCAAACGTTTGGGCACCTTGCAAGGTCAGTACTTAGTAACACCCCCTTTTGGCAAGTAAACACTTTCTGTAGCCAGCTCAGAGTCTTTCAATGCCTGTTTGGGGGATTCTCGCCTATTCTTCCTTGCAAAAGGCTTCTAGTTCTGTGAGATTCTTGGGCCGTCTTGCATACTCTACTCTTTTGAGGTCTATCCACAGATTTTCGATAATGTTTTGGTTGGGGGACTGTGAGGGCCATGGCAAAACCTTCAGCTTGTGACTCTTGAGGTAGTCCATTGTGGATTTTTGAGGTGTGTTTAGGATCATTATCCTGTTGTAGAAGCCATCCTCTTTTCATCTTTAGCTTTTTTACAGACGGTGTGATGTTTGCTTCCAGAATTTGCTGGTATTTAATTGAATTCATTCTTCCCTCTACCAGTGAAATGTTCCCCGCGCCACTGGCAGCATTACAAGCCCAAAGCATGATTGATCCACCCCCGTGCTTAACAGTTGGAGAGGAGTTCTTTTCATGAAATTCTGCACCCTTTTTTCTCCAAACATACCTTTGTTCATTGCAGCCAAAAAGTTCTATTTTAACTTCATCAGTCCACAGGACTTGTTTCCAAAATGCATCAGGCTTGTTTATATGTTCCTTTTCAAACTTCTGACGCTGAGTTTTGTGGTGAGAATGCAGGAAAGGTTTTCTTCTGATGACTCTTCAATGAAGGTCACATTTGTGCAGCTGTCGCACCACCACTCCAGAGTCTGCTAGCTCTTTCTGAAGGTCTTTTGCAGTCAAACAGGGATTTTGGTTTGCCTTTCTAGTAATCCTATGAGCAGTTCTCTCAGAAAGTTTTCTTGGTCTTCCAGACCTCAACTTGACCTCCACCATTCCTGTTAACTGCCATTTCTTAATTACATTACGAATTGAGGAAACAGCTACCTGAAAACGCTTTGCTATCTTCTTATAGCCTTCTCCTGCTTTGTGGGCATTGTCTATTTTAATTTTCAGAGCGCTAGGCAGCTGTTTAGAGGAGCCCATGGCTGCTGATTGATGGGTCAAGGTTTGAGGAGTCAGGGTATTTACAAAGCTTTGAAATTTGCAGTACCTGGCCTTTCCTAATGAAGACTGTGAACAAGCCATAGCCCTAACAAGCTAATTAAGGACTGAGATCTTGGTAGAATTTATCTGAGAGCTCAAATCTCTTGCGGTGCCCAAACTTTTGCATGGTGATCCTTTTCTTTTTTCCCTCTCTCTCTCTAAAATTGTACAAAACAAAAATAATACACTAAACTTGCTTAAAATGTTGAAAAGAATGTTTCATCTTTATGACTTTTGGAGATCAGTTCATCTTCTACTCACTTAACTATTCACAGTAACAGAAATTTTGACCGGGATGCCCAAACTTTTGCATGCCATTGTATGTAAATAAACATTAAATTAAATAAGTAGTGCCAAAAGAGAGAGAAAAATTCTAAGGTGGTGTTCATGGGTTCATTGTCCATTCAGAAATCTGATGGCGGAGTGGAAGAAGCTGTTCATGAAACGTTGAGTGTGTGTCTTCATGCTCCTGTACCTCCTCCTTGATAGTAGCAATGTGAAGAGGCATGTCCTAAGTGATGGATGCCACTTTTGTGAGATATCACCTCGAGGGCGTCCTCGATGCTGGGGAGTCCAGTGCCCATGATAGAGCTGACTGAGTTTACAACCTTCTGCAGCTTCTTACGATCCTGTGTAGTGGCCCCTCCATACTAGAGAGTGATACAACCAGTTAGAACGTCTTTATGATTCATCTGTAGAAATTTGTGCATGTCTTTGATGACATACAAATTCTCCTCAAAATCCTAATGAAATATAGCTGCTGTAAATGCATCAATATGCTGGAACCAGGGTAGATTCTCAGAGATGTTGACACCCAGGAATTTGAAAATGCTCACTTTTGATCCCTCGATGAATGTTCCCTCGACTTCGCCTTCCTGAAGTTCACAATCAATTCCTTGGTTGAGTGCAAGGTTCTTGCTGTAACACCATTCAACCGTGATGTATCTCACTCCTGTATGCCTTCTCATCACCTTCTGAAATTCTGCCAACAATCGTTGAATTGTCGGCAAATTTATAAATGGTGTTTGAGCCATGGCTAAATAACAATTGTAGGTGTAGAGAAAGTAGAGCAGTGGGCTAAGAGTTCATCTTTGTAGTGTGCCAGTGTTGATTGTCAATGAGGTGGAGATGTTATTTATGATCCATACAGACTGCAGTTTCCCAGTGAGAAAGTCAAGAATCCATTTGCAGAGGGAGGAACAGAGGTCCAGTTTTGGAATTTGTTAAATAGAACTAATTAGAATGATTATGTTGACCGCTGAACTGTATTCAATAAACAGCAGCCTGATGTAGGTATTACTTTTGTTCAGGTTGTCCACGGCTAACTGGATTGCATCCACTGTAGACCTATTGTAGCGATAGGCAAATAGGAGTGGGTACAGGTCCTTGCTTAAGTGGGTGTTGTTACAAGTCATGACCAACTTCTCAAAGTACTTCATCACAGAAGCTGTGAATGCCATGGGCGATAGTTGTTGAGGCAGCTCACCCTGATCTTCTTGGTATGATTATTGCCCGATTGAAGAAGGTGGGAACCTCTGATTACAGCAGAGAGAGACTCAAAATGTTCTTGAACACTCACACCAGTAGGTTGGCACAGGTTTCAGACCCATTAGGGTCTGAAGCTTTGTAAGGGTTCACCGTCTTGAAAGAAGTTCTGAGGTTGGCCTCCGAGATAGAAATCACAGGGTCACCAGACGCTGCAGGGATTTGCACAAGTGTAGTTTTATTCTCCTTTTCAAAGCATGCATAAAAGGCATTGAGCTCATCTAGGACTGAAGCATCACAGCTATTCATGCTGTTAGGTTTTGCTTTGTAGGAAGTACTGGTCTACAAACACTGCCAGAGCTGGCGTGCATCAGATTCTAACTCTAACCTCAACTGAAATTGCTTTATGCTCTTATAATAGTCTTCTGTAGGTTGTACTTAGAGTTCTTGTATTGTTCTGGATCACTGGTCTTGCAAGGCACAGACAATGAATCTCCTGGTTCATCCATGGCTTTTGGTTGTGTATGTCCAGTATGTTCTTGAAAGCACACATTATTTCACACAGATCTTAATAAAGTTGGTGACAACTCTGGTGTAATCATTCCGGTTTGAAGATGAATCTCTGAATATTGTCCAATTCACTGATTCAAAGAAGTCCTGCCTCCCTTGACTATACCTTTTTGGTTCCCACCATTGATGCTGCAGTCTTTAGTCTCTGCCTTTACACATTCTGAATAGAAGTACAGCCAGGTGATCAGACTTTCCAAAGTGTGGTTGTGGAGTGGCACAGTAAGTGTTCTTGATGGTGGTATAACAGTGATCAATTGTGTTGCCTCCTCTGGTTCTACAGGTGATAAGATGGTGTTGGAAGACATCTTCAAATGGCAATACCTCAAGAAGATGGCATTCATCATTTAGATTCTTATCACACAGGACATTTCTACTCATTTCTACCAATCAGGGAGGAGGAACAGGAGCCTGAAGACACACACTCAATATTTCAGAACAGCTTATTCCCCTCCAGATTCAGATTTCTGAACAGTCCATGAGCCCATGAACTCTACCTCACTACTTTGCTTCCTTTTGTAATATTTACTTATTTATGGAAAAGAGTACAGTCAACATTTCGGGCTGTGGAGTACAGTAGAGGAGGCCATGGATAGACATATCAGAATGGGAATGGAAAATGGAATTAAAATGGGTGGCCACTACTGTCATGATGAAGTTATACTTAGGTTGGAGGAACAACACCTGGGTAGCTTCCAACTTAATGGCATGGATATCAATTTCTTGAACTTCTGGTAATGACCCCCCTCCCCTCTGCCTTTTCCATTCCTCATCCCCTTTTCCTTCCCTCACCTTGTCTCTTTGCCTCCCCATCACCTCCCTCTGTTGATCCTCCCCCTTTTTCTTTCTTCCATGGCCTTTTGTCCTTTCCTATTATATTCATCCTTCTCCTGCCCTGTATCCTTTTCACCAATCTACTTGCCAGCTCTTTACTTCACCCCTCCTCCCCCACCCCCCAGTTTCACCTATCACCTTGTGATTCTCCTTCCTCTCCCTGTCTTTTAAATCTACTCCTCATCTTTTTCCTCCAGTCCTGTTGAAAGGTCTCAGCCCAAAATGTCAACTGTACTCTTTTCCATAGATGCTGCCTGGCCTGCTGAGTTCCTCCAGCATTTTGTGTATGTTGCCTGGATTTCCACCATCTGCAGATTTTCTCTTGTTTATTTATTTTCTTTCTTCCTTATTGGAACTTGAGTTTTTTTTAAATGTAATACTCTGGACTGCTGCTGCAAAACAGCAATTTTCAAACATATGAAAAGAAACCTTAATCTGATTACTCAAGACAGATCAGCTATGACTTAGAAGGATTCATCACAGTTAGATGGCACCATTCCAGTCATTTGGACAAACTTGGTTTCCACCTGATCAAACATTTCCTTGGCTATCTCCACCCCCTCCCTCCCTGCAACTTAAAACACTCTTTTTTCTCACTTTTCCTTTGACCTGAAACATTAATTCTGATTCTCTCTTCACAGGTGCTGCCTGACCTGTTGAGACCCTTTAGCATTTTTATACTTGTATGCTACATGTATTTTGTTAAAGATAATTATTTCATCATAATGCTTCATGTAACCTTCCACTTCGATCAATTCACCTAATATCTTCCCAAAGTTCAAGTTCAAAGTAAAATTATTATCAAAGTATGTATAAGTCTTAGTCAGTGGCATATCTAAGCTATGGCTGGTATGGCACGTGCTCTGGGCGCCACTTGAAGGTGGGTTCCACTGAGCAGTTTCTATTAGTGAAAAAAGAATTTTCTTCAGATGTATGATCTGTCTTTGATTATCATGGGCGAGAAGCACTAGAATGGCCTTATTTCAGACCATTGTATAAGAAGACCATGAAATGTTTCTTCACGAAGAAGAAGGAAAGTGGAACTGAAGGATGGAAGAGACTAAAGTTGGAGGCAGAGAAAGCCAAGAAGTTGAGCAAGTTCTTCATGCCCTTCTTTGAAAAGCCCAGAACAAGTAGTTCAACACGTTCCATGGAGTTGTCTGTACCTGCTATAAGTTTGTTAGAATCCAAAGGTGGATCAAGTACAAATGCGTCACAGCCGAGGTGGAAGTCAAGTCAGATAAATCCAAGTATAACAAGATTAAGAATGAGGCTGCCACAGAGAACATGGACATGACAGGAGGGGAAGACGATGATGGTGGTGCTGATGTTGAGTTTATTGACGAGATTTTACCTGACGACACTGAACCTGGTGAACTGGATGGTGTCAAAGAGCCTCAAGCTGTCATACCAGAAGTGATTGAACAGCATGACATTGGACTTCTGAAGTTCAACAAGATACTGGAAAAGCAATTCTGCCTGACGTGTTGAGGATGGAAATAATAAAGCTGGGTTCGAAGTATTTCCAGAACAGTGAGGGGCCTTTTCTACCAACAAATAACCTCTCAATGAACAAAACTTGGTTCAAGAGGAAATTGGGAAATGGTCGTGGTGAGGAAGTGACTCAGTCATGGCTGGTCTATTCCCCTTCTAAAAAGTCTGCATTTTGTATCTGGTGTCTTCTCTATTCCTGGTCAGACCATCAATCCTCATTGAAGCAGGAAAGTGGGTTTAACCAGTGGAAAGCACCCGAAAGGATTAGTGTTCATGAAAATGCCAAGAATCACTGGGAATGCTTCACACATTGGAAAGAAATGGAAAGAAATTTAGCTGGAAACAGAGGAGTTATTGATGTGGTATTTCAGTCACAGATTGAGAAGGAAAAGCAGAAGTGGCGTGATATCTTGACGAGAATCCTTCACTGCATAAAATTTGTTATGATTCAGAACCTGGCTTTGTGAGGACACAGGGAGTCACTTCAGCTAGATGATGACTCCAATGTGGGAAATTTCCTTGGCTTACTGAAACTACTGGCTATCTTTGACCCTGTCATAAAAGAACACCTCACTCATTTGGAAAGTCATCCAGGATCCACGTCTTATCTTTCACTGGGTGTCCAGAAGGAATTCATCCACCTGATGGCATCCACTGTTCACTAGAATTTACTGAGAAGCATTTGTAAAGCCAAGTACGAGCTCATGTTCGACTCGACCCCTGATCTGGCACACTGTGAGATGTCAGAAGTAGTGAGGTATGTGGAAGTTAATTTTGAGAGGAAAACAGTCTGTGTTAGAGAGTCCTTCCTTGGCTTTATCCAGATAAGCCAGAAGGATGCTGAGAGCTTGGTTAAAGACATCTTGAAACAGCTAGAGAAGGACGAAATGGAGCTACAAGATTGTCGGTCACAGTGCTATGACAATGCTCCTGTGATGGCTGGACACAGAAGTGGTGTTCATCAAAGAATAAGTGAGAAAAACAACCTGGCAGTGTTTGTGAATTGTGACAATCACTCACGCAACTTGGTGGGTGTACATGCAGCCAAGTAGTATACAATGATGGTCACGTTTTTTGGAACCATCGAAGCTCTCTACGTGTTTTTCTCTCGTTCAACACAGCGTGCCTGTGATTGTTAAGTCGGAGTCCAAAACCAGGTGAAGTGCAAGGACAGAAGCAGTGAAGCCCGTCAACAAGTACCTTGAGGAGATACTTCAAGATCTCCAGGACATGACAGACAATGAAAACAAGATCAGTGAAACAAGAAGTGACGCAAGGCAGCTGTACAACCGCATGTTGAGTAACAATTTTCTGATTTTGCTCGGATTTCGGAACAAAGTACTCATTTGCATTGACTGTATTCAAAAGAGGCTGCAGGATCCTAGCATCAGGAACTTCCACGATGCTGCCCTGGATTTGAAAGCCCTCCGAGATAATTTTTATGATGAAAGAGAAGTGTTGGTCAGTGAGTCACTCAAAGAAGGAGTCTGTCTCTGTCAAGAATGGAATATTAAAGTTGAAGGACATCAGAGATGAAAGAAATGAATGACTGATGAGAACTCAAGAGACGCTGGGTTAACAGCTAAGAAGGAAATGTAAAGTCATGAAAGGAACACTCGACCGTCTTCACAGAGAAATGGATGAAAGGTTCACTCGTTTGCAATTCACTGACACCAAGTTTGGGTTCCTTCTCAATGTCGAGGGACTGTGTTATGGCACCGACAGTAACAACCTAAAGAAGAAGTATGAAAATTTGGGCGAATTGTACAGCTCTGATGCTGATGTTGATGGACAGTGACAATATGAAAAAATTTTGGATTGCAGAAAGTTGCTATCAAGGTGGGTCAACTTGAAAATATCAAGACCTGAAGAGCTTCTTGAAATTATTGTTCAGTATGGAGATGAGAACATCTTCCCCAGCCTTCACATTACTATTCAGATATTGCTAACCATCGCAGTTTCCATCGCCAGCTGTGAGAAATCATTCAGCAAGTTAAAACTAATACTGTACTTTCATATTTGAGAGCCTCCATGGGTCAAGGCAGACACTGTGATCTTGCTCTGCTGAGTGTAGAAAGAGAAGAAACTGAAAAACCTGACTTTGATCACATCATAGACCAATTTGCATCAATGAAAGCAAGGAAGGTGCAGTTATAATTTTCATGTAGTGCCATAATTTACTAATTAAAAGATTAACAAACGACTTGAATTTTTTGAGCTGATATTATGGTAAAGTTATCTAAAAGATGGGTGTCAGATGTTTGGACAGGGGCGCAATTTCAGTGCTTGCCATAGGCGCTATTTTCTGTAGATACACCCCTGGACTTAGTCAGCATATGCTACTATGAGATTCATTTTCTTGCAGTAAAACAGAGAAATATAACAGAATCAATGAACAACTACACACAAAGACAGACAAAAAACTAATGTGCAAATACAAAATTAAAAAAGTAAATAAATAATACTGAGAACGTGAATTGTAGAGTTCTTCAAAGTGAGTCCGTAGGTTATGGAATCAATTCACTGCTGAGGTGACTAAAGTTATCCATGATGGTTCAGGAGCCTTACGGTTGAAGGGTAATAACTGTTCCTGAACCTGGTGATATGCGACCTAAAGTTCCTATACCTCCTTTCAAATAACAGAAGCGAGCAGAAAGCATGGTGGGGGTCCTTGATGATGGATGCTGCTTTCTTGTGGCAGTGTTCCTTGTAGATGTGCTCAAGAACACTACAACAAGAAAGCAGTATCAACCGACTTTTGTGCCAAATGTTGCCTTATAATCCAGCAGCAAAGTGCCTTGTAATTTTTGTTATGTCTGTGATAATATAAGAATTAAATAGTAAATAATATAGCACAGGCTTTGGCCATTCGCTTCTTGAGCCTTTTCTACCATGCAGTTAGGTCAAGGTTGGTCTGTGCATTGGTTTCAGCTAACTGCCCTGGCTCTATATTCCTGCCTCATAAAGATCTATGAAACTGAGTTGAAATTTTCAATTGCCCACTGCCTTGTCAGCTTTTTAGGGCAAAATGGTCTATTTCCAACACCTTTTTCATGACTAAGCACTTCCAGACATTATCCATCAATGACCCAGCTCTGATTTTAAGGGTTTGCCTTCTCATTCTAGACTTCCTCATTATGGGAAATCCATCTTTTCTATCTACCCTATCAACTCCTTTAACATTTTAATCATCTCAAATACATTACCTAATAACTTTCAATATTCAATTGTTGTAATAGCTTCAATTTTGAAGATAATTTAAAGAAAATTATAATAAATTACCTGGACAGGGCAGTTGTTATCTTTCAAGCTACACCTCTGAAGCGTGTGGAAAAAAGTTGGATCACAGTGAGAATACAATATTGAACCAACCCCTCATGCACTTCCAACAATTCACACTCCCCCCAAAAAAATCTATGCCTGCAGCCCACAATTAAAATGGTTCCATTTCCTGCAGGTCTCTCACTGAAAATGTACTGCCAACACTTAAAACCATCTTGTGGAAAATTGACCTTTATTGCTGCTGGGAAACACAAGCCATTAATTATAAACTACAATGCCATTTCAATTATTGCCTCCTTTTGTCCTTAATAATAAAAAGGTACGTTGAGATTATCTAACCTTCTCATTTGGTGGGTGACACTGCAGCATTCTAATAATCTGAAATCCAATTAGCAGAGTCAGATTGCCGGGAATCATAAGACTGGTCTTGCCTTGCACATAACAATTGTGCAATTATCAGCACCTTGACTACAGCATGCTGGGGTAACAAAACACACAGACTTGTCACAGACCCCCTTAACTGGCACCAATTAAGTGAAATGAAGAGAATTGAAGTCAGCAGTAATGATCAAGAGGAGGATGAGACAGAGAGGGCAGTGGAAGTAAGCGACGTTAAATTATAATTGTGAAGTAATGGCTCATTAAATTCTGTTATTCACACACTGCAGCAGACTTGCTGAATCTCCTTTAGTACCCTTAGTGGGAGGCTATCAGATTATAAGGTCAGATCATAGGACTAGATACAGCAGGGAAACTGTTAATCACTTAACGTCTGCAAAGGGATTTTCTTCTCATTTTTCATTCTTTATGGCTTTAAGATTGGAGCTAAGAGTCTTTAAAAAAAAGCCAGAATAGAAAATCTGGGAGATAATCTTTTCTGTCAGACAAATTACTGCCCAAATAGTGAACACAAAAGAGAAAGGAGAAAGACGCTACATTGACAGAGACCATTCAAAGAACATAGATCAGCAGTAAATTGTGAGCCACGGGAAGAGTTGCTAACTTTGACACCGCTTCTGCATCTGCTGCAGATTCTTCAACCTGAAATAATGACCAGCCATGAAATAGGATTTATAGGTCACAATGTCATGAAGAAAAGATATATTGCACAGTATGATACCTAGCTTTCTCATCTTGTGTGTCCCAGATTTGATTCCTGGATGTTGGGACATTACAATTGTTAGCAATCCCTCCTCAGGTTGCTGCTGTTCAACCACCCTTATTGTACACCCTTATTGCCAAATAGCTGATTTAGGTTAACTTCTTATTATGACATAGGAGGCTATTCAGCCCATTGAGTCTCTGACAGAATTCCCATTGATTCTACTCTCTCTCTCAGCTCCCTGTAACCAATTTGTTCTAACACGCACAATTGTTTGGGTGTTTTTGTTTGTCTTGCTAGTTTGGAGATGCCCATCACTGGTTGCTTTGGTTTCAGCATTGACATGAATCAGCTCAATGTATGTTTTAAATCTCTGTGGAACACTAAATAGAAGATATCACTCTGGATTGAGGTAAGAGATAAGAGATTAGCTTTATTTGCTACATGTACATCAAAACATTGAAGCATACAGTGAAATACATCATGTTCCTGTGTCAATGACCAACACAGTCTGAGGATGTGCTGGGGTAGCCTGCAAGTGCCACCACACTTCTGGTGCCGAAATAGCATGCCCACAATTTACTAATCCTAACTATTAGTCTTTGAAATGTGGGAGGAAACTGGAGCATCTAGAGGAAACCCACACAGTTACGGGGTGAATGTATAAATTCCTTACAGACAATAGTGAGAATTGAAGCCCAATTGGAGATTGTTAGTGAAAGATATAGCACTGATGTGAGATTCATGCTGCTTTCCTTCTGTGCCATCTCAGCAGTTATTCCCCACCCATAGTGTTGCTTTTGTCTTTATAAGATGGAAAAATCTCCTGTGATATTTACCCAAAACTCCAAATCAAAGTTTGATATTTTTCAAAGATAACTTGAAGAAATAGTTGAACTGTTTCTTCTGAACTTCCTGTGAGTGTTTTCTCCCTCTGAGTGCTCTTCAGAAGATTTTCTTTGACATCTATTAATTGACATCCTAATGATATGCCTGCCTGTATCATTTGTGATCCAAACAGTAATACATGACTGTTTGGAGTCATTGTGCATTTGAAAATCTTGTGTCTGCAAAGATGGATGAATAGTCTGCACTTGGCTGACATATGAAATGAAATGAAAGGAAAGTTGAAGTTTATGTTGGCTGACCACATTTCTGAGACCTTATCTTAATCAGTTTCCATAGACAGCCAAAATAGTTCACTTTTACAGCACATTACTTCTATACCGTTTTGGTTTCATGTGCATCCTTCAGGGTTGACAACACAAGGGCTTTGCAGACCTTCAAATTTGTTAGTTGACTGGTGCCCTTGGGCTCCCACACACTTGCACATGGTCCGCCAGAGGCCATAGTTGCTTTGTCGACTCAAGTGTTGATTTCTCCCTGATATGAACAGTACAGGATAGTGAACAGATGAGACAGATAATCCTGCTCACTGCTTAGAGAGTTAGGTTATTAACGCTTTTGTGCTGCAGGCTGCTTCACACTTTAGCCTTGTGTCGATTATGATGATACCAAAATGTCAGACTCAGAAATGGGGTTTAATGATTAGACAACAATAAACAAAATCATGAATAGTCACTTCCCTTAAATTTAGCCTTGTCTTCAGACTGAGAAGTCTGTCATCAATACAATATCTGATGTTAATCCAGGTGTCATAATCATAAAATTCAAAGCAAAATCAGTAAACATAGCAGACAACTGAAGAGCATTGGGGCCAATACACAGACCTACTTGAACCCATTGGTGACAGGGAATGATAGCAGATGAGACAGTGCTTTTATCTTAGTAAATATCCCAAAGCACTACATGGGATCATTATCAAGAATTCATGCCTGAATAAAGAACCAGACAGCTATTGGTGAGAGTGGAAAGATAATACAACAAGATTCATGCCTCCTAATTCCTTACTAATATGATATCAGCACAAATCATACAGTATTTATTCCTTTAATGCAGAAACATGGGGCCCAACTTTCTTAGCCACTAGCACCAACTCGCTAATTGGCAGTGATAGAAGGTAGCCAGCAGATCTGAAACCATTTAGTACGATGGGAGAACACAGGGAGAGTGGGCATCCCGATCTTTCAACTGTCTCCACTGCCTTGGTGGATGAAATTGAGGGAGGGGAGAGAGGTCCACTAGTTACAGGTTCAGGAAATTCTCCAAGCTCAGACTAAAGCTGTAGAATTGCAGATGAAGTGAATGCAAGGTGTGGGAGCAGGACCTCTAGAAGATTTAATAACCTTACACACACAGGCAAGATGAGTGAATAGACAATAGACAATAGGTGCAGAAGTAGACCATTCGGCCCCTCGAGCCTGCACCGCAATTTTGAGATCATGGCTGATCAACTACTATCCTTGTATTACTCACCTTGGAGTGGCACAGTAACGTAATGGTTAGCACAATGCTTTTACAGTGTTGGCAACCGGGTTCAATTCCTACCGCTGTCTGCTAGGAGTTTACATGTTTGGCACATGACTGCATAGGTTTCCTAGGGATGCTCCAGTTTCCTCCCACATTCTAAAGACATATAGACAGGTTAGTAGATTAACTGGCCACCTACTAACTGGTGGAATTGGACGGTATGGGCTTATTGGGTTGGAAATGCCTGTTACCATGCTGTATCTCTAAATAAATAAATAAAATATTGCCAAGTTTTGAACCATTAGCCTCACACACTTTTCAACAGAATACATCCTTGTCATCCATTTACCAACAATGTTAATCATGTTTGGGATCTTATATACAAACCAGACTCTCTTATAGTTTCCACTACATTTCAAATACTTTATACACAGCCAGGTTTTCAACCATGACAAGTACATCATTTACCCAAATTACAGGATACAGAGAATGTTTTATCTGACTGATCAGCCAGAGGAGATGCCTCCTTCACTTCCACTTCCTCCTTCAGCTGCTCAACTGCTGAAAGGGCTAAGCAGTACTGATAGTTGGTGACCATAGTTTCAGGCACCCACTTTGCAATGTAGAACAAGGATCCTGTAAGCCATTCCACGACACAGAAGAGTTGCTTCAGAACATGAGTGGGCTGCTTAATTAGGTTTTGGATGGCAAACTGGCTCCTCGGTGCGAATATTCTCCTCTTGTGCACAGCTTTTAAAATGAAAAATGGAGTCCAATGGTTTTTATTCTAGTAGCCACAGATTGATCTAGCTAAGTGACTTGACGGAAGCGGTGGAGGGAACTATAGCAATAAGACTGATTTATGATTACTTGCATGAGCATTTGGCACTGACAAACATGAACATCTGAACAGAGTCACAACCAAGAAAGGACATTCCTTATCATAGAGTCATAGAACACTACAGCACAGAAACAGGCCCTTTGGCCCATCTAGTCCATGCCAAACTATTATTCTGCCTAGTCCCATTGACCTGCATCCAGACCTTAGCCCTCTATACGCCTCCCATCCACGTACTTATCCAAATTTCTCTTAAGTGTTCAAATCAAACCTGCATTCACCACTTCTGTTGGCAGTTCATTCCACACTTTTACCATGCTCTGAGTGAAGTTCACCATCATGATCCCCTTAAGCATTTTATCTTTCACTCTTAACATGACCAGTTCTAGTCTTATCCAACCTCAGTGGTAAAAAGCTTGCTTGCATTTACCCTCATAATTTTTTATACTTTTGTATAATTTTTTAGCTGCTGAACATCTTTTTACTCCCTTAAAGTGTTGTTGCTGAAATCCTTTTCTAGCAGGATATTTTTCTAGCACAAGCAGATGCCAAATAAACCTTTGCCTTGCCAGAGCTGGAGTCCCTAAAGCAATCCTACATTGAGTTCAACATTGACTGGCAACTTCTGCAACGCCACTGGTGCCAAACTGTATCAGTCTCTGCTGTTCCTTTGATTCATCAGCAGCATGGGGGGGGGGGGGAGGGCTACGACATGGGCAATAGCTTGCTCTCCATCGCATACTGCCCTAGTTTGTGTATCATGTAGATAGCTGACACAAATACCTATGGTCAACCCCGACCAATGGAGAGCATCAAAAGTTTACTTTAACTTATGCTTATCTTAATTTTACAATGTATTGTGCTACTGCTGCAAAAAGCTAAATTTCATGGCATTATACCCTGTATATGTAGGCCCATGACAATAATAAACTTGCACATACATCTCCTCTTTGGTTTCTAAGCAGCCCCACCCTTCTTCTTGCTATTTATTTACTATTTATGTGCCAAAAGAAGACTTTTGGATTCTATTTATGTTAGCAGTGAATCCACACACATGCTCTCTGCTTGACCCTTTTATTTCCTTTTTCACTTCCTCTCTAATCTTTCAATATGCAGCATAGATCTTACTTGTATTTTCCACTGTCAAACACTCACTTCATATGCATAATTTTATATGCTTTATCTGGTGCTTCTGGCTTAGGTCATGTGGACCTAAACTCCTTGTGAGAACATGCCTAGACTGCACCTGAACTATTTTCTCACAGGCAGAGTTGGACATTCATCTTCCATCAAGATTATGGGGCTGATTTTCTATCCTTGTTCTTAATATCTTGTGATTCATACATCTTTGCTTTGAATGAAAATGACTCTACAGTGCCCCAGGATAGAAGATTCCAAAGATGTACCATCCTCTGAGTAAAGAAACAAGGAACCAATCTAGTGAATCTTTACTGCATTCCTCTCTGCCAAATAAATTTACGTATGTTTTGGATAAGGAAATCAAAACTGTACACTAAATTCCAGATGCGATCTCACCAAGGCACTATATTATCATTGTAAAACTGTATTATAGACCGGTTAACCTGATGTCGGTGGTGGGAAAGATGCTGGAGTCAACTATAAAAGAGGAGATTATGACACATTTGGATAGCAGTAGAAGGATCAGTCCAAGTCAGCATGGATTTACGAAGAGAAAATCATGCTTGACTAATCTTCTGGAGTTTTTTGAGGATGTAACTATGAAAATGGACAAGGGAGAGCCAGTGGATGTAGTGCACCTGGACTTCCAGAAAGCCTTTGATAAAGTCCCACATAGGAGATTAGTGGGCAAAATTAGGGCACATGGTATTGGGGGCAGAGTACTGACATGGATTGAAAATTGGCTGGCTGACAGGAAACAAAGAGTAACGATTAACGGGTCCCTTTCAGAATGGCAGGCTGTGACCAGTGGGGTACCGCAAGTTTCGGTGCTGGGACCGCAGCTGTTTACAATATACATTGATGATTTAGATGAAGGGATTAAAAGTAACATTAGCAAATTTGCGGATGACACAAAGCTGGGTGGCAATGTGAAATGTCAGGAGGATGTTATGAGAATGCAGGGTGACTTGGACAGGCTAGGTGAGTGGGCGAATGTATGGCAGATGCAGTTTAATGTGGATAAATGTGAGGTTATCCACTTTGGTGGCAAGAACAGGAAGGCAGGTTACTATCTAAATGGAGTAAAGTTAGGAAAGGGAGAAGTACAATGAGATCTAGGTGTTCTTGTACATCAGTCAATGAAAGCAAGCATGCAGGTACAGCAGGCAGTGAAGAAAGCTACTGGCATGCTGGCCTTTATAACAAGAGGAATTGCATATAGGAGTAAAGAGGTCCTGCTGCTGCTGTACAGGGCCCTGGTGAGACCCCACCTGGAGTATTGTTTGCAGTTTTGGTCTCCAAATTTGAGGAAGGACATTCTTGCTATTGAAGGAGTGCAGTGTAGGTTCACAAGGTTAATTCCCGGAATGGTAGTACTGTCATATGTTGAAAGATTGGAGCGACTGGGCTTGTATACACTGGAATTTAGAAGGATGAGAGGGGATCTAATTGAAACATATAAGATTATTAAGGGATTGGACATGCTGGATGCAGGAAGCATGTTCCCGCTGATGGGTGAGTCCAGAACTAGAGGCCACAGTTTAAGAATAAGGGGTAGGCCATTTAGAACAAAGATGTGGAAAAACTTTTTCACCCAGAGAGTGGTGGATATGTGGAATGCTCTGCCCCAGAAGGCAGTTGGAGGCCAAGTCTCTGGATGCTTTCAAGAGAGAGTTAGATAGAGCTCTTATAGATAGCTGGGCCAAGGGATATGGGGAGAGGGCAGGAACAGGGTACCGATTGTGTATGATCAGACATGATCACAGTAAATGGCGGTGCTGGCTAGAAGGGCCAAATGGCATACTCCTGCACCTACTGTCTATTGTATGAATAGTCAAATTCTCTTGCAATTAAGGTCAACATATTTGCCTTCATAACTGCTTGCTGCATCTGCATGCTAGCTTTGATTGATTTGTAGACAAGTACATCCAAATCCATTGAACATTAACATTTCCCATTGTTTCACTATTAAAAATTCTTCCGTTTTTGAACCTAAATGGATGACCTCTCTTTACTCTGCCCTATATTCTAGCTGCTTTGGCTTTGCTCACATACTTAGCATGTTTATGTCCACTCAAAATCTCTTTTCCTTAGATGCTGCCTGACCTGCTGTATTCCTCTAGTGTTTTGTGCGTTGCTTTGGATTTCCAGCATCTGCAGTCTTTCTTTTGTTTGTGATTTACTTCTGCTCACTGCCTGGTAACTAATTCTCAGTCCATGCTAGTACATTAGCCCTGGTTCCATGTGCACTGACCTTAAAGTACTACCTCCTTGGTAGGACCTTTTAAAAATCTAAAGAAATCACATCCATTGATCTCTCTTGTCCATTGCATTAGTAATGTTCCCAAATAACTCCAATAAATTAGTGAAATATAATATTCCTCTCAGAAATCCATGCTGACTTTGTTCAATCTTATTATACTCTTCCAGTTGTTCCATTACTACATCCTTAATTGTAGACTTCAGTACTTTCCTTACTACTGAAACTAAGCTGACAGGTCAGTAGTTGGAGACACAATAGATTGTGGATACTGGAGGGACTTAGGGGTTCGGGCAGCATCTGTGGAAGAAAATGAGTTATTAACATTTTGGTTAGTTCCCTGTTTTTCTCTCCCTCCTTTCTTCAATAGTGTCCCGTCTGCAGGGACCATTCCAGGACCAATGGAATTCTGAAAAATTATGAACAATGTATGCACTGTCACTTTTGTACATCATTGGGCCCTTGTGATTTATCAGTCTCACCAACCTCCCCAGTACAGTGCTTTTATTAATTTACTTCAGTTATGTAATCTTGTTTAACTCTTGGTTCTTTGATATTTCTTGCAGATTTTCATGTTTGCTTCCATTAGGAATCCATCCTTCTTCATTGTCCTTTTAACTCTTATTAAACTAGGTTATATTAAGATACTTGAAATATCCCTATTTCCTTTCTCAGTTGTTCTTACACTTATCTATAATTGCCCTGCAAATGTTTTCCTTCACACATATTAGTTGGTGGCCGACAATATACTCAACATAGTGTAATGGCACCTCTGCTGTAACTTAACCCAAAGATTGAACTCTTGACTCATAAGGAATATCCTCTGTATCCAGCATTGTTATCCTCCATTATCAATACCATCTTTCTTTATTCTTTCCCAAACACCTCGCTTCCTGCAATATTTCATAACCAATGTTCCTCTTTTGAGCCAAGTCTTCTTTAATGTCACAAGACCATTTTCTCTTGTGAGTATTTGAGCTTACAGATAACCGAAGTTATTTGTCACATTTATTATGTACATGTAATGCTAAATTATGGTAACTCTTATTCTAACTAATGCTCTACTAGTTCATGCTTTAATGCTATCCATCCCTTCAAAGCTCTCTGTGTCTTTTGTGCACCTTGTTTCTTCTTATAACCCTCCTCCATTGCCTAATTACACTCTCTCTATTCTCTTTCACCTACCTCCTAGCACCATGCGATGTTACTGATCCTGGCTCTATTAACCTATCCATTTCATACAGGCTTCTCTTTTCCCACAACTAATCCAAATCCTTGGAATCTTCTGAGGAGTGCTGTATTTTCCCCCACTGATTCAATCCGCACTATCTTCCTGGATCCATATTTACTAATGCATGGCACCTGTAATACTCACTTCTTAATCTTTTTTCTGAACCCACTCCCTCTTTCTAGCTACAGTATGTCAATGACACCATATAGATCATAGCTTCCCTCACAACTCAGAACATTCTGTAGTTGTTCAGTGACATTATTGACCTGACACCAGAAAGACATGTTTCAAATCCTGACTGCAGCCACAGCTGCCTGTTCCATAATATTAAATTCTCTACAACCTTTGCCTTCATGATGATCCCTCTCCACTCCCTATTACAGATGAGTTGTCCATAATGATATAGTCAATTCTAACTGCATTCTGCAGAGAAACTATCACATGCATTGGGATTCAGAGCTTACTACTCATATGAGATTAAGATACACTCAAGGGGGTACTGCATCAGCAAGAATCAAGAGTTAATGGATCAGCACATTACTGCAATATGATACAAAGAATGTGGAGGATTTGTATCTAAATACTATTTGTAAAAGAAAAGAGGATGGTAAACCCTTCTTTAAATGGCAAGATTGCTGTTATCCATTGGGAAAGGATTACGCCAACTATGACACTGCTAAGGTAATTGATTTATTTTTACATAAAGTCCCATCAAAGGTTGGGATGAACCTGTATATGACATTATTTAACAAAGGTTGAGCAGAAATAAACAATACAATTTTTCAGACATTCTCTGCTAATCTACATCTCATGATCCCCTCAGTGCCTAAAAATGTACTGGGGTCAAGAATTCCAAATATCCACAGCCCTCTGAATGAAGAAATGTCTTCTCATCTCATTTGTAAATTAGTCATGCTCTCGGCCTAAGATGATGATATCTACCTGCAGATTCTCCGGCCAAAGGTAGATATCGTCATCTTAGGCTGAGAGCATGACCAGTAGAGGCAACCCTTTAACTGTGTGATACTGTTTTGAAGCTCGGAAGTTCAGCTTCCTGGTGTGTTGCTAGGAGATCTCAACTCCAACAAGATGGAGACGAGAGAGTATCAAACTATCTGAAATATTGGTGCTTACGTGATAATGATAATCAGATAATTGGGTATAGCTCACAATATTAGTGTCTGTTTTGATACTTGAACAGAAAAAGTAGCTTGGAAAGAAGACTGAAAAATTTCCTGGCATTCTTAGAGGTTTAAGGGTTAATGACACATGTTATGTGCACAAATACAGTGACGTCAAATAGCTACTGGGCTTATTTTACTCTATTCCGCCCCTTAATTATTGGTTTAATTGGTGATTTTCTACTTGGGTGGTAATGTTCTACAGCTGTGGTTTAGTCACAGCAGAAAACAATGCAAAAGTACAGTTAACAACCAAAATTTCACCAATAGAAACTAATTGTGTTAAAACACTACACTGAGATGGGTAGAATTAAAGCAGCCAGCACAAACACAATAGTCTCTGCTAAAATAAAATATAAATATAATTTATTTTAAAAATTCTGTTTTAACTATATTGTATGAAAAAAATGTGTCATGGCAACTAGAGAAAGAAATAAAAACCTTGGAAACATAGAGCTGGAAAAAGCCTGGAGCCCAGGAAAAATACCCAGAACCAACATTATTTTCCCACTTTGTTACACACACAAGGGCAGCCTGATATTCAATCTAATTCTAGAATTACTGTCTGGAACATGTCAGTCTAACTTCTCCCTTCTGGGAAAGGTGGACAAAACAAGCAACTGTAGAGCACAATGTGATCTGTGTAAATTTTATTTTTTTTTTGTAAAATATCTGCTAATGAGTCATTTGGCAGTTCAGATTAACTAATGGGTACTGACAAAGAACAGGCACTAGCTAGGCTTTCTAGTTTGCAGTGCTGTTCTGCCAACCCCAAGCATTCTCCACACTTACACTCAGTGGCAACTTTATTAGATGCCTCCTGTACCTAATTATCTGGCCACTGAATGTATGTTCGCAGTCTTCTGCTTCTGTAACCCATCGACTTCAAGATTCAACATCTCGTGCATTCAGAGAGGCTCTTCTGTACATCGCCTTCCTGTCAGCTTGAACCAGTTTGGCCATTCTCCTCAGACCTCTCTCATTAACATGGCTGTTCATTGACTATATAGCTCAGCACTTAACACCATCATTCCTATAGTCCTGATAAAAAGCTGCAGAACCTGGGCCTCTGTACCTCTCTCTGCAACTGGATCCATGACTTCCTAACTGTAAGATAACAGTCTGTGCGGATTGGAAAAAAAATCTCCGCCTTACTGACACCCCACAGGGATGTGTGCTTAGCCCACTGTTCTACTCTCTCTACACCCATGACTGCGAGGCTAGGCATAGCTCAAATGCCATCTATAAATTTGCTGACAATACTACCATTACTGGCAATATTTCAGATGGTGATGAAAGGGCATACATGAGCGAGATATACAAGTTAGTTGAGTGATGTTACAGCAACAATCTTGTATTCAACATCAGCAAGACCAAAGAACTGAAGTATCAGAAGTGGAGAGAGTGAGCTATTTCAAGTTCCTGGGTGTCAATATCTCTGAGGACCTAACCTGGATGCAACATATTGATGCAGTGTTACAGATTCCGGCAACAATAAATATATGAGTTAGGCAAGGGATTTTATAACAAATAACACGTTTATTAAACACTGAAAACAAACCCCCCAAAAATAAACAAATCACTAACGTAACTGGAAATCAGCTGCTGTGCGGCAGCTTAAACAGTTCTTAAAGCAATGAAGCTTACAGTTCTTAAAGTGATGTTGCAAAAACAGTTCTTTAGAGTAGTATTGCCAAAAGTTCAAAATGCTCACAGTCCATTTAAGGGAGAGACTTCTTAAGACGATTTAAACTCTCTTTCACGTCGTGTTGCTTCGGTTCCCAAAATCAGACTTTTTCCCACAAAGAGTTTACGAAACGAAACAGTTTAAAGGCACAGACCTTTCCTTTAAAACACTGTCCTCAATCCTTTCTACTATTTCGTAGGGATTAACACGAGAACAGTCAATGAATTCCTTCCGAATAAGGATCAAACAAGGTTGAACCCGTTTCACCGTTGAAATCGATTCTCCTCGATCTTTAACTCCCGAATTCCGATCTTCACTCTCCACTGATTCTCAACTAGCAGTATTGTAAAGAAACTGCTGGCAATGACCTTCTAAACTTTAGGCATTAGACAAAACTTCATCTTTCAACTAAACTGCGTCATCACATTAAATCACGCAGTGGCATGAAGTCAACATGGCCAATCCAGCCACGAACTGCCCCTCCTCACAGGGAGGGGTCCTCCTTTTATACCCTGTAAAAAAAAACCTGTCACATGACCTCTACTGGTGGGAAAATGACGTCACTCCACCATCACAAGACCATTACCTCAAGTCCAGTATAGCTTCAACCCCAGTCATGTGACAAGGGTACCACCGTCACGTGTCACGGGTACGTAACAGCAGCTATAAAGAAGGCAAGACAGTGGCTATATTTCATGTGGAGTTTAAGGAGATTTGATTTGTCAACTAAAACACTTGTAAGCTTCTACAAATGTACCAAGGAGAGCATTCTGACTAGCTGCATCACCATCTGGTGTGAAGGGTTCTACTGCACAAGATCAAAATAAGTTGCAGAAACTTGTAAAATTAGTCAGCTCCATCATGGGTATTAGCCAAGACATCTTCAAGGCGTGGTGCCTTAGGAAGGCAGAGTCCATCATTAAGGATTCCCACCACCCAGGCCATGCCCTCTTCACACTGTTACCTTTGGGACTGAGACACAGAAGCCTGAAGGCACACACTCAGCGATTCAGGAACAGCCTTTTCCCCTCTGCCATCTGATTTCTAAATGGATACTGAACCCATGAACACTACCTCACTACATTTTAACTTCTGTTTTCTTTGCACTACTTATTTTAACTAAAGTATTTAATAGACCGATATATACCTAATGCAACTCAGTTTTATTCTCTACATTTATCACGTATTTCATTGTACTGCTGCCGTAAAGCTAACAAATTTCATGACACATGCCGGTGATTCTGATTCTTATATTTGCCCACAGAATTACTACTCACTGGATTTTTGTTTTGTTTTTTTTGCACCATCCTCTGTAAACTCTAGAGAGTGTTGCAGATGAAAACCCAGGAGATCAGCAGTTTCTGAGATCCTTTCTGGCCCCAACAATCATTGCATGATGAAAGCCACTTTATCACATTTCTTCCCCAATCTGATGTTGGGTCTAAACAACAACTGAACTTCTTGACTATGTCTGCATGCTTTTATGCATTGAGTTGCTGCCACATGATTAGCTAATTAGATATTTGCAGATTGAAATTCTGGCTGAGTGGTGCCACAGCAATATCCCTGCTCTATTAGCTTTATATTTATGACTGTGAGGCTAAGCACAGCTCCAATACCTTTATTTAGTTTGCTGATGACACCATTGTTATTGGCTGAATCAAAGGTAGTACAAATCAGCATATAGGCCAGAGATTGAAAAGCTGGCTGAGTGGTGTCACAACAACACCCTCTCACCCAATGTCAGCAAGACTAAATAAACTCATCAAAAAGGATGAATCTGTCCTTGGCTGCAATCCGGACTCTTTTGAGTTAGTGGTGGAGTGGAGGTCACTAAACAAACTGTTATCCATTACGAACAATCTGGCACATCCTCTCCATGACCTACTGAATAAGCAGCAGAATACTTTTCGAACAGACTCATTCAGCGCCGCTGTCATAGGGAACATTACAGGAAATCTTTCCTACCAAATGTAATAAGCATATACAACAGTTCATCTCTGTGCGACAGAACACACATCATAGTACAACAGTCCTCGCTTTATTATTTCATACATTATTGCACATCATTGCACTTTGATACATTATTGTGTATATTATTATTTTGTGTGCTATTATTAGTTTGCATACTGCTAAGTGTGTTTTAAAATGTGGCTGCTGTAACAAAAGAATTTCCCATTCAGGATCAATAAAGTTCTTCTTCTTCTTATTATTATTATTATTATTAAGAGTAAGGAGCTGATTATTGACTTCAGGAAAAGGAAACCGGAGGGAGAATCAGAGAAGAGGGTTGGCAATTTTAAAATTCTCATTGTTATCATTTCAGTGGATCTGTCCTGAGTCCAGCACTTAAGTGGTATTACAATGAAAGCATGGCCATACCCCTCTACCTTCTTAAAAGTTTGCAAAGAGTAAGCATCATATTTAAAACTATGGCAAACTTTTATAGATGTGTGGTGGAGAGTATGTTGACTGGCTGCATCATAGCCTGGTATGGAAACATCAATGCCCTTGAATGGAAAAGCTAACAAAAAGTAGTGGATATGGTCCAGTCCATCACAGATAAAGCCCTCCCCCCCCCCATTGAGCAGATCTACATGGAGCACCATCTCAGTAAAGCAATATTGGTCATTATGGCTATCCAAGGCCATGCTGTCTTCTCACTGTTACCATTAGGAAAAAGGTACAGGAGCCTCAGGACTCACACCACCGGGTTCAGACACAGTTATTACCCTCAACCATCAGGCACTTGAACTATAGGGATATATTCACTTACTTTCAAGGACTCTTCATCTCATGGTCTCAATATTTATTATGTGCTTATTTATATATTTATTGTTATTTATTTTTAATTTTTGTATTTGCACAGTTTGCTGTCTTTTGCACATTGGTTGCTTGTCTGTCCTGTTGAATGCAGTCTTTCATCAGTTCAATTGTGTTTCTTGTATTTACTGTGAATGTCTGCAAGAAAATGAATCTCAAGGTTGTTTATGGTGACGTATGTGTACTTTAATTATAAATTTACTTTGAATGAGGTGTACAGGTGCGCCTAATAAAGTGGCCACTGGGCTAATTTTAAATGCATCAGGTAGTCGGTCTTAACACTTCATCATGAACAACTTTTTAGTCAGGCTTGATAGGGTGCCCTGGCAGCACTATAGGGATTACTGGATAATTAGCTGACTGGTTTTACCTTTGCCCAAAAAACTATGGCCTCAGTCTTCTCAATGTTTTACTGGAGGGGACTGCAGTTCATGTATTCCCAGAAGTTAAACAAATAGTCTGATAACATGAAGTTATTGGAGGAGTCAAGAGCGGTGAAGGGGAGATGACAATCATCAGCGTGTATGTGCAAAGATGAGCCAACATCTGCAAAAGATGTTGCCAAGAGGAGCTCTTAGATTGGGGAAAAGAGAGGGTCAACAATGAATCCTTAAGGATTTCTGTGGGAGCAGTTCAGGAATGAGAAAAGAAGCCATTATTTGAAAGGATCTGGCTATAACTTGTTATGAATGTACCACAGCTCTGAGGGGCCGAAGGGTGCGGGGTAGCCCCCTCCTTTGTGAGAATCGCAAGATCACTGTTGGGTTGGGTCAGGGGGCCCAGGAAATGAGAGAGAGACGTGCGGAACGTCTCGTTTCCCCAGCGATGTAAAGCTACGGGACATGGCCATTGTCTCCGGAAGGCGAATTTGTGGATTGGAGACTATGTTACGTGAATGCCCTCTGGCAAAGTGGGCTGGTTGAGGGAGAGATTGCATCACCCCCAACCTGACTGACATCTACGACCCTGCGAGTCAGGATAAAAGAGGGTCTGTAGGAACAGCCCCTCAGACGCACCAGAAGAAAAGTTAAGCGACCACGTAATAGCAGGAAGCCATTTGAAGGCCACGTGCGTTCAGTTCTGTTGCCTGGGACTGGTGGCTGGAACCATGGAAAACGGCTTTTAGCTAACAATGGGGAAACCCACTCCCCTGACTCCAAGGATTGGCATCATAAACAACCTGGGCAAGTTTTAAACCGCCCCTCTCTTAAACCCAAAACGCTGCAGCGTGAACGAACTAACAGTGACTGTTATATTTCCATCGGACAATTCATTATCCCCTAGACAACGATAGAGCTATTTCTTATTGGTTATTATTATACCCGCGCTTTAGATTTAACATTGACGACGTATATTATCTGCATGTTTGCATTAATCTTATTTTTGTGCCCCTTTCTCAAATAAATACTTTTAAAAATAGTACCATCAGACTTCAACGGACCTCTTTATTTTTGCTGGTAAGTGACCCAGTTACGGGGCTTCGTAACAAACTGAATAGGTAAAAATGGAATATACGGTGCATGATTCTACACTGTTTGAAACAGAATAATACAGTTTCATGCATTTGTCAAAGTAAAACCAATCGAGTTTCCTTTTCCAATTCCCACCTGCTGTAACCAGAAAATGTCAGCCTATAGATGTCAGGTAGAAAAGTGTGCAGAAATGAAGGTTGCACATTCCTACTCCAGGCCATGATGGAAATGCTAAACTACATTCTTTCCACATACACATATTGAAATAAATGCCCCACAATAGCTTTATTTAATCTAATCATCATCTACCCAATTCTACTTGATATTAGATTTGCTATCGAATGCTGTGCATATATAATAATCATAATAGAGTGGATGCAGAATTATTGATATACATTAGAACGGTTTGTAACTTTTTTGTTAAAATAAAGAATGATTATGAGAGAAAAGCTTTCCTTCAATCTCCACCTGAGCTGACATTCATGACCTTGTTTCTCTATTACATTAATAGTGCAATTACTCCCCAATGTTCATAATTCTGTCAAACTAATCAAATGATTTTTCTCTTTTTATTCTTTATTGCTTCCACCTGCTCTGTTTGTTTTTGTAAGCATTATGGAAATAAAGTGTGATTTTTCAGTTTTAACCAATGAAATGTAAGAAAAAAATCCCCAAAGCCCTCCTTGAAAAAAATTTTCCCTTCTGTCAATAAAAATCTGTACAGGCAATAAACCATGTAGAATTTACAGTATGCTACCAACTATTTGGCTTTAAGAATACCTCACATGGTTTACAAAATGTACACTTCACGACTATATATATAATTTGATTGTGGGATGTGTTGGTGAGAAAGGCCAGAGTCAAAACATGGACAGGAAAAGGTGTGAAACTAAAGGTGTTTGTGACTATATTGAAGAAGTCAAAGCCAAAGAAATAATTAAAGGAAAGCCTGAGCAAGCCAGTAAATAGTACACAGATGCACTTCAATGGTTTCCAGCAAAACTGCTTTCACTTACATAGTGGACCAAGCAAAGAAAAAAAAATACAGCCTCAAGTTCTAAAGCAATATAATTTCTCCAATGGAACATGCCATTAAAATGAACATAAAACATGAGAAAGAGGCAGATGTTTCTTATGGCTATTAATTGGTTAACAGTGCAACTGTGAACCATGTTGAATCTTGCAGATGGGCCTATTATGGGTAGAAGCTTCATGTTATACATAATAGAGCAGAACAATGAACACCAGAAGGTGTTAGGCTGGATCCCTGCTCAGTGTTAAGTTGAATGACTGTAACAGGTAGGGGCTAGGTGTAACTGGAATTGTTACCTTTAATATGATTGGAGGAATCATATTAAAAGGGGTGGAATGTCAGAAGTAGTTGTTGTTTAACACAGAGTGGCAAGTCCATGGGGGTGGTGGTAGAGACAGATATATTAGGGATACTTAAGAGGCTCTTGGGTAGGCACAGAGATGTAAGAAAAATGGAGTACTATGTGGATGGAAGGGCTAGATTGATCTTAGAGTAGGTCAGGACAATATTGTAGACCAAAGGGCTTGTGCTGTACTATTCCATGTTCTGTGTTCTATGAACTCAGTGTTCACACACTGACTTCGGTTCTTTGCGGGAATGGGACCCGCTCTCGGGGTTTCACGACCGGCCATTTCTTGATAAACCAAGGACACGGCCTACAAGATTTGCACAGCTTCAGGGTTTCCGGATTTTGTGGCTCTGGAGGTGGGCGGACTCGAGATCAGTGCCACCTAGTGTGTGGTGGGAGTACATGGAAGACCATAGTAAGCAGCACGCTGGCTGCTGGCTGTGTGCCTAGAGACCCGAGTTCTTTGGGCACAGAGCTCAGAAAAAGTGATGCAACAGTCTTCAAACAGTGTAAATCAGTGAGTTGTTTGTTCTGTCTCCCCTCTTGCTGTGAAATGGGGACACCTCTTTTTCCCTTATTCGGGAGAGCCTGTGGTACGTCAAATTACCGGGTGAACAAGTATTTTTTGGGGTACTGCAAGTCTGTGTCTTTATTGATGTTTTGCTGCATGCTTGAGTGCTCGGTGGGAGGTGCTGATGATTTTTTTGCTGGTGGGGGAAGGGGGTCGTGGCTTTGCTGCCACTTACGTGTGGGAAGGGGGAGCTAGGGTGGGGCTTTGAGGTTCTAGCATTTAACTGTCATTCATTCTTTGGGGCGTTCCTCTGTTTTCGTGAATGGTTGCGAAGGAAAAGAATTTCAGGATGTATATTTCTCTGACATTAAACATATCTTTGAAACCTTTGAAACATATGGGGGTGGGGAGAAAATGCAGCAGGGATTACAAAGGCTTCAACTCCTGGTCATCATTTAATGATCCAGTTTAAGGAATGCCTGCACACACCGAGAGAATGGGGGTCAGGCTTAATCATTATGAACAAGTCTAACAATCTGATCTCTGTTGTAAAAATATTACCTCCAAGGTTATAAGTTGGTTAACCATTACAGGGACCTGATCACAAAATTCCCCCTGGCACTCTAGTGCGGTAGAGATGGAATTCTACTCAGTCAAGGAGATGAAACATTAAACTAAGTTGCCTTATCAGGTGGACGGTGAAGGACCCATTACCCCTTTCTGAAGAAGAGCAGGGACGATCTTCCCTTTATTTTCCCCTTAAACTTACATCATTATGTTATCATAATGATATTTGTGGAAACTTAATATCCAGAAATAAGACCCAGTATTTCCTAAAGTATAAAATTGGCTATGCATCAACAATATAGTATAAAGCTTTATTAAGCTTTGAGGCGGATTAGGATCATGAAATATAAAACATAAAAGAAAATTCTTTTCCCTTCTCTTACTGGGGCTAATGGATTGTTCCACTAGAAACTGGTGTTGACTTTGGATGAATGGCCTCAAACTCTTCCATAATAATTCTATAATTTTATAATTTTCTTCACTGCTTAATTTAGACTCACATAAGAATCGAATTTCAGGTGAAGTCCTTCTCCAAAAGTCTCAGTTTTAAGAAGCAGAAGAAGAAAAAGAGGAATATATTGAGGCAGTAGGGCTGATGCTGGTGGACAGAATTAATTGAAAGATGAAATGATTTTTCTTGAAGAGATTAGATGCAACACTTGTCACTGCCACGATGATGAGTATCACAGCCAAACAACCAAACAGAGAGCAGAGGCACAAGAAGCTACCCAGAGCTTGTTTTTGTACCTTCACCCACCTTTGGAACAACGTGCCCAACAATCTGATTATGTAAGGGCTCTGTTTGGAATATGTCAAGCTAACCCAATGCTTTGGTGACCTGTAAACAGGACAACATAAAATATGATCTGCATAGGATTAAAGAAAGGGATTTCAGCAGTACAGCTAATCTTCTATGTTCTGATAAACATTGGGTTGAAATGCTATCAATTTCTGTCACAACTAATACCAGGTTTTGTGCTGTGTAACCTGCCTAGTTCTATAGCCTATCTGTAAACCATTGTGCCCAGTGCCATTCAATCTGTGCTAGCAAATTAAACATATTTGGCAAATTGCAGCATTTTGCATTAGTGTGAGATCTGAGAGGTTTCAGCAGAATCTTACTGACAATGTAATATTATTTATTTTCAACACAAAAGGCTGGCAGGAAGAGGCAAAAGATTATTTTTCATAAATCATCAAAAATATCCTATCTACTTAATCAAAGAAGAGTTACTGGCAGCTTCCTAGGCGGCTTCTTTCTTGAAGTGCCACTACATTCCCACTGTAGCATTGTGTCATTCAGACCAGACAGGGACCTAATACAATTCTTGCATTGACGGATACTTTACTCAGCCACTGCCACTGTAGGCGGTTGCACTTGGCTGGAGAGGGACGGGATGGTGAAGCAGATTAAAGCTCCCCCACTTTTACTCAAGACTACTGTCAAGTAAACCCTTTTGAAAGACATACGTATATAGATGTCATGTGATGACATGAACAGGCTTACTTGTGCTATCGCTATAAAAGAAATAGCCCGAGAGTACTTCTAATCCAACCACACATACAGCTACGGGACCCGACCAATGGAAATCTTCCACATCCACATTGTAGACATGGAGACTGAGGGAGGCACCAGCTGTTGAGATGCAAGTAACTATAGAAAAGCAACAAGCTGTGAAACATGCACTGCCCCAGGGACAGCAGTGCACATGGATACTCCATCTCTATCCACACTGAAACCACAGATGTGTGACATGTATTTGTGTCTTATAAGTGTCGTCTATATTAACTCTTTCACGGTTATTAAACTCCTGGCATTGAGCACCTCTCAGTAGATCATTCAGACACAGATAATGCCTGAACAACTTTCTGCCATGCAACAGATAAAATCAGTTCGTTTCACCAGAACTTTCTATTGTTTGACGTGAACGGACCTGATTTTGTAACCGACCCTGCTCTATTGGTTGATATTGGGCAAAGTGGGAAGTTGGAAACAAGGAGGAAAGGTGGGAGAAATTTCTAATCCAAAGCAAATAGATCTGCTGAGCAAATCATTAGGGAAAGTCATTACAGTGAAGAATACACAAGGATTCACACACATTTAAATGCATTTCTGGAAAGAAACAGGGGTCTGGCCACAAGTCCTGCGAGAGGTCCTAACCAGCTTTACTAATAATTTTATTTCTACTTTGCCTTTTGAATATTGTAAGGGTAGGGAAAGTGGTTTTCTAGGTGCTGTTGATTGAAATATTTTAAATCAGAAGATCAAAATCAATTAAACACCTGGAAATTAATGAGAATATAGACTTATACATTTATAGTTAGGCTCCTTGGTATATATCTTGAGGACTACTTATACTTATGATTTTGAAGCCCTTTGTAAGATAGGAATGAAGGAGAGTTTACTAATGACAAAGTGTCCTGCCCATCAGGTTTACTGCACTTTTCTTGTCTTCCTAAAAATAATTAGATTCTCCTGCTGCAGACAGAACTGGCTCATTGCCCAGGCTGGGTGTGACCATTTTGCAGAAAAGACCCCAGGCCTCCAAATAACAAAGAAAGCAGGTGCAGGACATGGGCTCTGCCAATAAGATATAACGAGGTGCAATTACCGTAGAGAGCTCCTTCCTCCTGATGTTTTGTCCCTTTACCTTCATTGTCATATGAGGGGTCTGGTGTACCTGGGGAGAAATAAAGAGCTTTCATTTAATGGTTTCATTTCTGTCAGTACATGCACTCTACACAAGCAGTTTGAGGGCCTGTATTTGTCAAAATCAAATGGATTTACTTAGATTAACCACTTATTCTTCGTATGGATAAGCAGAAGTGGCATGCTTATGTGAGGAGGAATGAAGCAGAAACGAGGAAAGCTTGTTGATAATATTTCCAATCAAATATCTATTGATTAGAATTTACAGTTTCTTTTAAATTGGTTTCTAGCACAGGGTGTAAACCAGTCCAACTCAAAGGTGGAAGAGATCAAATCACAAACAAGAGAAAATCTGCAGATGCTGGAAATCTGAGCAACACATACAAAATGCTGGAGGAGCTCAGCAGGCCAGGCAGCATCTATGGAAAAGAGTACGGTCAACATTTCTGCCTGAAATGTCGACTATACTTTTTCCCATAAATGTTGCCTGGCCTGCTGAGTTCCTCCAGCATTTTGTGTGTGGAGGAAGAGGAAAAGAGTGAAGAGAGAGATCAAAGGCTGTCTGGAGAGAGATGGAATTCCAGGATGCTCTTTAAGGTGAAAATAGTAATTCAGGGAGTTCCACACAATCGGGAAAATCAGGGCGAGAATATTTTCTAAACAATTTGCTGTGTAAAAGAAAAGGAACTCCGTCCATGTACAGGTGTAAAGTTATTGCACAATGCTTATAATCAAAAAAGCATGTGGAATATTGTCTGTTTCCTGAAGAGAACTGGACTGTATGTGGAGCATACAGTTCTGCTCCCCTAAACCTTGGTCAGACACCCATTTGACACTCATGAACCTCAAGAAGGATATACTGCCCTTAAAGAAGGGACTGGGTAGGTTAACCAGAATGACTCCAGGGTTTAAAGGGTTAAATTAGAAAGACAGCATCCATAAACCTGGCTTGTATTTCCTTGAGCATGGACGGTTGAAAGTTGATCTAATCGAGATGTCTAAAATGATAAAGAGAACCAATAATCTAGATACTGAGAAACTATTTCCTTTGCTCAGAGCATTCAGTACATGGGACATAATCTTAAAATTAGAGCCTGGTTTTTCAGGAGTGAAATCAGGAAATGGCTTTTCACACAAAGGACAATGGAAATCTGAATCTCTGTCCCAAAGGCTGTGGATGTTAGTGCCTAGCAAAACTTTTCAAAAGTTCAAAAGAGCACCACATGCTTTAATCGATGTTGGTAATAATAGAGAACAAATGCTGAACATGTACTTTTGACTTCCTTAAGTATTTTAATTGATGTCTTTAACTTACTTATTTTGATTTACTAAAGTCCATGCAAACACTTTCATTCTCACATTTACAATAACTCTAAACAAACCACAAGGAACTATAGAATTTGGAACTACAGAAGAGGCCAAAAAAGTCTTTCAAAAAGCCTTGGCCATATTTCCAATACTCTGTGTCAAAGCTTGATTTAATTTGTTGAGGAATATTTTAAAAGAGAACAGAACGGATAGAAACTTTAGAAGTCAATTCCAAAGTTTTGGGCCTTAGCAGTTTGTAGACCATGAGTGTGATTGCTGAATGGAACATCTGTTGAGACAGTTTTTGATAAGCTCATATTTTTCAGGCCCATAGGTTCACTAGTCCTCCTTGAGCTCTTGGAGGTTTTTGGTAATTTTTAAGTTCATTTGTGTTAAGAGCACCAGTGCTTTGGATACTTTTTTCAGCATGATGAAAGAGATTAAAGGCCGAGTGTGTCTGCAGTTTAAGTAATAATGTGTCTGTGTTCCACTGTAACTACTCATTTTCACAGTTATATTTAAGCACTACTGTATATTTACACAGGCTGCTTTTTGTGAAACTGTATATTAACACACAGGAAATTTATCAGGGTATTGTGAAGACTGGACAACTTTTAGCAATAAGATACACTGAGGTTGAATTCCATAGAGCAGAGAAGACTGATAGAAATACAATTTAAGTATATGAAATTAATTAGGGGCCTAAATACATCAAATGGATATAGGCGACTTAGCAGATCTGTTGAATATAGGAGACACAAAGTTAAAACATTCCATGCAATTATTAGAAAAGTTGGAGATTTTTAGTTTAGCGTTGCCATCAAGCACCAGCTTTCTCCTGTTGGTTGTTACAACATGTTCAATAAGGTAGCACAATGCCATACTCTCTGAGTGACATCTTCAGACAATTTCCAGGACAAAAGTATTCCAGAAAGTATCCTAACTTGTATCAATCAGCACATGAAGAGTGAAAGGTGAGCATGACATCTTAAAATAATGTCAGAAATCTTCAACAATGGCTTTTACACAGTGTTTCGATGGTCATTAATTGAAGACTTAGTCAGCAAGATGGCATACAGACTTTCTGCTGAGAGCTTGCAAAGGTAGTGACAAGTCAGTATTTAAGAGGGAGATTGAAAATCTTGCTGACTGGTACCACAAAACAGCAACCTCTCACTCAATTAAAGTAAGACCAAGGAAATGATTATTGACTTCAGGAGGAGGAAATCAGAGGCCCATGAGCCAGTCCTCATCAGGGGATCAAAGGTAGAGAGGGTTAGCAAATTTGAATTCTTCAGAGATAATTTCAGTGGATCTGTCCAGTGCAAAATGCCATTCCGAAGAGAGCAGTGCCTCTACTTCCCTAGAAGTTAACAAAGATTCAGCCTGACATCTAAAACTATGACAAACTTCTATAGAGGTGTGGTGGTGAGCATATTGACCAGTTGTATTATGGCCTGGTATAAAAACACTAATGCCCTTGCACTGAAAATACTACAAAAAGTAGTGGACACTGACCAGTCCATCACAGGTAAAGACCTCCCCATTTTTGAGCACATTTACATAGACCGCTGTTACAGGAAAGGAGCATCCATCATCAAGGAACCCTACCTTCCAGGCCATGCTCACTTCTCACTGCTGCTATCATAAAGAAGATACAGGAACCTCAGATCCAACACCACCAGGTTCAAAAGCAGTTATTACCCCCCAGCCATCAGGCTCTTGAACCGGAGGGGATAACTTCACTCGCCCCATTACTGAACTGTTCCCACAACTTATAGACTCACTTTTAAGGACTCTTTATCTCATACTCTTGATATTTATTGCTTATTTATTATTATTATATTTTTATATTATTTTGTAGTTGTACAGTTTGTTGTCTTGCACATTGGTTGTTTGTTCTGTTGGGTGCGAGCTTTCATTGATTCTATTGTGTTTCTTGGATTTACTGTATATGCCCGCAAGGAATTGAATCTCAGAGCTGTATATGGTGACATACCGGTCGGTATATGTTCTTTGATAATAAATTTACTTTGAACTTTATGTTGAGAGCTTGCAGCCAAGTTAATGGTGATCAGACCTTTAATAACCCTCAGGCAGGCCATTTCCAGCATACACTTAAACTCCTTTAAAGGCAAGCTTAATGGAGCAAAGGTGCTCAAACCTCACCTTGGACTCCTCAGAGTTCTTCAGCACTCAAACTCTATCTCTATTTCTTTGTTTAAAAGAAATTCAACAGGCTAGCAAGGCTGCCCTCCTATTATTTCGAATTAATATAATTTATAAAGAAATAAATCATCATATATTTCACTCCTCCCCTGCTGTGTCCAAACTCTCTGTCCGAGCATTAGTAACACCTGAAGCCACGTAACCTATTAGTATCACAGGATCAACATGCAAGAAATAGCACACCCTGACATTTTCACAATCCTTTTGGGGGATTTTCACAAGGACAGCCTGAAAAATTCATTAAATGATTACCATCAACAGATTACTTGTAGTACCAGGCGAAACAACACACTGGACCACTGTTACACCACTATCCTACTGTGTTATTCCACGCCCTCACTTTGAAAAGTCTGATCATCTGGCTGTATTTCTACTCCCAGAGTATGGGCAGAGACTGAAGATGGCAGCACCAGTAATGAGGAACAAAAGGGTATGGACAAGGGAAGCAGAGGAGTGCTTACAGGACTGCTTGGAATCGGTGGACTGGACTGTAGTCAGGGATTCATCTTTGAATCTAGATGAGTATGCGACAGTTGTTACCAGCTTCATTAAAACCTATGTAAGATGAGATGAGTGTGTGCCTACAAAAACTTGCTGCACATTCCCAAACCAAAAAACCATGGATGAACCAGGAGGTATGGCATCTGCTGAGGGCTTAACCTGTGGCATTTAAGTCTGGTGACCCAGGTCTGTACAAAAAAAACAGTTATGACTTTCAGAGGGCTATTTCAAGAGTGAGGAGACAATTCCAAGCGAGGTTGGAGGCAACATTGGATGCATGTCAACTTTGGCAGGGTTGGCGAGACATTGCTTCCTACAAAGCGAAACCCAGTAGAATGAACGACAGCAATGCTTTACTACCAGATGAGCTCAATACCTTCTATGCCCACTTTGAAAAGGAGAATATAATTACAGCTGTGAAGATACCTGGTGACCCTGTGATCTCTGTCTTGGATGTTAGGTTGTATTTAAAGAAGTTGAACCGTTGCAAGGCAGCAGGCCCAAATGGAGTACCTGGTAAGTCTCCGAAAACTTGTGCCAACCAACTGGCGGGAGTATTCAAGGATATTTTTAACCTCTCACTGCTGTGGTTGGAAGTTCCCACCTGCATCATAAAGGCAACAATTATACCAGTGCCTAAGAATAGTAGTGTGAACTGCCTTAATGACTATTGTTCAGTAGCACTCACATCTACAGTGATGAAATGCTTTGAGAGGTTGGTCATAGCTAGAATAAATTTCTGCCTCAACAAAGACCTGGACCCACTGTATTTTGCCTATTGCCACAATAGGTCTACAGCAGATGCAATCTCAATGGCTCTTCACATGGCCTTAGATCATCTGGACAACACAAACACCTATCTCAGGATGCTGTTCATCGATTATAGCTTAGCATTTACCACCATCATTCCTACAGTCCTGATCGATAAGCTACAGAACCTGGGCCTCTTGTACCTCCCTCCACAATTGGATCCTCGACTTCCTGACCAGAAGACCACAATCTATGTGGATTGCTGAGAATATCTCTTCCTCGCTGGCGATAAACACTGATGCACCTCCTTGGTGTGCACTTAGTCCACTGCTCTACTCCCTCTATATCCATAACTATGTGGTTACTAGGCATAGCTCAAATGCCATCTCCAAATTTGCTGATGATACCATTGTTGGTAGAATCTCAGATGGAAATGAGAGTGCGTACTAGAGCAAGGTATTCCAGTTAGTTGAGTGCTGACGCAGCAACAACCTTGCACTCAGTCTCAATAAGACGAAAGGGCTGATTATGGACTTCAGGAAGGATTAGATGAAGGAACATGAATCAATCCTCATAGAGAGGTCAGAAGTGGAGAGAGTGAACAATTTCAAGTTCCTGGGTGTCAAGATCTCTGAGGATCTAACCTGGTCCCAACATATTGATGCAGCTATAAAGAAAGCAAGACAGCGGCTATATTTCATTAGGATTTTGAGGTGCTTTGTCACCTAAAACACTTGAAAACTTCAATGGATGAGCTGCGGAGAGTATTCTGACAGGCTACATCACTGCCTGGTATCAGTGGGGAGGAGGATGGTGGCTACCGCACAGGACTGAAAGAAGCTACAGAAAATTGTAAAATTAGTCAGCTCCATCTTGGGTACTGGCCTCTGTTGAATCCTAGACATCTTCAAGGAGCAGTGTTTCAGAAAGGCAGTGTCCATTATTAAGGACTCCCATCACCCAGGGCATGCCCTCTTCTCATTATTACTGTCAAGAAGGAAGAATAGAAGCCTGAAGGCACACACTCAGTGATTCAGGAGTAGCTTCTTTCTCTCTGCCATACAATCTCTAAATGGATTGAACTCATGAACACTCCTTCACTTTTTTTCCTTTTTTTAATATATTTCTGTTCTTGCACTATTTTAAATCTATTCAATATACATATATATATATACTTACTGTAAAAGACTTATTTATTTGTTTTTCTTCTTTCTATATTATCATGTATTGCATTGTACTACTGCAGCTAAGTTAATAAATTTCACCACACATGCCAGTGATTCTGAATGAACCTGGGGAATGAGTGTCAATGGTCTAATTCACAGAGAAGGGCATCACAAGTGAGTCTGATCTGCCATTGTCAACATTCCTTCAAGCTTTCTGGTTAAAGCTACTGAATAGTGATCAGAAGTAGCTACTACAATATTGCTATGTTTTCCCCATTCCCATTGAGGGGAGCTGAGGCCAATTATACAGCTGGCATCAGCTGACCCAGCACTGATTGGAGGTTGATGCCAACTGAGCCATCAGGAGTGATTAGATTAAATTTTATGCAAATGTTTTAAAGATAAATTCCATTGATGGAAGGCGTGATGTCTGGCAAAATAATTTCTATTGGAAGTGCCCACATTTGTGGCAAATAAATTGGATTTGAATGTAAGCACCTCTAAACTGTGAACAGTTAATTATGTCATTATTCTTCCACACCATCTGGCTCATTCAGAGACATCAGCTCCAAAGATGTGATCTTTAGCTCTGAAGGCAATTCTATTGAATCTATTTACTTAAAAGCCTGCTCGTCGTTAGACCTGTTCTAGTTTGTATATCCTAGCCAAACTAAGTAGATCCTATGTTAAACAGTTCATTCAAAGAATGTGAGTCAAGCCTTTTGGACTAGTCTATGACGGAGTACAATATGTACCCATACTCAGGTATGGGATCGATGGGAAATTAACAATTCAGAAGGTTAATTTGTTACCAAGATTCTCAGCAAAGAGAAAATGGCTAAAGTTAAAAAGACAATGATCAATTTAGATCTTTCAGCTTGTCATTGCCTTTCATAAAACATACTGATCTTTAAATATGACAGTAAGTCTCATTCACATGCAAGTGAGCATATATACGTAATTTATAAGGATCCATTTAGCAGCAGTTATAATTAAACAATTCTCCATTTCAATGAACAAAAATGTCAAAGATTTTGTAATAAATGTTACACATCAAAATAGCATATCTTTAGGGTGCCCCTTTGAAGTTGATTAGAACAGAAGTTGTCTCTTGTGGCTCATCGCCCAGGCAAGGCTATTTATGAATGAGCTCTCTGAAGCTCACTTTGCCTAAGGGCCAGTCCATGGATATCACTGAGAACGACCAGAGAAAGACTGACTTTGCCTTTCATCTCTTTGCCTCTTCTCTCCTGGCTTGCACAATCAATCTGTGAACATTCATGATGTCAGAGCAAAGGCACCAGATTTTCTCTTTTGGGAAATGGTACTGGGTTTCAAGCAGAATTCCTTCCACAAGCACCATCCCCCGCAAACTTCAACAGCTGCATAGTTCTGCTACGGACAAGCTGAATGTGAGTCACTAACAGTCAAATCTATTTACTTATGGACAAATCTATTTATTTAAAGAAGAAAGCATATCAACTTAGTCAAGCAAGATGGTCCATAAAGTCTGCCAATTTGGGAAATGTGCAACTGAGAGTGATCTCAGGACAATCTATAGATGCTGGAAATCCATAGCGCACACATGAAATTCTGGAGGTCAGACAGCATCTATGGAAAAGAGTGAACAGTTGTTTCAGGCCAAGACCCTTCATCAAGACTGGAAAGAAAGAAGTCAGAGTAAGAAGGTAGGTGAAGGGGAGGAAGAAATATAAGGTGGTAGCTGATAGGTGAAATCAGATGAGAGGGAAGGGGGTAAAGTAAAGAGCTGGTGAGTTGATTGTTGAAAGAGATAAAGGGCTAGAGAAGGGGAACCTGATAGGTGAGGACAGAAGACATGATGAAAGGTCTCAGCCCAAAACGTCGACTGTTTACTTTTTTCCACAGATGCTGCCTGACCTGCTGAGTTTCTCCAGCATTTTGTGTGGGTTGCTCAGGTCAATCTAAAATCAGATGAATGGGTAATGAAGTTAAGCAGTTCATTTTTATTTTTTGGTTAAGTGACATTAGTGTACAAGGTCCAAAGATCAGTTTAATTTGGCATTGTGTTAGGCACAGATATCGTGAACCAAAGGGCCCTGCTCCTGTGCTGTCCTGTTCTATGTTCTATAAAACTAATGGCAGCACACCAACTAAGAACCATTTGATTGTTGCTGAAAGTTTTCCCACAGTGCTAACATGGCTCTGGTGGTCATCCTTTGAGTAAGAAGATTGTGGCTTAAAGTCCACTCTCGGACCTGTACACATATTGAAATTCTACAGTTGCATTGCAGCTGTCTGATATAGACTCCTGCTGGCTTTGTGTGGTCGGTGGTTGCACTTTTTATATATAGAAAATTACTTTGGTACCAAAGCAATGGTAATTGTACCCATGCGGATGGTGATTTATGCACTCTAATACTGTTCTAACTCTGAACTCCAAAAAATCCCTGAAGGCATTTTGCAGGTCTGGATTCATAGTATTTGAGAGTTACCTCAATGCTCATGGTTTTGTTTATGCCAGACCTACTCCCAACCTATTATTAGTTAAGTTGCTATTGGTTCTGAATGGCATCAAATGTATAAATGCACAATTGTTATGAAAGAAATGCCAGACTGGTGAGAGCATTACTGCACGGACAGCTAAAGCCCAACACAAGTATGCAGAACTGGCAGGTTGTAATACCAGTCAATCAGCATGCAATACTGATTTGACACCAGTACTCTCATTTTAGAGTTCAGTGCCAACAAAATCCCCCTTAAAATCATATAGAGTTGCATATGCATTCAGCAGCACAGTGCTCCATTCGACAACCAAAAGTTATTTTTGAGGTTAATTGCTGATGGATTTCTTCTGGTTTGATGCTCTCTAGTAACTTCACACGATTGCCTGGCTCAACAAACTTTAGCTGCCTCCTCAGTGTTTTTTATTCTTACTGACATCACAAATGGGAGAGTAAGATAATGTTTGCAGAATTCAGATCTATTTGCAACTTTTTCAGATAACAAACCATTATTAGCAGGCAACAGGATCTGGACAGTATTCAAGCTTGGGCAATCCAAGAGCCAGGTATAAACATAATCATCTTCCCTTCATATTCAGTGGCTTTATCATTACCAAATTTATCTGTGCCTGTAACAAGATAATTATTGGACCTGCCACTTAATTACTACGGCTACAGGGGTAAGTTCAAAGTTCATAGTAAATTTGTAATCAAAGTACATACATGTCACCATATACAACCCGAGATTCATTTTTTGCAGGCATTCTCAGTAAATACAAAGAAACACAACACAGGATCAATGAAAGCTGCATACAAGACGGACAAACAACAGAAGGCAACAGACTGTGCAAATACAAAAAGGGAAAAGAAACAAAATAATGAGAAAAAAACAAATAAGCAATATATATCAAGAACATAAAATGAAGAGTCCTTGAAAGTGAGTCCATAAGTTGTGGGAGTAGTTCAGTGTTGGGGTGAGTGAAATTCAGTGAAATTATCCCCTCTGGTTACCACCGGTACTAGATTAACTCCCGACAGCACTGACACCAAACATGAAATGTTTTGAATGGCTGGTAAAACTCCACTCCTGCCACACTGGACACTCATCAATACATGAACTGACAGAACTGCTCTATGACAGATGCCAAAGCATCTGTCATGCACCTGGCCCTGATACACCTAGAAAAAAAGGACACACATGTCAGAATGCTGTTTCTGAAATTCAGTTTGACATTCGGCAGTATTATCCCGCACAGTAAGACCACAGATCTTAGTCCTCAGTCTAACTACACCACTGTGCAACTGAGTGTTGGACTTCCTAACCAACAGACCTCAGATAGTCAGGATGCACAACCACTCCTCCCTCCCCATCATCCTCAACATGGCTGGCCCTCAGGTTTGGGTGCTGAGCTTCCTGCTGTATACTCTACTCATACATGATTCCATGGTCAAACTCTGAGTAATCATATTGTCAAATTTGCTGATGACTTGATAATGGTGGGGTTCATCACTAAGATGAGATGGCCTACAGAGAGGAGATGGAAGAGCTCGAGGCCTGGTGTCAGGCAAATAACCTCTTCCTCAATGTCAGTAAGACAAAGGAACGAAGGAGGTGGTTATCGACTTTAGAAGAACTCGCACCACTTGCAGTCCTTTTTACATCGGCCGCACAGCAGTGGAAAGTGTGAGCAGTTTCAAACTCTTGAGGGTGCACATCTCGCAAAACCTCTCATGGTCACAAAACGCATTCTGTACAATCAGAAAAGCTCACCAACGCCTCTGCTTTCTGAAGAGCCTGAAGAGAATTGGACTATGCACATCCATACTCACGTCATTCTACAGATGCATTGTAGAGACCATGCTAAAAAGCTACATCACTGCATGGTATGGAAACTGCACTGTGTCAAGCAGGAAGCTCGACAATGAGTTGGGAAGTCAAAACTGCCTATGCATCACTGGCACTAGCTTACCTGCCACCAAGGACATGTATACAGAAAGGTGCTGGTAAAGGGCCAGTAACATTATGAATGATCCTACACACCCTGCTCATGGGTTGTTTGTCCTTCTCCCATTAGGGAGGAAGCTATGTAGTATCCATGCCAGGTCCACCAGACTCAAAACATCTACTGTCCCCAAGCAGTAAGGCTGATCAACACCTTCAGCTACTAACCTCCCCTCAACATCCCAACCATCACTACTTTTATCATTTCCTGTCAGTCACTTTATGTACACAGACAAGAGAAAATCTGCAGATGCTGGAAATCCAAGCAACACACACAAAATGCTGGAGGAACTCAGCAGGCCAGGCAGCATCTATTGCAAAGAGTAAATAGTTGACATTTTGGGCCGAGATCCTTCATTAGGACTATATGTACACTTTATATAGACATTCCTCTGCCTAGCATCACTTTATTAACATACAATCAATCAACATATATAACATTTCATATGTATTTATATTTACTGCATTTCTTTTTTATTATAGTGCTCTTTATCTTATTGTGTTTTTTTGTTGTGCTGCATATGATCTGGAGTAACAATTGTTTTGTTCTTCTTTACACTTGTGTACTGGAAATGACACTAAACAATCTTGAATCTGAGTTCAAGAGGCTGGTGGTTGAGGGGTAATAACTGTTCCTGAACCTGGTGATGTGAGTGCTGAAGTTCCTGTACCTTCTTCCTGATGCCAGCAGTGAGAACAGCCTGGATGGTGGAGGTCCTTGATGATGGATGCTACTTTCCATGTATGGAAGGTGAAAGACTGGGTATTAATGGAGAGAATACCATTTGGTTCCCAAATTCAGCACAGCTCTAACAATGCAATAAACAATAACATTATTATTTAGAATAAAGCAGCCTGTTTGACTTACTCTCTCAGTGGTTACAACATATACCATCTGCAAGGTGCATCACAGCATCTTACTCAAATTTCTTTGACAACACTTCCCACATCTACAATATTTACTATGCAGAAAGCCATGGCAGCAAGTCCAACTCCCTTCAACGTCAGCCATTATCCATACTTGGACACATCTCACCATCGCTGGGTGTAAATCCTGAAGTTCCCGTCTCAACAACGTTATTGAAAGACTGCAGCAGAATGACTGAAGTAATTCAAGAAGGCAGCTCACCACCATCTTCTCGGTCAGGAATAAATGCTGGGGTTGGTTGTGATATACACATCCCTTGTGTGAACAGAATGAAAATACAGCTAGTTTAAAGTGGACCCAGTGTTTCACTGCTATGGGCTCCTGCTGAAATGACAAGCCACTCAAGCAATTACATTAATTAGCAAGCTGCTTGAAATTGATTTGGTTCAGATTAGCTCTTCAATGCAGTCTCCACACCTTATTTCAGGAGCTATTGAATACACTTACTTATTTAGTGAAACACTGTACAGTTCTGAATAGGCCTTTCAAGCTACGCCACCCAACAACCCCCGATTTAACCCTAGCCTAATTATGGGACAATCTACAATGACCAATTAACCTACCAACTGGTACATCTTTGGACTGTGGGAAGAAACCGGAGTACCCAGAGGAAACTCGTGGGATCAACAGGGAGAAAGTACAAACTACTTTCAGGTAGTGCTGGGATCCTCCTATATAACTAGATATTCCTAATTTCTGCCATCGACACAGTTATTGTCAAAATCACAGAAGTCTCTCAGTCTAGTGTTCTTCTTGGAAGTCAGTCACAGTACACTAGTAGCAATTTCACTCTTAGGCTGACAGTTCAGTGCTGCAGCTGCTGTCTTTTGAAGCCAACATTAAACTGAGACCTTACCTGCCCTTTCAGATGATATAAGTATTTTGAAGAGGAGCAGGTGAATTCTTCCTAGTGCCTTGCCAACATTTAACTGTTCAATTAAATAGCCAAAATCTTAACTATCGTTGATGTGATTTCTGTCAGCACGTTACATCTAATTTGATGATTGTGTGTATCGCTTTATAATGTCAAATACAGATAAAAGGTACTTTGAACTCATGATAAGTACTTTAAAAAACTTTCTTCATTCTATTTACTGTCAAAGTTGAAGTCCAAGTTTGACATCCTGCTTTAGTGGACACAAAGTCTTCTGAATTGGAATGCAATACTGAACTGTTCCCACAACCTATGGACTCACTTTCAAGGATTCTTCATCTTATGTTCTTGATACTTATTGCTTGTTTATTTATAATAACTATTATTTTTTCTCTTTTTGTATTTATACAGCCTTTTGCACATTGGTTGTTTGTCCATTGTTATATACAAACTTTCAATGATTTTATTCTGTTTCTTTGTACTTACTGTGAATACCCACAAGAAAATTAATCTCAGGGAGGTATATGGTGAAATATATGTAATAATAAATTTACTTTGAACTTTGAAATAGTGATCAATATAATAATTTATCAAAACCAGCTTAATGCACCATGCATGTGCTACATTATTTTCAAGTGCAGTGGCTGTTTTTTTGTGTGACAACCTAACAGTCATTTTATTCACAGTAGATAAATAGCTAGTATGTTGAAAAAAATTCCAATATTTCACTGACTAACACTTCCTGATTTTCACTATTCATCTGAGAAGACAGAGTAAAATTCAACTCAACATCTCCCCTTTCCAATGTTGATGCCACCAATATTGCACTGGATTGTCAGTCTGGATTATGTGCTCAGGGTTTAGGAATGGTACTTCAGCTGTCTACCAATATTTAGATCAGTGTGTTATCCACTGAGTAAAGCAGACACCTGCAGGCCATTTGCATCAAAGCAATTGTGCTGCGTAACCTTGTTGTCACCGTGGCAGGAATTGCTTGCAGCTCCTTTGACTGCGTTGGTTCCTGAAACAGTCACATCACCATTTAAAGAGCTCCATTATTTTAAGTTACATAAAAGATTTATAAATCAGCCTTACGCTATAGATCCAAGTACAGGTTTGTGCCAGCATAAAAGATCGATAAGGTATGTGTGGCAGACTGGTGACACAGTCAGCATCTCTTGTCTCCTTGTGAGGGTGTCAGTGGCTGCTGTCTGTGTGCTGTTGCTGTCTGGAGACAGAAGTACTGCCTTCAGTTTTCTTGCTTAAGCTCTTATCGTGTGTAATTCTATTTAAACTCTCTTCATCAGCAGAGCAGTGTTCATTAAAAGCCATTTGAAAATTTTCATAATTTAGAATCGGAATCAGGTTTATTATCACCAGCATGTGTCATGAAATTTGTTAACTTAGCAGCAGCAGTTCAGTGCAATACATGATAATAATAGAAAAATAAATAAATAACCAAGTAAATCAATTACAGTAAGTATATATGTATATTGAATAAATTAAAAATTGAGCAAGAACAGAAATAATACATATTTTAAAAAATGAGGTAGTGTTCAAGGGTTCAATGTTCATTTAGGATTTGTACAGCAGAGGGTAAGAAGCTGCTGAGTGTGACTTCAGGCTTCTGTACCTCCTTCCTGACAGTAACAATGAGAAGGGGGCATACCCTGGGTGATGGGGGTCCTTAATAATGGATGTCACCTTTCTGAGGCACTATTCCTGGAAGATGACTTGGATACCGTAGAGGCTAGTACCCAAAATGAAGCTGACTAATTTTACAACACCCTCTAGGTTCTTTCAGTCCTGTGCAATAGCACCCACCCCAATACCAGACAGTGATGCAACCTGTCAGAATGCACTCCACCGTACATCTAAGGGAGTTTTCAAGTGTTTTAGATGACAATCCAATTCTCTTCAAACTCCTAATGAAATACAGATAATGAAATAACTTGCCCTCTTTATAGCTGCATCGATATGTTGGGACCAGGTTAGATCCTGAGAGATCTTGACACCCAGGAACTTGATATTGCTCACTCTCTACTTCTGATCCCTCTGTGAGGATTGGTTCGGTTCCTTCATCTTACCCTTCCTGTAGTCCGCAATCAACTCTTTCATCTTACTGAGATTGCGCAAGGTTGTTGCTGCAAGACCACTCAACTAGCTCCTGCACACACTCTCATCTCCATCTGAGATTCTATCAACAATGGCTGTATCGTCAGCAAATTGATAGATGGTATTTGAGCTATACTGAGCCATATAGTCATGGATATAGAGGGAGTAGAGCAGTGTGCTAAGCACCCTCCCCCCCCCCAAGGTGCATCAGTGTTGACCATTAGCAAGGAGGAGATATTATCACTAATCTGCACAGATTCATTGAGGACAAGCATACAAACAAAATTCAGACCAGATTCAAAGATCCTGAAATATGTTAATCGTCCAGAGGTTTTAAGGTTACAGACTCCTGTAAAAGAATCTGCTAGTGGCACAGATCTAAATAGCTATGAAGTCCCAGACCTTTCCTCCTGAAATGCTGTCACTGAGGGGCAGAGTCAAATTTCTCTCCTCCTCCAAAGCCACCTCACTAGCACTGCCAACTCTCTAATATCCCCTCCAGAGTGATCATCCTCTGAAGTGAGGAGCATCCGGTTATTCAGCAATAAAATTTGTTGCATTCAAGCACAATGACCAACCACCCTAATTAAGAGCCCCCACATCAGTCCAGACTGGAATTCAAATCAGGTGTCTTTTGCTCTAGGTGGCTCAAAGCTATAGAAATGCTTCAGGAAAAGAATAAAGTAAAATACTTAAATTCATTTAGGACATTTTATGACCTCAGAATTCAACAAAGCTTTTAAAAATTTGTTGTGAAACATTGCAGCTAATGTATTGTGGGAAATTAGTTGTCAATTGTGCGCAGCAAGGTCCCCAAAACAACATTAAGATGTTGTTTTAGTAACTGACTCTGGGATAAAGGACAGCAGGAAGAAGGATCATATGAGTACTAGCGCTCCCCTGGGCTGTGCTCAGCTTGCCACTTATGCACAACTGTTCTGCTAGATCCAGTTGAAACCGAATCATCAAGTTTGCTGATGACACAACAGTGATTGGCCTCATCAACAATGACAAGATGGTGTACAGAGAGGAGGTGGAGCGGCTGGTAGAATGATGTGAACACAACAACTTGAGTCTTACTGAAGAGATGATTATGGATTTAGGAAGGTGTAGGTCGACCACTCCTCACTGCACATACACAGTTCTTTAGTGGAGAGAGTTCGGAGCATCAAGTTTCTGGGAGTGAACATAATGGACAATCTCACCTGGTCCCTCAACACTACCTCTTTGGTCAGGAAGGCACAGCAGCATCTCCACTTCCTGAGAATGAGGTGAATGAGGCCCCCTCCCCTCACTATATTCTAACTAACTTTTATAGTGTCCTGACCAACTTCATCATCATCTGGTATGGGAACTGTGAGGCTATAAAGGATTGTGAGGACTGCTGAAAGGGGATCATCTGGGTCTCTCTTCAACCCATCAGAGATCTTTATCAGGAGCTCCATGTATGCAGAGCAATTAGCATTGTCAATGATCCCTCCCATCTGTCCAACAGTCTTTTTGACCTCCTACCATCAGGCAGGAGATAACGTAGCATTAGGACAAGAACTGTTAGGATGGGAAACTGCTTCTTTTCCCAGGCATAAGACTACTGAATTCTCTGCCACCACACAGGTCTCGTCACATATGAAGCACCAGTATCATTATACTACTTACTTTTGACCTTGTGTCATAAATGCACTTCATTATTTGTTTTGCCTTGGATTTCCAGCATCTGCAGACTTTCTTGTGCTTATTATTTGTAAATTTACTAGTGGTAATATTACTCCATGTGTTATGCATGTGAGTTATACATACTGTGTTGCGCACCTTGGTCCAGAGGAACATTGTTTCGTTTGGTGGTATACACGTGTACAGCTGAATTATAATAAATTTGAACTTGAAAACTTCCTCACATCCACCTGAGAAAGCAGGTAAGGCCTCGGTTTAATGTCCCACCCACTTTGAAAGTACAGCGCTCCCACTGAAAATATCGGAGAGTCAGCTTGGAATTGTGCTCAAGTCTTGGGTATGGGATTTGAGCTCTTTAACATTGGTGAGACAAATGAGAAAGTTAACTCTGAATTACAGTTAATACAGGCTATATACAGAGGCTACAGAGCTGGTCGCTCATCAATAGGGAATGACTCTTAGCCTGTACTTAGCAAGCAGGACAACTAAAACAGGATAAAAAGTAGTACACAGGAAGAAATAAACTTGCTGGAAAAATACAAATCTCATTGCAATTCTCAAAGGATTTCTAAGTCACTGAGGAATTTACAAAATAAAGAGCAGTCCAAGTACTGAGAAATTAACTGCAATACGAAGAACTCATACTTTGAAAATAAATTCTGCGTGGAACTGGCTGACACAATTATTATTTTTTTTCCCAGTGCCTGTGAACAATGTTTTACATTGCAAGCTCTCCCAGGATAGTTCACAATTGTGAGATTTTATTTTCCTTTATAAGTGCAGCTGCTTTCTACAGGCTCATAAAAAGATGCTCTGTCTACAATGCATGCTTGCTGTGTCTCAGAGAGATGGGTCTCCCATCCAAATGCATTATTCACATGTGCTTCCACTTCTATTTCTGGTGCACTTCAGAATGGTTAATACATCAAGTGCTGTTCCATAAGTGCACAAATCAATACTGGAGGAGCACTATGGCCGCAATATATAATAGTACTATCTATTTTGTCTAGTCAAATTGCTGAATTTTTTTTTAAAGTTGTCTATTTATTCACTTCAAATCTAGAACAATTAGAATGTTGTGGAAGATCCTTTGGAAAGCCTTTTAAAGTTGCAGCTTCCTCACAGGTTTCTCATAACTAATTGTGAGATTTACGTCTTCATGAAACTCAGTGAGCTAAACTTAAAATAATTGTTGTAGAACCTCAGGAGAAAAAGAGAAGTGATCACTGACTGCTGATCACGTGCCACATATTAACTACAATTCTAATTTACCCTAACTTTTTCAAGAACTATGGTTTGGCACAACTTTCCTGAAGGCACCAACCAAGGCTGACGCACATTCCTTGGGATGAGAGCATATTAAACTACAGTTTAAGATGGTGCTACCAAAAACGTGCAACAGCTTACTGGTAGTTTGAAGGCAAGAAATTTGACCAAAAGCATTACTAATAACAGTTCTTTAAAGTAAATTGTGGTAAACTATCACTGCAAACAATGAAGACGCGAGCAAAGGCAAAGTGAATTTGAGAGATGAGCCATACTGGTGTGCTGCAGATTGAGTTGGTGAGTACGATTCGGAGAGGCAGTACGATTGAGGCAGAGGAGTTTCGATGCCTGTCCAATTAAGCAAGGTGTGAGGTTGGAATCACTTTAAGTGCCAAGCTGATTTGGAGAGGTCAAGAGCCGCTTCTTCAGCAGCGAAATCTACGCCTGAAGCAAATCACTGGGAAGCATCTTGTACAGTCATTTGGCACGGCAGAGCCTGGGTATGATCCACCATTTAGACAATTTAAAAGCTGGCCCAAAGAGACTGGAAAGGCAAGGAGTCGAAAGTCAGGCTGATTCTGCTCACTCTCCTGCGATTTTCATTTCTGTCTCTGTGACACTGAGGCTGTGACCCTGCACCTGGCTTCTGTGCCTCATGTCTGAGCTTTGTGGTGATTTGCTCCACTAATATGATGAACTGCTACCAAGGCTTTGGGCCTACTCTAGGCTGCTCCAGGGATTTGGATCTAAGGACTCAATTTGGTTCGGAATGCTGTTGTTGATACTCGCTTCTATTGTTTGCATGATTTGTGTTTTATTCCCCTCTTTCTGTGCGCGTTTGGGTTGATCTTTTTTTTTAAATTGGGATATTTTTGGTTTCTTGCTTTGTGGCTGCCTGTAAGCAGATAAATCTCAAGGTTGGATAATTTATACTTTCTTTGATAATACTTGTACTTTGAATATCTCAAGTGCCTTACTCATACAGCTGCTCTTCGTGCAAAGCTATAGGGAGAAGAGAGATCAAGAACCAAGCTTGCATCATTTTGGTCTTTACTGCTTGATATTACACCAGGTAATGCCACTCTCATTTTACATTATAGGACCACATCACCAATTGTTTACTAATGGCAGTATCTATGCATTAAGAGTTTGTATTGGGATAACATTAGTTTTTAAAATATTGGCTTAAAGTGAGAAAAAAATGTTTCAACTCAAAGTCTGTGCCATTATTCCACAGGCTGTGTATAACGATCTTATTATTAGCACAGCTCTTGACAAAACCTGGTGAGCCCTTGGCTGATTGTCAATGAAGTCCTTCCACTGGCATTTCAGGCCTGCAGAAACTTTATTTTCAGAGACAGCCAACATGAAATTCTTTAAAATACTTCCTCTGTGGAAGGGTGGTTGGGAAAAAAGATCAGAAGAAATAGGAGCAGAATTACACCATTTAGCTTCACCATTCAATCATGGCCGACTTTTTTCAATCTCATTCTCCCAATTTCATGTAACCTTTAACCCTCTTACCAATCAAGAACCTATTAATCTTCTGCCTTAAATACACCCAATGACTGGACATCCTGTCCTCTGAGGCAACAAATCGCACTGATTCACCACCCTCTGGCTAAAGAAATTCCTCATTTTATTCCTTTATTCCTTTATTTTGGTGCTGGCCCTTGGTTCCTTGTCTGTCCTATTTATGGAAATATCTCTCTATGTCCATTCTAACTAGGTTATCAGTATTTGGCATATTTCAATGAGATCCCTCTTCATCCTTCTGGACTCCAAGTACAAGCCTAGAGACAACAAATGCTCCCGATATCTCAAGTCTTTCATTCCTGGGATCATTTTGTGAATGTTCTCTGTCCTTACCAGGACTAACATTTCTTTCCTTACATAGGGGGCCCAAAATTGCTCACTGTATTCCAAATGCAATTCAACCAATGCTTCATGAAACTTTAGCAGTACACCCTAGTTCTTATGTTCAAATCCTCTCAAAATTAATGCTAATATTGCATTTGCCTTCTTTACTACTGATTCAAGCTGAAGTCAACCCTAAAGGAATCCTGAACTGGGACTCTCATCCCCTTGCACCTCTGATTTCTGAATTCTCTCAACATTTAGAAAACTGTTTACACTTTATTCTTCTGTGCAAAGTACATAGTCCCACATGTCCCTAAAATGAAGCAATGAGGATTTGAAATTAATGATAGTTGGGCAACCAGCTCAAATCATTCCAATTAGTTTAATTCCACTTGCACAAAAGCTGAAGAAACAGACATGAAATACCCATGTGGTAAAAGTAAAAATAAAATTATTTAAGTAAAGCAAGTTTGAGTCCAAACCAAGTAGAATTAATTTTAACCAAGGGTTTCTTCAATTTGACTTCCTTCAATGCTTGCGTCAACCTGTTTCTCTCTGGGTCAGCCTGCCCTCCATTAATGGTAACCTGTAGAATTCTGCAAAGTCAAGCTGGCCTAATCATTTTTATCAGAATTTTTCAGGGTGGCTAATGTCCATGAAAAGTTTTGCATTGCTGTTAATAATTAAGCTTGAAATCGTAGGTGAAACACTAAGGTTGTGATACAGGACACTGTGTTGAGTGATAAAAGCCTAGGAGAAAATGCGAGAAAGCAAATAACATGATGCTAAATCTGAAAATAGGTAGAATGCAGGGTATGGAAGGCAGGAAGGGAAGTTCAAAAGGTGAGGGATGTCAGGAGAGAATATAATTAAGTGGTGTTCAGCATAGTATTTCAAAGATCTTAATTTTTCACTTGAACACAGACAATGGACAAAAAATCTACCCTTGTTTTCATGGTTGAGTGAATGACATCTTTATATAGTCCATATTTGTAGAATACAAACAAAAGGATGAACAGGCACAGTACTTCTAAGTTTATTGTAGAGGGGAAAATGGTCGATGATTCAAAGCAGGTTAATAAATAAAACAATTTATAAAATTACCTATACAAACAGAGATCCATAGAACATCTGTATTTTATCTAGTCCTGACGAAGGGTCTCGGCCCAAAACATTGACAGTGCTTCAGTGCTTCTGTGCTTCTCCCTATAGATGCTGCCTGGCCTGCTGCGTTCCACCAGCATTTTGTGTGTGTTGTTTGAATTTTCTGCATCTGCAGATTTCCTCATGTTTGATCTGTATTTTATGTTCAGATATTGGTTCTCAGTTATGGCCAAATTTAGTGACCTGTTTGGTTTTGAGTTAGGGAAGGGAAAAATATGACATAATTATTCCAGGTCCTTGGTCCTGACTTTCATTACGTGTATACATATCATCAGGTATGCAAATCATCCAGAGTCCTCATTGTCATCATTGGCAAGTCCTGGGTCAATACAGCCTTAAGATTGATCTGAATTCAAAGTCAAAACTGCTGGGAAGTTGGATGCCAAAGATGGTCTGCCCTGGGGTCAGAGGGCTGTGCGTGGGTGGGGGGGGGGGTGCGAATGCGTCTTGTTTGGTTGTTGTTTTGTTGCTTGTTGTATTTTCTGCTGGTCTGCCAAGCATGGTTGGCATGCTATGTTGGAGAGGGAATGTGTGACGACAGTTGTGGGCTGTGCCCAACACTTCCTTGGGTGTGTTAGTTAGTGCAAATGATGAATTTCAGGGTATGTATGTTTCAAAGTACATGTGATAAGTAAATCTGAATTTGAGGATCCATCTGATTTAGTATACATCAAGATCCCTTCATCTTGCCATCCACTCTTTACTATTAAAGAACAAGGGCAATAAGTTGCACAAATGCCAAGAATTCAAAACACACTTCTGAGTCAACCATCAAAACGGACATAAAATAGTCAAAGCTGTAATACCCTGAAATTACTCACCCAATACCATTGGGTGGGCACCACCAACCTAAGGATTGAAGCAGAGAAAGAAGATCTTCCTTTGGTAAAATGAAGGAAATAAAATCAGTTTTGCAAGATTTACATGCAAAGTCAGTGATGACCAAGATGCCAGTGAGGATAAGAATAGGAGGATTTGGCAGATGAATGGTGAACTGGTGCAGCGGGGGAAGGTTTCAGATTTCTGGATCATTGGGATCACTTCTGGGGAAGGTATGATCTGTACAAAAAGGGCAGGTTACGCCTGAACTTGAGGGGGACCAACCTTGTGGATATGTTTTCTTGAGCTATTGGGGAAGATTTAAACTAATTTGACAAGGGGATGACAACCAGGGTGATAGGGCTGAAAATGAGCCAGATGGTGTACAAGTCAATGCAGTGTGTAGTGAGACTGTGAGGAAGAACAGGTAGATGATAGGGCAAAATTACAGTCCTTTGTATGAGTTCAAGTGTAACATGGAGGCAAATCAAAATGGGTGATGAATACAGGACTGAAGGTGTTATATTTGAATGCACACAGTACACAGAATAAGGTAGATGTACTTGTGGCACAGTTAGAGATTGGCAGCTATGACTTTGTGGAAATTACTTAATTGTGGCTGAAAGATCATAGTTGGGAAATGAACATCCAAGCATACACCTTGTACCAAAAGGTTAGGCAGAGGGGGTGAGGTGGCTCTGTTGGTAAAAAATGAAATCAAATCCTTAGAAAGAGGTGACATAGGGAACAAAAAGATGTAGAATCGTTGTGGGTAGAATTAAGAAACTGCAAGGGTAAAAAGACCCTGATGGGAGTTAATACAGTAGTCAGGATATGGGATACAAATTACAACGGGAGATAGAAAAGGCGTGTAAAAAAGACAATGTTATGATAGTCAAAGGGGATTACAATATGCAGGTATAGTGGGAAAACCAGGTAGGTGCTGGATCCCAAGAGAGGGAATTTGTAGAATGCCTATGAGATGGCTTTTTAGAACAGCTTGTGGTTGAGCTCACAGGGGAAAAGGCAATTTTGTATTGGGTTTGTGTAATGAACCAGATTTGATTAGGGAACTTAAGGTAAACGAACCCCTTGGAGGCAGTGATCACAATATGATAGAATTCACCCTCCAGTTTGAGAAGAAGCTGATATCAGATGTATCAGTATTACAGTGGAATAATGGGAATTGCAGAGCACGAGAGAGGAATTGGTCAAAGTTGATTGGATAGATCTCAGCAGGGGTAATGGCAGAACAGCAATGGCAGGAGTTTCTGGAAGCAATTTGAAAAGTGTAGTATAGATACAGTACATCCCAAAGATGAAGAAACATTTTAATGGGAGGATAAAGCAACTGTGGCTAACAAGGGAAAACAAAGACAGCATAAAGGGAAAAGAGAACATATAATACAGCAAAAATTAGTAATAAGTTAGAGGACTGGAAAGCTTTTAAAACCAACAGAAGGTGAATAAATAGCAATAAAGAGAAAAAAGATGAAATATGAAGTTAAGCTAGCCAATAATATCAAAGAGGATACCAAAAGTTCTTTCAGATATTAAGAGTAAAAAAGAGGCAAGAGTGGGATATTGGACCACTGGAAAATAATATTGGAGAGGTAGTAATGGGGGAATAAAGAAATAGCAAATGAACTGATTAAGTATTTTGCATCAGTCTTCACTGTGCAAGACACCAGAGGTATGTCAGAAATTCAGGAGTGTCAGTGGGCAGAAGAGAGTGTAGTTACTATTGCTAAGGAAAAGGTGCTTGAGAAGCTGAGAAGTCTGAAAGGAGGTAAGTCACCTGGGTCAGATGGACAACACCCCTGGGCTCTGAAGGAGGCAGCTGAAGAGATTGTGGGGGCATTAGTAATGGTCTTTCAGGAATCACTAGATTCTGGAGGACTGGAAATTTGTAAATGTGACTCCACTCTTTAAAAAGGGAGTGAGGCAGAAGAAAAGTAAATTTTCAGCCAGTTAGCTTAACCTAAGTTGTTGGGAAGATGTTGCAGTCAGTGAGTTTTTGGGATACTTGGAGATGCATGATAAAGGAGAATCTTGCCTGACAATCTGTTGGAATACTTGAGGAAGTAACAGGCAGGACAAACAAAGAGTCAGTGGATGTTGTTTACTTGGATTTTCAGAAGGCCTTTGACAAGGTGTCACACATGAGGCTGCTAAAATAAGAGCCCATGGTATTACTGAAAATACACTTGCATAGACAAAAACAAATTATGAACACAAAGAAGTCTGCAGATGCTGGAACTCCAAAGCAACACGCAGAAAATGATGGAAGAAAGATCCTGAAGAAGGGTCTCAGCCTGAAACATTGACTGTTTATTCATTTCCATAGATGTAGCCTGACCCGCTGAGTTCCTCTAGCATTTTGTGTGTTGTACAGATTGAAGATTGGCTGAATGACAGGAGGCAAAGTGTGTGAATAAAGTGGGCCTTTTCCCGCTGGTTGTGGTTACTAGTAGTGTTCTACGGGGTCAGTGTTGGGATTGCTTCTTTTCATGTTAAATGCCAATGATTTGGATGGCAGGTTTGATGGCTTTGCAGCCAAGTTTACAGACAATACAAAGATAGATGGAGGGCCAAGTATTGTTGAAGAAGTAGGGAGTCTGTAGAAATAGAGGAATGGACAAAGTGGCAGATGGAATATAATGTTAGGAAGTGTATGGTCATACACTTCAGTAGAAGGAATAAAAGCGTAAACTATTTTCAAAGTAGGAAGAAAATACAGAAATCGGAGGTGCAAAGGTACTCGGGAGTCCTCATGCAGGATTCCTAAAAGTTAACTTGAAGTTAAGTAAGGAAGGCAAATTTAATGTTGGCATTCATTTTCAGAGGACTAGACAATAAAAGCAAGAATGTAATGCTGAGGCTTTATAAGATATTGGTTAGACTGCACTTGGAGTATTGTGAGCAGTTTTGAACCCTTTATGTCTTATTCGAGTCCTTCCTCTACAGCCCTTTATCTTTCCTACCCATCTGCCTTCACCTATCAGCTTCCAGCTGGCCTGCTGCCCCTCCCCCACCTTTTTATTCTTGAATCTTCCCCCTTCCATCTCAGTCCTGAAGAAGGGTCTCAGCCTGAAATCTCAACTTTCTATAAATTTCCATAAATTCTGCCTGACTGTCTGAGTTCCTCCAGCATTTTGTGTGTTGCTTTTCACATTTTATGTTAATGGTTTGGATGATGGATTTGATGCCTTTGTGGCTAAGTTTGTGGATGATACAAAAATAGGTGGAGGGGAAGGTAGTGATGAGGTGCAAAGGGAGTCCTAGTGCAGGATTTCCTAAACTTGAAATTAAGTCAGTGGTAAAAAAGGCAAACACAAGGCATCATTCATTTCCAGAGGACTAGAATATAAAAGCAAGGATGTAATGCTAAGACATTCTTTATAAAACATTAGTCAAGCAGCATTAGGAGTATTGTGAGTAGTTTTGGCCTCTATATCCAAGAAAGGATGTGCTAATATTGGAGAGGGTCTAGAGAAGGTTTACAGAAATAAAAGGGTTAATGTGCAAGAAGAGTTTGATGGCTCTAGGCTTGTACTCACTGGAGTTTAGAAGAACGAGGGATCTCATTGAAACCTACTGACTATTGAAAGACTTGGAGTGGATGTGCAGATGTTTCCAGCAGTGGAATATTCTAGGACCAGAGGGCATAGACTCAAGAATACAAAGATGTCCCTTTAGAACATGGAGAAATTTCTTTGGCCATAGGGTGGTGAATCTGTGGAATTCATTGCCACAGATAGTTGTGACACACTGTTCCCTTTAAGCTGCATGAATGTGTGGCTGTACAGTAACTGAAGTGCTCCTACAGACATATCCTTTCGTGCTGCACAGCTAGAATAAAGACATATGAGAAAAAGTTTACGAAATTTGAAAGATTTTCTTTGTTGTACTGTATTTCATTATAACCTTCAATAAAATCAAAGGAATGCAATTCTTCAATTTTCATAGTATGTATATTACAAAAAAGTAATTTAAAGTGCTGCGCAGTTTTCTAGATGTGTAAAAACTTCCTGCTCAGTGTAACGGTTGGTCCGATAGCTGTATATAAAAAAACAGGAAACATTTACTGTGCAGGCCAAGTCATTGTGTACATATAAAGGAGTGGTTTACAGGTACTTAATTAGTAAAATGTGTCAAAGTTTATAGTGAGAAGGCAGGAGAATTGAGTTGAGGAGGGAAACAAAATCAGCCATGATCAAATGGCAAAATGACTAAATGGTCTGAACGACTTAATTACGCTCCTGAGTCTTATAGTGTAAAACTATTTATAAACAGTCAGTCATACCTTTTCATATTTTGGTTTCATGAGGGGCAAGGTATTGATAATGAATTGCTTTCCTTGATTTTGTCTTTAGTGTACATGTGATTGTAGCACAAACCTGTCGTGGATCTGATCCCTACTGTGTGCAGAGATAATTGATCAACCTGGGCTCAGCAGAGAACACTAGAATTAGCTTCATGTCACAAGGGGAAAGGAGTAACAAAGATTAAGATCCTACCCCCTAATTGATATTTGGCTGAGGCTTCCTATATTTGCCTAGGGGAGAATTTGAAGGGTTTGATAATATCACCAAGTTACTTGTTGTTGGTAGATGGATTCAGTGCATAACACAAGCACCAGATCTTAAGTGTCTATATTCTACAGTTCATATGTATTTGACTTAAAAAGAAACAATACACTTGCACTTATAATGTTACACAACAAAAGACAAACAATTAAACACTTTATTGTAAAGTGTTGTAATGTGGGAATCTAACTGGCACAGTGTTTTAGACCATGACACCATTAGACTTAGGAGCAGAATTAGGTCACTCGCCCCATTGACTTTGCTCTACCATTCCATCATGGCTAACTTATTATCCCTCTTAACCCCATTCTCCTGTCTTCTTCCTGAAAACCTTTGATGTCCTGATTAACCAAGAACCTATCATCCTTTGCTTTAAATACACTCAATGACTTAGACTTCATAGCAACCTGTGGCAATTAATTCTACAGATTCACCACCCTGTGGCTTACGAAATTCCTTCTCATGTCTGTTCTAAATGGTGTGTAAATGGTTTAGTGCTGTGTAGCACTCCCAGTGCAATAAAGGGGCCCTGCAGGATATACATCATGAATGATAGGGACCTAGGAGTGTTGCACAACAGAAAGACCTGGGGAAACAATTAATAGCTCCTTCTAAGTGGCAAGGTGACGAAGAAGGGATATGGCACAATTGTCTTCATCATTAGGGGCAATGAGTTGGAACATTATGTTACAGCTGCACGAAACCTTGGCAAGGCAATACCTGGAAAATCATGTGCAGTTCTGGTCAGCATATTATAAGAAGGATGAGATTAAGCTAGAGGGTGCAGAAAAGATTTACAAAGATGTTGTTGAGATGGGAGGCCTTAATTATAAAGGGTGACTGAATAGGGAGGGGCTTTTTTCCCTGGAATGGAAATTTCCTCCACACACAGAACGTGGTGGGTATATGGAAATAGCTGCCAGAGGTGATAGAGACAGCTGCAATTACAAAGTTTAGAAGGCATTTGGACAGATACATGAATAGGAAAGACTTACAGCAGGGGTTCTCAACCTTTTAAAGCCATGGATTGATACCATTAAGCAAGGGGTCTTTAGAGGGTTATGGGCCAAAGACAAATGGTACCAGCTAAGGAAAACGGCTTGTTTGACATGGGTAGGTTGGCTCAAAGGGCACTTTTCCCTCTGTATAACGCTATGGCTCTTTGGAGACATACAGTATAGGGTATCAAAGCAAGGAGTGAGATAAGAATGGGGAAGGAAGGAGAGTCTGGAAGGGAGGCATTCCCTCTCCCACATGATCTCCCATAAAATTGTTACCACTGTTATCATTTGCACAGAGAGAAGGATGAGGACGTTGTGGAAAGAAACAGCTGTGTACGACTATAATGCCTTCAACTGTCAAATTTCCTGCCAATGTTAATCTATGATCGCAAGTGGATTGCTAGTGTCTGTAGTCATCACCTTGCACAATGATGGGGGTGGGGGAGATGCATAAAATATCATATAAATAAAATAGTATTATATGACACCTTTAGCACCATAAAACATTCACAGTATTATCAGATACAATTTAATATCACATCCATTAGAAGGACGAGGGGAGATGTAACATTTGGTCAGAGTGTTAGGTTTTAAGAAGTGCCTTAAAGGAGGAGAGGTCAACAAAGTCCTGACTTACCTGTCAAAGGCTATTATTTGCAGTGCTTTAGGCAATCTCAGAATATCTCAAAAAGCCTTTAAACATAGGCTCAGGCAGCTAAAGGTACAGTATAAATACTACATGGGAGTGATAAAAAGCAGAGGTGTACATTGGAGGAGAATTGGAGTATAGAGATCCCAAAGGGTTGTCAGACTGGAACAGGTTACAAAGACAAAGACGCAAAGAGTAACTTGTATGAGTGGAGGGTGCTCAAGGAACAGAAACATATACTGTTCGATCCTCACAGTAACATTCTCTGTTTTGGCTCTATCTCTTTGGTGTCATCTGACTTTATCATGACAATCAGTGTCATGAAGATACGTAAAGTGCCAGGTAGATGCACGACTCAACATTAAAGTCAAAAGGTAAAAAATGCTCCTTTCACTGTCTTTTATTAAACATGTTTGTGACTCCTGACAAAGGTCAAGAACTGTAGACATCTGTAATGAAAATTATATGTTCTCAGACAAAGTGCACAAAACTAGTGCTGGAACACTGTCACATCTCATACCACCCACCCAGCCCCACACCACCTTACACTGTTTCTGAATCACCTTGGATAAAAATAGACTCATTGCTGTGGAGTGGCACAGCCTGCACTGTGTGTGTACTGCCCTCTACCTTCCCCAGGTCTAATTACAACCCTCAGAATACTTCAGAATTGAGAAGGAGAAAGTACGAATGCAACTTCAGTTGGAGCTGGTCACACTTTAGTTTGTGGCACTTGTTTGTTGCTGAGATGGTAACAAGCTGCTGCTTCACCCGTGCACGTGGCAAAAGTCCCATAAAGCTGGTGTAGCATAAACAAGTGTGGAAAAATAAAGTGTGGCTGTGCATGTGCAGTTGCTGATTGTACGTTTCTCGCCGAGGGAAAATGGAACAAGATGTGTTCACAATTTTTTTTATTTAATTACACTCTGGCTTTGTTTGTTTTAAAGGATGGTGTAGTGAAAAAAAATGACTCCAGCCTTCAACAGGGCTAATTACCAATTATTTTTCTCACTCACCGCTGTGATGCTAAACATCCCTACACTCTGGCATATGCTGGGACATGTTTAGTGCCACGTTTCACATTCAGTTTCCTATTAAAAATCCTCTAGGTTCTCACAACAGAGGACTGGGGCTGTTGTGGAAGGAGCCCGGAGGGAACAGAGGTAGGGCAGAATCAGGTAAGCTATTATAGCACCATTATGGCAGCTCAAATGGTAACTGTTAATTAGCCAGCTCATAAAAACCCTCTGGAATTAAGTAATCCTGCTATGGGAAACATTGTGTGAAAATCTTCAGCAAAATATTTCAGACTGCAAGATATGTTTGTACAATACAACAGTGACTAACCAGTTCAAAGACCCATTCATCCCAAGAATATGAAAGGTGTTATGCATTTGCAAATTCTTTCTATTTTATATGTGGCTCTTTTGCCTTTTCATGTGGGCACAGGGCAAGTCATGGTGCCACAATGTTGAAACAAAATGAACTTGAGACAAACCCAAATACATTTGATCTCAACCTCTCCACTCACCAAATCTCCAGAAGGCCAGACACACAGACCCCAAGTAATCCTAGATGATGCAAACATACACAATTTCTAAACACACTCCAGCCACAGCATTCTACCTGTTCAAACCACTGGACTTCATAGTTCATAAATCTCCATGAGGTTAATATACAGAAGTGGCTAATGAAAAATAGGAACTTCGGAACAGAACCATCCAGCCTTTGAAGCCTGGTTAGGATTGATTTGTTCTTCCAACTATTTGGTCAGAAAGTTGGAGTATTCCCCTCTATTAGTCGCTCTTACTCTGGTAATGAAATTGAAAGCAGCAGGATAAATTTTTCAAAGGTGAACTTAGTTTAAGTGGTTCTGTAGATGTGTGGACTAAATGCTGTTGTTCTGTCAGCAGAGAAAACCACGTTCCGTGTGTTCACCTCAGGTGCAAGTGTGCATGTCAATAACACTACATTAAATCTAGCATTTATAGCCATAATCAGCAATAAACCATCTTGTTACATGCTTTTACTTTTTTCTTATTGAGGTACAAGATTAAGTTCCTCTAAGGACTTCTGCTCTAAGTAATTAACAATCATCTGGGAGTAAGCTCAATATGTCTCCTGAGACCAGTGGATAGCAATTTTAAATAAACATGTGGTGAGGAAGGTATGTGGCTGAAGTCACAGATGCACAGGGTATTATGGACATCCGCAGTAAGCCAAAGGCTTGAGTTTGATTTTCCTATCATCCAGTTCCAGATAGCAGTAGGTAGCTGCAGTGGATGGGATGGTCCATCCACTGTGCTGAATGCACAGTTTGTACTCACTCCTTCCTCACAGGATTACCCACAAGAGATGGTAGACGCAGAATACTTCCATCCAGATTTAGTATGGCATGTTTAAATTAGATGCTAATGATAGGAAAGCATTAACCAGAGTACCTTTAAACTATTTATCTTTGCAACCAATTTCAAAGCAGAGTTTGGAAAGTGATGCAATAATTTCAAGACTAGCCCCTTTGGTTAACAATGATTTGTTTACAAATACTATTCTAATGTAGTACAAGGTTTCAGGTATCAAAATGAGATTAGAGCTGTAGACCTAATGTTTGGTCAAAGGGATACGTTTTAAGTGGCATGATAAAGCACATTTTAAGTTTGCTGATGACACCGCTGTTGTGGGGCATATCAAAGGTGGTGATGAATTAGCATGCGGGGGGGGGGAGATGGAAAATTTGGCTGAATGGTGTAATAACAGCAACCTCTCACTCAATGTCAATAAAACATTGAACTGATTGTAGACTTCACAAGAGAGAAATCAGAGGTCCATGAACCACTGGTCATCAGAGGTGGAGAGAGTCAGTACCTTTAGATTCCTGTGTGTCATTATTTCAGAGGACCTGTCCTAGACCCATTATATAAATAAAATTGCAAAGAGAGCAGAACAGTGCCTCTATTTCCTCAGGAGTCTACCAGAGATTTGGCATATCATCAAAAGCTTCGGCAAACTCCTATCGATGTGTGCTGGAAAGTGTGCTGACGGGCTGCATTACGGCCTGGAATGGAAACACTAACGCCTTTGAGCAGAAAATCCTGCAAAAGGTAGTGGAAGGTAAACCCTCCCAACCTTTGAGCACATCTACATGAAACACTGCAGCAGAAAAGCAGCATCGATCATCGAAGATCCTCACCACCCAGGCCGTGCTCTTTTCTTGCTGCTGCCAGCAGGTGGAAGGTACAGGAGCCTCAAGACTCGCACCACCAGGTTCAAGAACAGTTACTACCCCTCAATCATCAGGCTCTTGAACAAAAGGGGATAATTATACTCATTTAAGGAGACTTTTATCTTGTTATTTCATGTTCATTATTTACTGCTATTTATCTGCATTGTATACAGTTCCTGCTTACAGTGACTGTTCTATAGATTTGCTAAGTACGCTCGCATGAAAATAATCTCAGGGTTGTATGTGGTGGCATATATGTATTCTAATCACAAATTTTACTTTGAACTTTAATAAAGGTGCAGCAAGAAGCAGCATGTACAGGAGGAATTTTAGGGTTCAGGGTTATGAAATCTCAAGGCATCACAGTGGAACAATGAAAATCAGAATTGTGCAAAAGGTCAGAATTGAAGGATTGCAGGGAAATCAGAATCAGGTTTATTGTCACAGTTTCATATGCTGTGAAATTTGTTGTTTTGTAGCAGTGCAAAGATTAATTACAATTGCAAAATAAATAATTGCAAAAATAAAAATAATAAAGAAATGGTGTTCATGTAGTGTTCAGAAATCTGATGACAGAGGGAAAGAAGTTGTTTCTTATATCACTGAGTGTGGATGTTTAGACCCCTGAGGGTAGTAATGATAAGAGGGTAAGTCCAGAATGGTGAGGGTCCTCAATAATGGATGTTGCCTCCAAGGCACCACCTCTTCAAGATGTGCTAGATGGTGGGGAGTGTTGTGCCTGTGATGGAGATGGTTGAGTCTATAAGCCTCTGCAGCCTTTGGTCGTCAATACCAGACTGTGATACAATCAGTCAGAATGGTCTCCTCCATATAACTATGGAAATATCCAAGTCTTTGGTGACATAACTAATTTCCTCAGATTCCTATCACAATAGAGCCACTGGCATGCTTCCATTGTGACTGTATCAAATGTGATGGGTCCAGAGGAGATCCTCGGAGATATTGACACCCACGAACATAAAGCTACTCATCATTTCCACTACTGATCTCTCAATGAGTACTGTTGTGAGTTGTCCTAATTTCACCTTTGTGAAGTTCACAATCGATTCCTTGGTCTCACTGATGTTGAATGCGAAGTTGTTGCGACACCATGCTTCCCTCATTGTCCCTTGAGAACTCACCGATACAAATGGCGTTTGAGCTTGCTTAGTTACACAGTTATGAGTTTAGAGGGAGTAGTGCAGTGGGCTAAGCATGCATTCTTGAAAACCTGTAAGTGGTTATGGCCAACAGGAATAACATGATTATAGAAGAATTTAAGCAAAATGAAGAAAACTAAACAAATCACTGATCTTTCAATTGCACTCAGTCAGGAAAGAAAACCAAGCATGCACCTTTTAGTCTTTGGCTTATTTGGTGAAACTGTGATGGATGTTATTGTTTTATTTACCTGTGGCAGCAATAGCCAGAAATTCACAGCATCAACACAATGAGCCAGGCAGATGGAGAGCTCATTTTGCAGCTGCTATTGGAAAAATTGCCCCTTTGTTGCTGGATACTGGCATAATGGGATATAGAAAAATAAGTGAAACATCTGTACTTCGGAGATGCACAATGCTAAAGTTAAAACTTAATGCAGCAACTGGTGCATCTGAATCAAATAGTTTTAAAACAGACTTCGAAAAGATATAAAAAGGCCAATTTGAAAATACTCAGAGCACTATTTAACGAGTAAGAAATTACATATGTAAATCTCCAACACTGTATCACAACAGAACATACTGAAGTGATTTAAAAAGTTTTAGGTATAATGACTTATTATGGGGTATTTTGAACACAGCAACATTTCCAAAACCCCAATAGGATGGAGTGTCATTTATTTATGTTTACATACATGCTAATCAAGACTGAAATAAAAAATACCAAGTACACTATCAGTAACCCTAGCAATGCAAAACTTACAGCTGAAAATTAAAGAAAGCTATTCAAAATTAAGGATGGGAGAGGACAGACAGCACAAATAGTTGCTATCTTTTGATCACCGAGTGTGATGTATTTATTTACATACAGACTAACATAGAATAAATAAAGCTCCTCCAGAATTGCACAGAAGATTAACATGCAAGATTTGACTCCTGGTGATCATGAATTAAGGTGGCACATGATATCTTGGTTGCTCTTCACAGTGGGTTTGTCCACTCATCTTTCTACTATCGAGAGATACTCACCAGAGCTCTAACCAAAAACAGTATTGTACACAGTATACTGTAGCTCAAAGATAATGCTGAATTATAATGCAGACATTCTCTGGAATCACACCTGATCAATTGATATTTGCTGAATATAATGAAGGGACAAGCCCTAGAGCCAAGTTAGGTCTGCTACAGCTCTATGCGAATAATAGTTAAAGATTGCCTTACCACAACTGTATACGAGTTCAGCAATGGTCCTAGCCCCAGAATGGGTGCCTGACAAGATTTCTTACATAGTCCAGTAAAGGCCTCAGTGTAGATAATTGCACACCCCAACAAGGGCCTCCAACAAAGACCTGGTAACTGTTAAATCAGCTTTTACTGTGCAATGAGCTATGTAATTTCAGCTCTTACCATCCAATAAGCCACAAGGGCTTCCAGTTTCTGCAAGGAAGTCCAGTTTTGAACTGTTCACTTCGCTATCTTTAACATTCCACGAACTCACAGGAGTAATTTCAGATTCAGCTGAAGCAATAGTGCTAGAATCCAGCACATATTCCACCAGGGGATAGGAGACAGCACTGTAACCACTGCATAAACAAAGAACAAGAGTTGAAGTTTTAGTCACGACCAATTCCAAGGTGAATCCCACTTTATGAATTCTACCACACTAATGTGGCAGCGATTCTCAGACTGAGTGTGGATGTGGCTGAGTAGAAAATAAAACTAAGCTGTTCTCTGCTTTCTATCACCTATTCAGCAATACAACAGATAATCTTCCACTGAGGTTGCAAAAGTAACTAAGTATCCAGTTACTTTTGCAAGTATCATCAAGAGCAAAGGCAAGTAAAGCTTATATTTAATGTAGTTTTTGGACATTAATCAGGAAGCACATTAAAATGAGCCAGTGTGAAATTCCTACTGAATGCCTTCCTCATTGTTGTTGCAAGATTAGTAAAGTTTAGTCCTAGGAACACAAGATAGGTACAAGGGTAAAGAAAGGGAAAGTGGGTTCGTTTAGTTAGTTCCAGAGTTCAAGAAAGTTCAAAATTCAAAGTAAATTTTCTATCAAAGTAAATATATGCCACCATATATAACACTAATATTTATTTTCTTGTGGGCATATTCAATAAATCCAAGAACCATAATGGAATCAGTGAAAGACAGCACCCAACAAGGTGGACAAACAAACACTGTGCAAAAGACAAACCATGCAAATACAAAAGATAAGAGAAATAGTAATAATAAATAAATAAGCATTAAATATCAAGAACATGAGATGAAGAATCCTTAGTGTGGGAACTATTCAGTATTGCAGCCAGTGAAGTTATCCCCCACTGGTTCAAGAGCCTGATGGTTGATGGGTAATAACTGTTCCAGAATTTGGTGGTGTGGGTCCAGAGGCTCCTCCTTCTTTCTGAAGGTCACAGTGAGAAGAGAGCATGATCTTGGCGATGGATGCTGCTTTCCTGCAACATGTGCTTACTGGCAGGGAGAGCTTTACCCGTGTTGGTTTGGGCCGTATCCACTACTTTTTGTGGGTTTTTCCATTCAAAGACATTGGTGTTTCCATACCAGGCTGTGATGCTACCAGTCAATATACTCTCCACCAGACATATATAGAAGTTTGTTAAAGTTTTAGGTGTTACAAACTGTCATGACAAGGCATCTGCCTTAGTGTTCTTGAAGCCAGTTGGTTGGAAATGGTGAAGTTGAATTGCTCAAAGAAGAGGGCACGGCAAGCCTGATGTGAGTTGAGTTGGAGGGTGTGTTGAATGGATATAAGGTTCTGGTGGTCAGGAAGGGCTTGGTGCTTCCCATCAGCCAATGTTGTCTCCATTCATTCAAGGCCCATTTGATGGCAAGTAGTTCTCTGTTACTCCATAATCGCAACGTGCAGAGTTGAAATTGAGTGAGAAGGCTGCCATCGCTGGCAGAGGATGGCCTGGTGCCCACATCAGGTGCATCCACCTCTACCACAAAAAGCCTAGAAAGGTTCGAATGGTGGAGAATGGGACCGGTGGTGAAGTGCTTCTTGAGCTCCTCAAAAGTGTAGTCTGTGGCAGCAGACCAGGTTACCTGTGATGTAGGTGATTTGGTGAGGGAGGTGAGAACAGCAGCAACTTGGCTGTAGTTCCTGATGAACTGGCAGCAGAAGTTGCTGTAGCTGTTTGAGCACAGTCAGGGTCATTCAACAACAACATACGCTTTCTCTGGGTCCATGGTCATGCCTTGGGGCGAAAGGATGTAATCAAGGAAGGAAATTGCTGGAGTGTAGCAATAGCATTACTTTAACACGCAGTAGAGTTGGTTTTCAAGGAGATGCTGAAGGAATGAATGGATGTGACAGATGGAGTCTCAGAGGTCCTTGGAAAAGATGAGGATGTTGTCGAGGTAGACAAACACATATCTATGTAGCATGTCTCAGAAGATCTCATTGATGAAGGCTTGGACAACAGGTGGAATGTTAGAAAGCCTGAAGGCATCACCAGATATTCGTAGTGACTAGTGGGTGATATGAATGCTGTCTTACTCACATTCCCCTGGTAGATGTGGATCAGGTTCAATGTGCTGTGTAGATTCAGTTTGGTGAAGGTGTGGGTCCTGCAGTGTGCTTCAAATGAGCTACCATCAAGGGGAGAAGATGGAGATTTTATTGGGTCTACTGCAGTTATTACAGCAACGGAGACTCCATCTTTCTTTTTGACTAAGAAGAATCCTGCACCGGCTGAGGACTGGGACAGCTGAGTGAAGCCGTGCTGGAGCACTTTGGCGATGGATCTCAGGACAGGAAGAACAGATGACCTTAGGGAGGGGTAGCATCTGGGAGGAGGTTGATCGCGCCGTCGTGTGGTCTGTGAGGCAGCAGGGTGTTCATTTCCTTTTTACTGAAGGTGACGGTCAAGTCAGGAGTTTAGCTCCCTCCATCTCCACAGACACACAGGGTGAAGTCAGCTGAGGTTGTAGGCAGGTGGACCCACAACTCAGCAGTGAACCTGATGACCAGGTGAAGTGAGGGTCATAAGTGAAGATGCAGAAATAACCCCAGATGAGAGCAGTGCTGGGTGAGTTGGTAAGGAGGAATGGGATAGACTGGCATTACTCCCCGATGCTCATGTACACAGACTGTGCGCACACTCTAACCATCCCAGACCCCAAAGGACATCTGTCAGTGATCATGGTGCAGAAAGGGTGAGAGATAGGAAGTCCATGCTGCACAGTCTGTCCAGAAAGTTGCCTGCTGCACCGAAATCCACCAGTGCCTCCTGTGCATACAGAGCTGTCAAGGTGTGGAGGAGGACAGAGAGGATGAATCAGGTAATGAACTGGAATGAGAGGACGGGGGAGCTTACCAGATAAAAGGCTCCACACCTCTACCTGGTGCTGTCGTTTTCCTGGATGCACTGGGAATTTAGTGCAAGGGGGATTGGCAGCTCCATAATAAGCACACAAGTTATTTCTCTATCAATGCTCACATGCTTGGGGGTTAAGGGAGCTCTTCCTACTTGTGTAGGTTCTAAAGGCACTCATGATGAGGGCACTGTAGCCTGAAATAATTCTGGAAACAAAACTTAAGTTCTGGCAATTACTGGAAGTTCAAGAAATCAATGTTCATGACATCAGGTTGAAGGCTACCAAGACAGAATACAAGATGTTGTTCTTTCAACCCGAATGTGGTTTGAAGCTGATGGGGAGATATGTGAGGTCAAGAGGAATCCTATCCTTAGTGCGGTGGCGGGTGGATGGGGTGAGAACAGATGTGCATGAAATGGAAGAGATGCAGGTGAGGGAAGTGTTGATGGTAGAGGAGGGGAAGCCCCTTCCTGTGAAGAATGGGGACATTTCATTAGTTCTAAAATGAAAAGCCTCATCCTAAGAGCAGATGCGGCAGAGACAGAGGAATTGAGAGAAGGGGATGGTATTTTTACAAGTGACAGGGTGAGTAGAGTTATAATCCAGGTGGCTGTGAGAATCAGTGGGTTCAAAAAAGATATCTGTGGATAAACCATCTCCAGAGGTAGAGACAGAGAGATCAAGAAAGAGGAGGGAAGTGTCAGAAATGGACCAGGCAAATTTGACGGCAGGGTGGAAGTTGCAGGCAAAGTTGATGAAGTCTACAAGCTTGGCATGGGTGCAGGAAGCAGCACCAATGCAGGTGTTAATGTAGGATAGGAAAATTAAGGGGGTGACTGGTGTAGGCTTGGAACATAGACTGTTCCATGTAGCCAACAAAAAGGCAGGCTGTGCTGGGACCCAGACAAGTGCCCATGGCTACACCTTTTGCTTGAAGGAACTGAGAGGAGTCAAAAGAGAAATTATTGAGAATGAGGACCAGTTCTGCCAGACGGAGGAGAGTGGTGGTGGAGGGGAACTGGTTGAGTCTGGTGTCCAGAAAGAAACAGATCTTTGAGCCCTTCCCGATGGGGGATGAAGGTGTACAGAGACTGGACATCCACAGTGAAAATGAGATGACCAGAGCCGGGGAAATTGAGGTCAGTGGAAATATCAAGAGCAGGAACAATGGGTCTACCTGGAGAGGTAGGTTCATGGATCTTGGGAAGGGGGTAAAGAAGGGAGGTGCGTTGTAAGGAAACCATGAGGTTGGTGACGGTGGATGGGAGATCCCGCGAGTTAATAATGTCAATAATGATGCGGGTGACAATGGCCTGGTGCTCCTATGTAGGGCCCTGATCAAGGGGCAAGTAACACTAGCATCTGTAGATTTTCTCTTGAAGGTAACAGAAGCCTAGGAGCAACTGACTGAAGGTGGCTGATTTGAATGAGTGAACAAGGATTGTGGATGAAAGATGGATTTAAATGGGCTGCAGGTGATGAGTTGGAAACAAATGGCATGTGACTTCTGTTAGCTGGGTGGAGACTGGAAGGTGCCTGCCTGTGCAGGCCTGATAATTAATCTGACTATCAAATTTAAATGAGGGACTCAAATTCATGAGGACCTCATCACTGTTGGGATTAGCAGTCAATCTATAGTGGCTCATCATCCAAAGATCAGAATCGATTTCATTTTAAAAAATACACACATGCACAGAGTAACCTCACCTGTCTTGTACAGGAGACATTTCATGTAATTTTTTTATTCAGGGAAAAATGCTATTAAATATTGAATTAGAAGTGGCAGTACTTCAAGTTAAAGGCTCTCCAGATGGCTTATTGGGTAAATGGACTTTGTTAACTAATATAGACCGGGGCAGAAGTCTATAGACCCCAGACCCACGAAGACTCTGGGCTAGGGGATGGAAAGAACTGCAACTCTGCCATAACTCATTGAGAATTGGTACTTTCATGACAAGAGGAAAGTAATTGAAAATCCACTGTAACTGAGTTAGAGTGAGGCACTTTTGAATAATATCATCACCCAGAGAACACTTACTATGGTGTTTCAACGAGTGGTTCTTCCAGATCCTCAGTGAGCTGCAGTGAAGTGTTGCTCAGAGTTGGGGAGAGTTGAATGTGCTTCACTCCCGCCCAAATCTGCAAAAGTCGTCCATTTTCAGCTAAAAGGAGACAAAAATCTCATCAACTTTAAAAATACTATCTTTCTTTTTAGTCCTCTTCATTGCAAGGGCAAATGCCAAATCTGCTTTAACTTGACTTCTTGATCAGATTGAATTTTGTGAAAATGGAGGCTTGTCGTCTCACTTCTGGATAAAACCCTGACGAGAAAAGCAGGTTCAGAAGTATAAGTAATATCTAGGAATCTGGGAATTAATAGGGACATTGATTTAAACCTGATACATGGGCCCCAAGGCTCCATGCACTAAAGACAAAAAGTTTGGACGCTCCAGGTTTATGAGGTCATCCAAACATCTGAATCACATTACAATCTCAGAGAACTTTACAAAGCCATTTAATATCTCCTTCCAAGAAGCTATGTCAGTATTCAAAATCAGATCAGATACAATGAGCCACATTTTTAAAATATATTACAACAAAAAAAATTACCCAACTCTTCTCTATATATAACCCCATCACCCGACCTTAATAATTACTCTCTAACCTGTTCCAACAATCACTGCAATACTTAGCATCTGATCATTATAAGAAGTTACTTATGCCTATACATTGTAATTGTCAAATCTCAGACTTCACCTCTAATTTCATAAGTCTGTCAAGTGTTTTAACAGGCCTGTTAGTTGCTGGAGTTAGGTGGGAATGTAGATCAGGTTAGAAGGGTTGTTGCTGAGCCTTGTTTCATAGTCTGGTAAGCAAACACGTTTTAACTTTCCAACACGGGCCACAAGTAGAAACTCTGATATTTACCTCCCTAGAGCTGAGCCACAAAGGCCACTGTAACAACCCTACCTCTGCCCCCACCTAAGAACAACCAACTCAGTGCAGGGACACAACTCCACTGGGACTCCTCCATATCTGGTGGGCTCAGCTGCCACGATGTATCCAGCAAGATTTTGGGGATGGGAGTTAGCAGGGGATGGGTGAGGTTAAAAAGCTTCAACAGGATGAAAACGTGTCTGAGAGACATACAGCATATTAGCCAGAAAACAAAGAAATCAAGTATTTTTCTTATAGATATTTTCGTTGGCATAGCAACAAGAAAGCAATAAATTATTATGCACAGCTGGAATATAACATCTGCGAACTTGCAAGATTCTTGGGGATTTTTCAGTTTGAAGCCATCAGTAAAGTGTTTCCAGGTATCTGTTGTCACAACAATAGTCTCAAGTTATTGCTGCTATTATATGGGCAACAGATGGGTTGGTCACCTGATCGTGAGCTGATTAACTAGGCATTTTATAACTTCCACGGTGAATGCTATAACATCAGAGACTTGTGCCTGCCAAAAGGAAATACAAGAAAACCTGGCTGCCTCTCTTCTTCCCAAAGATAGCTGTGAGGGGAATATAGCTTGAGCCACTTCCAAATATTTTGGCAAAAGGAGATCACTGGAGGGAGATTTTACTGCACTTTTGAGTAACTTTCTGGTTACCCAACTGAATGCTACAGAAACGTTTCACCCAAACTACCCAACCTGATTCAAAGCTGCTAACACATATCATTGAAGCTGGAATGCTGCCCAGCACCTGGAAGTAAGCCACATTACTGAAGCATCAAATAAATCACGAAGAATTTGTTAAATTTGATTCTTTGCACTTCATTTACTCTTCTCCCTCTTCTAAAAGTGTCAGCCCTTGACTACTCATTGTGCCAACACCTGCCAACTTACCCTTATATGTCAGATTGACATGACAAATTACCACAGAAAATGTGAACAGGATAAGCCAAGACCTGGTCTCACTAAATAGCCACATGGCATCATTTCCAAAATCAGGAAAGTCAGCACTAGCAGATTATTGCTCAATATCCCAAAGCTTACAATTCTCATTCTGCTGTTTCCTTCCTGGGTCATTGAGGCCTATTTATGCTTCTCCTGTCCTGGCTGCTGGGGCCAATTTTTATCTTCAGGCTAAGTCATTCTAAATGAATTAGAGATGATGCAAATCCAACCTGCTAGGTCAAAGGCTAATAACACTCAATTCTCCAATGTATACTCATTTGCATAATTATTAATTGCAGGCGGGATTCTCTGAATACAAGGAGGACTCTGGTGATAGGAGGGGAAAATTGAAAATAAATTACATTTAAAGAAGTGAGAGCAACTTCACTACAGAATCAATGCCAAATCATAAAAATTAATTCCTCTTATTTTAGATAAATATTTAGGTCTGCTGGTTGTAGCCAATCATACAGCTTCATGCCTCAAGGACAGCCTTTCATCACTTCACCCCACATTGCTCAAGTCAGTTTTGCATGTGGAAAATATCTTTGGAGACAACACTGCCTAGCACACCTTTATTACAAAGTATTGTTTCTTGTTTAAATCAACAGTAAAACTAAACTAAATGGGAGCATTATTTCCCTTTATTACAACTGGACAAGCAAAAGGCTGCAATGAACCTACTTCGAGAAGGCCCTATTTTCTTTTGTCTCCATCTATAAACAAAGCAGACTACAATCAGCCCATAGGGAGATCTGTCTCTGCAGGTTCCATTTGCAAGCTCTTTCTCTAACAAGCTGGATAAGTGCCAGTCTATAGTAAGCACTGTCTCTGCAGGCCCATTTTATTGTCTCATCTCTATAATAAAGCTGAACAAGCACCAGTCTATAGCAGCCTGACTCTGACAATCCCACATATGCTCTCTCTGCAATTTTTTAAACTCTTAATCCTCACTCCCTACCTTCACATTTTCGTCCTAGATTTTGATCTTTGCCTAATCTATTACAATGCATTGTTTTTGATTTTTCTCTCAATTTTAGATTTACTGTCTCACATTCCATCTTTATCTGCTTCTCTCTTTAACTTTCTTTGGATTCTTATTTTTCCCTTTTGCTGGATGTCTCTTTCTAGTCTTTACAAGTTGGCAGCTCTAGTACAAATATCTTAGCTCTAATCTGTTGAATTTGGGGATCAATTTACCAATAAAATCACTGTACCTCATCATGTTCTTCGCTCACATTGATTGGCTACAAAGTGCTATTTATTTTGCTACCCCAATTTATCCTCTCTTCTATGGTAACAGAGATTTTCAGTTAGAAATTCTATATAAAAAAAAAACAGGCCCTCCTCCTTCCCTTTCTCCTATGGTCCATTCTCCTCTCCTATCTGATTCCTTCCTCTCCAGCCCTTTGCCTATTGGCTTCCCAATTGGCAATTGGCTTCACCTTTCAACTTCTAGCCATCCTTCTTCCCTCCCCACACCACCTTATTCTGTCATCTTCCCCCCTTCCTTTCCAGTCCTGAAGAAGGGTCTCAGCCCGAAACGTTGACTGTTTACTCATTCCATAGATACTGCCTGGCCTCCTGAGTTCCTCCAGCATTTTGTGTGTATTGCTTTGGATTTCCTGCAACTGTAGGATTTCTCGTGTTTATTATTGCTGAACTGTCGACATATTTGACACATGCAAGGACATACCTCTGTACTATTTCCTTTAGGTACAATCGAGTTCGAGTGTCAGGTCTGTATGGTTCAGTTCAAAGTTCAAAATAATTTTATTACCAAAGTACATAAATATCACCATATACAATGCAGTGTCTCAAACGCTTGATTATAGTTGGCTGTTGGTGGCCTGTGAACTGTGATCAGGATTATGGAGAACCCCTTAGGCAAAGAGTATGGACTATATCTGACCATTAGGTGTCCAAGGTTGTGGGAACATGAATTCAACAAAACTGGCATATTGGAGCACCACCAAGAATTTATCATGAAACACACACCATGCTAGATGGAGAAGGAGCCATGTTTTCTTACTCTGCGCCAGTTTGTGCATCAGGGCATTGTTTGTCTCATTTATCATGTACATAACATGGACATCATCCTCTCACATTTGCCTGATCTGCGGTCTTCACTACTGTGCCAAATTGAACACCAATTATAAATAAGATACTGGTGCAGTAACATGAAGCCCAATCAGCATCAAGTCCTTCCAGAGCTCATGAAAGCAAGCACTTGCAGGAAATGTTCACGTAGTTTGACAGTTTGTTCCTCCCAAAAATTGGTCTTTTTGTTGCCAGCCAGCCAGCCTGTCAGTTTGGGTTTGGTTTGGATCAGTTTTGCTAGTGGGAAACCAATGTTGTTACTGACAGGTCCTAGCCATTAGCAAACATTTGCTGTCTGTGAAATAAATTAAATTGGAATCTTGCTCATTCAGGTACTTCTTGTGCACTTAAAAGATGTGAAATTGGGTCATCTGCTGCAGGGTGCTATGTATGACATCCAACTATGTAGAGCCCAATAACAGGACATGGTGGCTGTTTCATTCACACCTCTCAGCTTGACTAGCCTTTTCCTGACGAATTTTCCTGCATGGTTTAAGTATGTTGCTGCATTCTATTAAAGATTGATCACTTACTATTAAAGATTGAATACAGCCTAAGCGAAATATAAAATGATGATATCTTTGGTTCCAGTTCACTAAATAATAATACACTTTTTCTGAGGCCTGCTATAAGTTGTGCTCAAAAATACCATCCCTTCTAAACCACACATTTTCCTGTTCCTCTTCTGCATTTTATCCTGAGCTGGATAGGTTTATAGCAACCAGACAAGTTGAACATAGGATACCCACACCTAAGAAAGTGGCTTTTATTTCCTTTAAACCATAGAACTTTCTGTATTAATCTACTAAATAATCTAGTTCCTTTTAAATTAACTTGGTCACCCCGGTGTTTTTCCTCAAACACTTTACTGAGGGTGCTCAATCTGCTATGGTTTAGCTTCATGGATTGAGCAAGCCCGATACCTCACTCAATGAGCCATTCTTCATATTAGTTCAGGTAGTGAGCGTCTGTAGTCTATTGATTTGGGAGCTGGTGGCAGGAAAGTCAAGGGGCATTACAGCTTGATGTTTCTGAGCATTTCAATTCTCCTTTAGTTCTGAAAGCATCCAAATGATCAGCAATACCACACCCAAATGCATCAGTACATAATTGGATTAACTAACCAGAACTGGCCAGGGATCAAACCTAAAACTTCCCAGAACCTCCAAGTTCCTACAGATGCAATACAAAATATAATTCCAAAGTCTGCAGTCTGTAATTTATTTTTGAAGAAAATTTTATAATAGCTGCCTTACCTTCTATCACCTCTCCTTCATTATTCTGCAATTGAACTTCAATGGTAAAAGATGATCGTTGCACTACTTCTTGTACTGGCTCACCAAGAATCACTAGCTTAGTGGCTTCACCTTTTCCCAAGACAAAATATTTGATTTAGAAGATGTTGTTTGGCACCCAGTGTCAGATATGCAACTCAAATGCTTACATTGAAAACAACATAAAGGTGAAACTATAACAAGTCTTGTGTATTGGAAGAAATATGGATACAAAAGACTTTAGGATGAAGCAGTTGGGTCTAGGACTACTAATGAACTCATTCCATTCGCACAGAATACCAATCAACAAAGCAACAAAATAATGAACAGTAATGTTAAGGTTAAATAAAAAAAGTGATCTCATTAAACCCTACTTGGGATACCATGTCCACTCTTGGTAATGGAGATGTAAATGAGATCTTCAGAGAAGAAACAGCAGGCTGCAGCATCAGATGAAAAATATTAACTTTATCATTGGATTCATTATAAATAAAAGTCTTTCCCCTGGGTGATATTAACAGGAAACTGGATTAGTTCATATCATTTGGGAATATGGATAAATCAGTAAATTAGTACCCTGAGGGTCCCTGGTTTAAAATCAGACCAGATTGAGGGAAGCAAAGCCTCTTTCTAGGTGTCTTATACGCAACTAGTTTGGGCACTAAAACATGCCATGTTTTAGTGGCATGTTCATCATCTTCTCCCATTAAGGCACTCACTTTTACTAACATATTGGCTCTAAAGAACCTGATCGGTTGTCATTTTGTATTTATAGCTATTGACCATATACAGTAACTAACCTTTCTATCACGGAATGAATGTAACAGAAATTGGTTGAAAACAATCAAACATTTTATCTACATTTCTGCACTTACTTCTATGGTCAATAATCAGGAATAGGATGATTTCCCTCTCTTTAAAACTTAAAGTCATCCTGCAGAATGTTTCATAAACATTTGGTAGCCTATTTAGAGTTGATATCAAGTACATGTATATACATGAAGGTGTGGCTTATTGGACTAAACATGCGAGCTTGTGTGCACATCTCAACATGGCAACTTATGAATTTGATAAATCTGGTAGCTTGGTGGTAATACCACATTAGTCAGCTTAGTACCTTGATATGACAGCAGCTACAATTTACCATAATGCTTTCTGGATTGGCCTGGTAAGTTATCTGGCCATATCATGTGCAGGTAATAATTGAGATCTTGCCATGCCCAAACACATTCTGAGGGAAGTTAATACTGAAGGGTTAAAAAAAATCTTACCCTATTATTGAAATCTAAACATTGCAGCGTGGGATACTTGCAAAGAATTTTGTTCTTAAACAATAAAAGGGGAAAATGGGCTTAAATAATGACTAAAGGCAATAGTAAAAAAAAGAGAAAAATACACAAAGAGGCCAATCCTTTTACATTCACAATGATTCCTAATCAGTAAGTGCATTGTTCACATAACATGTGCAACTGCCACTGGAATCCAAAACTTACGCACCAACGGGGTGTCCGTTGATCCACATTCCATCATAAACCACGCCGCTGCAGTGAATTATGGAACCTTGCCCATTAAACAGGCCATTTCTCCACTGCCCCTGAAATTGAAATATTTAATCACTATTTTATGTTGTCCATTAGGTACAGATTTGATAAAGTTAGAAACTTATAAACCGCACAAAAAAATTCTTGAAAACTTCTAGCTAACAAATCTGCAACAGTTCAAGCTCTTCCCTCCTTTAACACCCTTTCTCCTCTTTGAAGGAAATTGGTTCCTCCTGATGTACCTCTCCCTGAGTGCCAGTAGTCTTACACTGCATTTGCCACTGTGCTCAAACTGCCTAATCTTCACATGAGAAACTATATGACTGTGGAGATAACTCCATGCAAAGACTGTTAGAGTACTGTAAAGGGTCTAAGCAATTCCTTGTGCTGCTTCAATAATACACAGGACCCGTTACTGTTCTAAAACCATTTGACCTAATTAGTTCCTCCTTAGATTTCCACTACCTTGGTGATCTCTCCATCAAGACAGAACACAAGCAACCTTCACTCAGTGGCCACTTTATTAGGTACACCTGCTTGTTAATGCAAATATCTAAACAGCCAATCATGCGGCAGCAAGTCAATGCATAAAAGCATGCAGACATGGTCAAGAGGTTTCAGTTGTTGTTCAGACTAAACATCAGAATGGGGAAGAAATCTAATCTAAGTGACTTTGATTGTGGAATGATTGTTGGCGTCAGATGAGGTGGTTTGAGTATTTCAAAAACTGTTGATCCCCTGGAATTTTCATGCACAACACTCTCTAAAGTTTATAAAGAATGGTGCAAGAAACAAAAAAACATGCAGTGAGCAGCAGTTCTGTGAGCAAAAATACCTTGTTATTGAAACAGGTCAGTGGAAAATGACCAGACTGGTTCAAGCTTTCTGAAAGGTGATGGAATTCAAATAACCACACGTTACAACAGTGGTGTGCAGAAGAGCATCTCTGAATGCACATATTGAACATAGAAATGGATGGGCTACAACAGTAGAAACCACCAACGTACACTCGGGATGTACCTAATAAAGTGGCTACTGAGTGCAGAAACCATTTTATTCCAAACATTTGAAACAAGACATCAAATGCCTGCTTTAAAATCCTAGCCAATAATACCCTCTCAAAGGCAAATAGACTGTTCACTTATTGCTAGAAATTGATGTGTTTCACTGGTCATGCTTCATCTTACCTGACTTAGCTTGTTAGCCTTAAATTCATTGCCCAGGAGTGAAAGAGCAGTACCGGAATATGCCCCATGCACAACAGAAGTACTGGAGGTTTCCAAAGCAACTCTGGTAATGAATGGTATGTGGCCGGCAGCTGTTTGTGTTTCTTTCAACACATGCAGGATGTTTATGTACAGTCATGATTCAGCCTGTAAATAACGCTAGGCTGATTCTCAATTATATTGTGGGAATAAAGATCTAGTGAGATGAAATAAATGTACTTCTTTAGAGAGACTGGAATGTATAAAGAACACATTTTTTTCCAATTAATTCCCTAAAATTCACAGGTGAGAGGACCCAAAAATTCTTCATCTGCACTAAGCTGCCACAGCTGACTACCTAGGTGCAGACAAAAGCAGGGCTCCTCTGGGAAAAATAGCAGAACACAAGCAACCTTAAACCCCTCCGTATTCTAAACATTTGGAACAAGCAACAAAATGTCTGCTTTGAAATTCCAACTAAAACTAGGTAGTACACTCCCAAAGACAAATATATTGTTCAGTAAGTTTATTTTGACTGAAGGTCCAGGTTGTAGTCCACCAAAGTCCTACAGCCTAAATTTAGCAAGACATCCAGAGCACAAAACTGCACATCTCTTAAAACTATACACAGGAGACCCACTGTGGCTCTTCAGCAACTCATCTGTGTTGACAGTGAAGCCCAACTTCTGCTTCACAGGATGGGAATTTCATACTTAGTATGCACAAATGCACTTTCTTCATTAGCTTTGCCACTGAGAAAGTTAACACAATGAATTATGTAGCCTCTGGATCTCTAAGGGATAGGGGAGGCTGTCAGTGAGAATTGTGAGAAGGGATAAGGAGATAGGATGAAGACAAGCAAAGTGATATTTGCACCAAAGGGAGATGGGGATAAAGTCCACTTAATAAGTGACAAAAGACAACTGGAGGTTGGAGTTTAAGTTACAATCCCAAACCTCTATACTGGGAATCATTAAGAGTGAGATGTCAGGATTTTAGTTACATACTCTACTACAGGGTTTCTTAACACTGGGTGTGAGACAGACTGGATACCATTTAACTCTTGTAAGAAGAGAAACTGAAGACAGTGTATGAATAGTACACTTAGAAACTGAGCTATCAGTACAGCGATATTTCAATATTCTCTCCATTCTCTGCTACATATTAAAATTCCCTTGTGTCCATGGAACAGCACACTAAGCAAAGCTAATGCACTCCCAGGAATATTTGCAATAACATAAATGCAAGGAAACAGATGTCTGAGAGGGAATGCTTTGAAAGGAATCCACTCCAAAATTTTAGAAGAATGAAGAGGAAAGCTTGAAGAATGTTTTCTTTTCCCCACACAGATGGTTATGAGAACATGGAATGCTTTGCCACAAGCAGCTATGAGATGAAGACTAAGATTATTTAAAGGGAAACTGGATAATTATTTTAAAAGAATATAAAAAGTTCAAGAAAAGTTCAGACTAATGGGTGTAGATAGATCCAGTTGAGTGCTAGTAGTAATAAAGATACTTTTGCACATTACTCTAAACAAACATCTCCACCACTACAAGCACATTATGAGCAGTAAATGTACCTGCAAAATACACAATTGATTGCTAAGATTTTCAATAACTCCCAAATCTGTAACCTCTATTACTTGAGACAAGAGCAACAAGCACATAAGAAATCCAATGTAGGTTCCCCTCTGGGACAGTCGTTTGTTGTTCCTTCATCATTTCTGGGTTTAAATTCAGGGACTTCGATGCTTTGGATATACTAGATGGACTGCAGTAGTTCAAGAAGGCAGTTTGCCATCATGTTCGCATGGGCAATTAAGATAACTGCCCATGAGAAATGTTAATGTTAATAAATGTGGGCCTTGCCATCTCTTAATAAGAAACCCAAAAATTGCGTGTGAGAGTTGAATGATATTCAATGATATATTATATTTCAGATTTGATCACTGAACCTCCAATTTATTCATGGAGCAATTAAAATGAATGCTTATCTTCAGGTATTAATATACAAAGAGGTAAAGTTAGGGATGGGAGTGTGATAGAATGGACAACTTTTTGCCACAGTATGAATGCAGGCATAATAATGTGAACATCCAGGTTGGACATAAGAAAGGTTGGATGTAGAATTATATGCGCTGCCTTATCTACATATTATTTGATGACCGAGCAGACCACCCCTCTCAATCATTCTTATAGCCCCTTCATCATAGAATTCTCAGATGGGTTGCCCTAAGATTCACAGTGACTAACCATTCAATTAATTTATGTTGGACACACATGCATTACAGGGAACACATTCACTCAATTAATCTGAGTCTATAGAACAGGAAGCTAGCTCATAACACTGTAAGATTAGTCACATTTTGTGTGCATTACTCTGGATTTCCAAAATCTGCATGATCTCTAGAGTTTACTATGAGTTTGGAGATTATGTTTGGACATCTGATTAAATAACAATGGCATTATAAACACTACGCGATCCAAAACTAATTTGTGCCAATCATGAAATTGACTAGGAACATCTGGTTGCACTCCATATTAGTGCTCCTGACTGTTTCCTGGCATTAGGTGCAAATCTATTAGCATTGCATTTTGTGAAATACACAATTTCACCAATAAATTGAAGGGCTGAGCTCCATGCAATGATTGTTGTGGAACTGGCACAGCAAACTTGAAGAACATTGCACTGATCTCTTGCCTTTCTTGTTGTTCATCAAGAGATCTGACTGCATAGTTTCTCAGCTGGCTGCCCGGAAGTCCACAAAATGCATTTTAAACAATTGTTTTTTTTCGTTTGCATCATTTAGCTGTCGAGCTGTTCCATGAACAAGTGCTTCAGTAATGGCAGGACTCTGTTATTGAAGACTTCCAGATAGGTGAAGCAGGGTACTCAGGATGCGTAGGAGACCTTGTGAGTCTTCAGAAACACCACATCCTACCTGAATGTATGTGATGTATAATGCAATTGGACACTCATGCTTTCTAAGCCATTCACTGCAGGGTTGTGTGTCTCCTGTAGGGTGACATTTGGCACTCTCAAATTTGGACTGCTTGCTCCATGAAGGCCAATGTTGCAGTGACTCTCAATTTCCTGGGTCATTCCAGGTGACAGCACCAGATCTTGTCTATTCTACAACTTACTGTTCACTATAGAATCAGATAAGTTACCTGGGCTCGCTCTGTATGAATTCATCTACTTTGACTTCAGAGAGGGGAAGATGCATCCTAAGCACTGAGATTTACCAGACCCATTGGTTTCCAGTAAGTGCAAGCAGCATTGACTGCTCTCTTCTTAAAGGTTCCATCAATAAACCAAGCCTTTTCATCAATAGAAAGGGTTCCTCACACTGGTCGTCAATCATAAATAGGATTTCTTGATCGTGAACATCTTGACTTATGGCAGTGTCTATTAACTCCTTCTTCTCCTCTCACTCTGAACTCCAGACTTCTGACCATTATTCTCCAACCTGATTCTTGCATCATTCAATCCCCGACATCACAGGGGATCATAAAGAATGAACATCAATATTTCATCTCCCCATGCCATCTCCCTCATTTTTCAGCCTCTGTAGTCCCTTGCCAGGACTGCTTATCCAGTTGTGAAAAACTGATCCTCCTTGTTTGAGGAGCTCTCAATTTGTTTCAGTTGTTTACCTGCATATTCCTCCTGAGATGGGGTTTGAGGAGATCCAAGCGTGACCCAGGAACAGCACCTTCTGGATGTGGTTGCATCCCAAACAGTGCATGACCTACTGATCTATCCCAGACCACCAAAGATTCAAGCCCACACTTCCATTTTGACCACACCTACATGATTGGCATGTAGCTCCTACAACATTCTACAACATTCCTACAACTCTCAGCTTGGATGGTACTTAACTCTCAATCATCATATAAGGCAACCCCTGTAAAGGGCAGGTTCATCCTGACACTGGTAAAAATGGGGAAACTGAAATTTCTGCTGCATATTCCAGCCTTTTGGGTGGCCATATGGACTTAAGACAATGTGGAGTCTTCTATGTTTTCCCCTTGGATCAGCTCTGACATTTTGATTTGTATTACAGAGAATATGTCGAGGAATGTCCTTTTTGCAAACTTTTCTGATATTTCATTTTCCAAAGTTAACTAGGACAATCCATCAGAATTTCCACGACTTGTTGTCCTCTTCAATCTTGTAATTGTGGCCTCCAAGAAATAGAGCCCATCTCTGCATTTGTGCTGCTGCTGTTAGTGGAACACCCTTGTGCAGATTGAAAATGGACATTAATGGATGGTGATCAATAAAGATGGTAAACTTTAACCCAATACAAGTACTGGTTGAAATGTTTTACTTCCCAAAGCAGACTCAAGGCCCATCAATCTGTGTATAAATTTTCTGTGCCACGATAAGGGAATGTTACGCAAAGGCGCTTACTACCATCACTTATAAGATGTGACATAACTGCACCGATGTAACATAAGGTAAGGCAAGCTTTACTGGACAATGTAGATCATAATGTGTGAGTACAGTGTCTGACGTCACCACTTCTTTTGTCTTTAGCTTTGTGCCCTGCTATTTCTTCATCATCTGCAATAATGAGTTCAAGGGGTGGAACCAGGTTTGGCAAATTATAGCGATTTATAAATCCCGAAAAGGATGCAACTGTGACATGTCCTTTGGCCTTGGGACATCAACAAATGCTAGAATTTTCTCAGCACACCAGTGTAAAATCTTGTGCATCAATGGTGTGACCACAGTAAGTGATGCATGTTGTATTATGCTCTGAGCCCATAATCTTCCAATCTTTTTAATATAGTGTTGAGATTTTGCAGATGTTCCTTGTCATCCTCATAAATAACAATGATGTCATCCAGGTAACACTGAGTGCCTGGGCACCCTAGCAGCACCTGGTGCATAGCTTTCTGCGAGTGTGCAAGTGCAGATGCTACTCTGAAAATAAGCCTATTATAGCACTAAACGTGAGTGTTTATAGTGAGAAACACTATGGATTCTTCTTCCATCTCCATCTATAGGTTGACTTCTGCTAAGTCCACTTTGAAGTGCTTTCCTCCAGAAAGTTTTACAAAGATATCCTCTATCCTGGGCAGAGGGCATTGATCTACTTTCAGTACTGGGTTGATAGTGACATTAAAATTATAGATCCTGACTGACTCATCCTTCTTGGTTACTGGGACCATTGGCATTGCCCCTAGGCTCCATTTAACCTTGGAAAGAATAACTTCAGCCTCCATGCAATCTAGTCCACTGGCTACTTTACCATGGATGGTAGAAGGAACCAGACAAGTTTTTCTTAGATACTTGATATGTTTTATCCTTGATATGTATGAGTTTTCCAATGCCATCCTTGAACACTGCCATGGCATCATCCAGTACCTTGCTTAATTCCCTTTCAGTTGACTTGATTGTGGCATGCAAATAGTAGATGGATATCCAATTTAGTTATAGGTGTCTCAGCCAATCACATCCCCACAATGCTGGCCCTCTTGTTTTCTTAACCACATACAAGCCCAATGATGCTTGTTGATTGCTACGGATATTATTCCCAAAGAAGTTATTGTTCCTTCAGTACAAGTTCTTTGTTGGATATCTTCAGGCTCAAGTTCAGTATCTTTGAAATGCTGTTCAAACTCTTTTTATGGAATGACTGAAACAGCTGAACCAGTGTCCAATTTCATTTTAATTAATTTTTCATTCACTTCTGGTGTAAACCATATTGCTTGTCTATTGTTAGTTTTTACCATTAAATCTCAAGGCTACCCAGCCTTGTGTTACTGATTGTTATCAAATTTTTCATCAACAGCATGCAGATTAGTGCTCTTTTTGAAACAGCATCTTTACTTTTTTCCTTCTTCACTTTCCTGTGCAGTCCATTTATTTTTGTCTGCCCAACACACTACTTGTATGTGGCCTACTTTGTTGTATTTTCTGCAAGTTTTACCTTTAAACCTGCATTGAATGGGTGTAAGTGAGCCCCTGCCACAACAGTAACACAATTTGTTCAGCCAGACAGGTTTCTACTTAGACACTGCAATTTTATTCTTGCTCACTTTCATTCCTGATCTGCAGCTCAATTGCATCTCTGGCTGCTGTTTCCATTGATCCAGCAATTTCAACTGCTCTTTTAAATGTGAGTTGTGCTTCAGTTAGGAGCTGTTTTTGAAAGCTTTCTGGTAAGAATCCACAAACAACCTCGCAGTTCATCAATGAGCCCATTACTGAACAGACAATGCTCACACAATTTCTTCAATACAGCCACATAAACTGAAAAGGACTCTCCTTCCTCTTAATACTATTTATGAAGTCTGAAGCAGTTTGCAATCAAAAATAGCTTTGGTTCTAAATGTTTCTGCATTACATTATGATATCAGCAAAATTCATTTCAGTTGGTTTGGTTGGAGCAGTTAAACTTTTAAGCAAACTTTTTGCTTTTCCCACCTGTTACACTCAGCAAAATTGGCACTGGCTTTCCTTTGGCCATTTAATTTGCTTTGAAATACCGCTCAATTCACTCAGTATACATTATCCATTATATGTTGTGCAATCGAACTTGTCTACCTTTCTGATATAGCCAGCTATTTCTGCTTTTCTTATAATTTACTATCACTCAGTAGTCACTGTTTATGAACCCATGAACTTTGTCAATTTTCCGCCTTTTATTTTCTTAAACTCTCTTCTTTGGAAGAAACACATGTTGTACTTTTTTTAAAAACTCAAATATCTTTCTCCCATTCCCGAAGAAAAATATGTTGTGCTTCAATGGGTAGGTAGTCATCTCATGCTTGCTTTAAAACATCTTTGTCACCACTGTTATATTTTGTAACTCAAGAAACTAAAGTAACTAAAGAAAAACACGGGAGCCCGGGAATATTTGTGTACTTAATGTTTTACTTTTAATGAGGTGTGCACATATGACATGGCAGTGTAATGATGTATGCCATTCACATATTTTTACATATAACCCACAATGAATTTTGTAAACAATGCTTAATTAAACAACATATTTACAATATTACTCAAATATTATTGAACTAAATACCCTACACCCACAACTTTATACCCTTCCTAATCAAGAATGCATCAACCTCCATCTTAAATATACCCAGTGACTCAGCCTCCACAGTGACTGCAGCACCAACAGGAGGAGCCAGCCCCCACTCAACATGGTCACTGTGCCTATAGCATCGCTTCTTCTGGACTGCTGAAATAGGTAAGCCCACAGCTAGAGTTCTAGCCATTGATATAACCAAGGCCACACAGCTCCTCCATTGCCACTAAACAAGGGAAACAGGCTTGCAGCATTTTACATTATCAATATCCACCAGAGTCTTGCAATCACAAGCGAAACATTCAAGACAATCACTCGCAGTTAGACTGCACACTGCTTTCATGCACCTACTCCGATGCCTTCCTGTAGCAGGCAGTAACATGGACTGCACCGACTCTAAATCCTCCACAAAAGCAGCTCGTTGATGGGGTAGACCTGAAATACCTGAAGTTCTTAATGTCCAGCATTGTCCTGTGATTTTAAGAAAGATGTTTAAAAAGACAAAAACATCTTTAGTTGGCTCCTGAGAGGCCACTGTGTCTGAATGTGCCACCATCTTACCAGAAGTATTAAAGAGAAATCCTTGTATCCTGAAGTTGTATCCTCTAGTCCAAGAATCCCACATTACTGGAAACATCCACTCAATGCCCATTCTATCTAGGCTTTTAATATAGGTTTCAATGATCCTGCTGGAAGCCTCTCAAGTTCCATATTAAAGCTTCATTCAGGTTGTGAACTACTCTAAAAGCTGTTTCAAACCTGCTTTTGACAAATTTCACAGAATTTCATGTGACTGAATTTAGCAATTGCACTTTAGTGCACCAAATCTAGATCAAATCTAATTTTTAAGCAATAGAAATTTCCAAGTTTTTCTCCAAAAAATTTATTCTTTTCTTAGTGAAATAGCCCAATTAAAATCAACAATAGCCCCCTCTAAAGTTGTGAATGGAAGAAATTTATACTTCATTGCACCTTCACAACCTTGCAAGAAGTTTCACATCCAATGATTGAGATTAAGAATGGCCAAATATCTCATCAACAATTCATATTCTCTGATTGTTCTTGGCCTGTTAATCTCTGGAGACCTGGGATAGACATCAACACTTTCAGTTTTGTCAGGAAGCCGATGGTTATAGAGAGGAGGAATATGAAGTTAATTCAAATATTAAAATCATGGCAAGAATGACAGTTATGCTTGCATAAATGGCAAGAGATGTAGATCAGTCCCCATCTCTTTGACCTTCAGAGGGAGGTGTGAAAAAAGCAGAAATTATTGCTAAAAATCTGAAGGCCAACTATCAGCATAAATTTGCATTGCACTCATACATTTGTCATAGTGCAGCCAAGAGTTTCCAAATGATTAAGTGCTGTTTGCACTAGTCTTCGGCAACCAACACAGAGACATATTTGCAGCAAATCCAAGCATTCATTCTCTTAGGCGGATAGCAATTCCCTATGCAAAACTTCACAGCACCAGCCGTTAGTATTCGGGATGATTCATTACACAGTTGTTGGATTATTACAGAATTGTTTTGTTAAGAGCTTTGCAAAAAAAAATTCCAAAGCCCACAGTCAGCAATGTAGACAAGCCTAGCATCTTAAAGTAAAGAGATGTAAAGTAAGACCAGATATAGGATTTGTGTGCTCTTTCCTCAGTGTCTCTCTTTTTGCTGATTTGTTTGAATTTTTTTCCACTGAGTAAACTACCAAGGGAATTGGCTGGGAGGAGTTGCTACATATTACAGTGCAAAGGAGCTGAAAGTCACACACACTGTTGAAATGACACAGTCACTGAAGCACATGGCCTAATTGACTTTGAATTCCTAATGCTTATTCAGTTCTCTTCCATTGTCAGGCTACAAAACTCCCTACTGAGCAAGCCAATACAAAATTTTACGGGTGCCTTTATTTAGGGACAAGATTATCAAAATGCATGAAAGCACAATTGGAAGAACAATGATTTCTTAGTGTTGAGAAGCTGAAAGAGATTACAATAGTACAGGGTACACAGAAGTGAATACTTGCTTGAAAATGTTCAATATGAGCCACTAATTTTCTGAGCGCCTACTGAATTAGCAAGCACTGGGTCGGTGAGATCACTGAGACTCTGTGTGAATTAGAATATAGGAAGCTAAGTTCCAGATAAGCAAGGTCACAGACTTGCTCCGTATTCTCTGCCAATTTAGTGGATGTTAATGAATTGAAATGGTAAGGAGCTGCAATTGATTTAAGGGTTCTTAGGGAAAGTCATCAGATTGGTCCCACTCTACCCATCTTTCCTCTAAAACACACAACTATTTTGATTTTTAAATAGTTATTTGGTTCCATTTTGAAAGTTATTATTAAATCTACTTTTACCACCCTTATAAAAATATTTTCAACAACATAAACACAAGAGATTCTGTAGACGCTGGAAATCTTGAGCAACACACACACACAGTATGCTGGAGAAACTCAGAAAGTTAGACAGTCTGCGTGGAGGAGTACAAGCAGTCAATGGTTTGGACTGAGACCCTTCATCAAGAACTAGAAAGGAAGGAGGTAAAAACCAGAAAAACCCTCCTTTCCAAACCTGATGAAGGGTCTCAGCCTTCAACTGTTTATTCCCTTCCAAAGATCTGACTTGCTGAATTCCTCTAGCATTTTGAGTCTATTGACATATATTTTCCTCACTTCTGTTATTTTGCCAATTACCTTTTGTATTTGGTCTTGATTTACTGGCTTTCCTGCAACTGTATATTACACTGTAATTATCTTTCTCCTACAACCTCTCTTCTCTATTCAAATAAAGGTCTGACTCATCTTGCACAGTCTAATAGGGCCTAAGTTCAATGGTCCGATCTACCCAGTGTAACAGCAGAGAAGTTGGTGTGAATTTGTCCTCCACTAGACTTTATCAGGAGTCCTGCAACGGCCCTCAGCTGTAAATCACCAGTGACCGGCTATATGGAAGACTGATGCTTCTACATTTGTAAGGGGACCAAATTTCCATACAGTTATGAAGATAGATCTTCACAGTTCTACTAGGAGTTGCCAGTACATTAGTGCAGACAACATTAGGCCAATAGTGCAATGCTGTCTTTGCCCTAAGACTTTAAAAATGATGGAACAATGCAGATATTCGTAGTGATTTAATAATACATTTTTCATTGTTGATCCTGTCAAGATAAACTATCACCTTACGTATATTTTAATTGTTATTCTCTGGGGGCGATTGTCTGCAAGAAATTGTACTTAATGCAAGTTTAAAAAAAATTGGGAGAGAAATACTCAGGCTACATATAAATAATAACAGGGTGAATGGAGAGGACTACAGCAGGGTGCTGGGGAAGAATAATGGCAGAAGAAATCATTCTGTTTGAAGTGCTAAGAGATTTCAGGGTTCACCTAGACCAGAGGTTCCCAGCCTGGAGTTCACTGGTCCACTGCTTAATGGTATTGGTCCATGGCATAAAAAAGGTTGGGTAATACCTGATTTAGAGTAAGAGGAGAGATGAAATACCAGTGTGAATTTGGCCCCCACAGTTCTTTCTCCTCCTGAACTTCCTTTCCTCATAGGATTGTTACGAATGGGATAGAGGTAAGACAGTTATAACCTAAAGGGAGATCTACTTCACAGCTAATGGAGAAGCCTTTTATCTGAGAGGGCACAAGCAGATCTATGCCTAACCTATACAGGAGTTAGGAGATGGATGATACTGAAGGTGCAGACAAAGTATATTAAAATGTGGAAGAGAAATAGTAAAGAACAATGAATTAGCAAAAAGCACTGGAGAGTAATGCCCAAAAGCTTAAAGATTGGCAGATGTGGAATGGAGGGCAAGTATGTGAACAGGAGGAATACATTAGAAAGCAGAGAAAAGGAAAGGCTCAACAAAAAATAGGAGTTTATTATGCTATCACACATTATGGCCCTAGACAAGTTTCAATTCATCAGCATTCCATAAATGCAGAACATTCAAAGATTTGCAAAACTAATACTTCACACCCTGTTCCATACTATCAACACCATCCACACCACATAAGCAGATACACACACAAACACACAGTTCTGATGAAGGGTGGGAAAAGTGATTACATTATGGGAAAGTGATATTATCAGGCATTGAATCTGAATTCATTCATTGAATACAGAGCCATGGTGAGGTAACGTGTTCCTGCCTGCATGCACTCTACACAGCTGCACTACTGACGTCTGGGGAGCCTGGAGCCTGCAATGGGCAATGACGCCAAAAGGCATCCACAGTCCTACAGGATTTAACTATTTATCTGCCAAAGTTCTAATTTCTGCCAAGTGTTTTGAATTACTGACTCTTTCCACCATAAAACATCACCATCTATGTGATGTTTCCGGCTACTATTCTTTTAAAAACTATTTTACAGCTAAAACTAAAAATAAAGCTAAAATGAAAGATAGCTAACAAAAATAGGGAGAGAAAAATCATATTTTCATAAGACTCCTTATTTAAAGGCTGCACTTTTTCAACTAAAACACCTTTTTAAGACTGTGAGCTGGCCACTTGCTAATTCAGCTGAAGTACCCTAATAGAACAATCCAGCTCTCACTTTTCTCAGCAATTACAGTTTAGTCTGAAGAATTCACCCTACACATCATTCCATGGGATTTCACATTACTCCCATGAATAATAACAAAGGATAAATCTCTTCCCCACAACATAACTACATATTTCTCTATGCACTTCCCTCCCCACTAAATAATTCACCCACTATTTACCACTCAGGCCAGCTGGTGGCGTAGTGGCATTAGCTCTGGACTTCAAATCCAGAGTTCGAATCCAGCTGGCTCCCGTTAAGAGCTGGTGATCTCTTAAAAAAAAACCTCACCCGGCAGAAGGCAATGGCAAACCACTGCTGTAACTTGCCTAGCACACGATTTTCCAATACATCAGAGCAGCATGGAAGGAAATCGTCCGCTACCTGGAAATAATTCTGGATGCAACATACCTGATTTACCAATCTATATCAGCAGTGTTCCCTCCACAATTTACTGCCCCATAATCTGCCTCTCCATTTATCACCACAGCAGTCCAACTTACCTATTCATAAGCTATGTAATAGGATAAACCCAAGGTCACAATGCTTCCATATTGACTTCTCTACAGGAGTGCAATGACTCCATTTACATCTATGTAACACAACAGCCACACCCTTTTTACCACTCCAAAGCAGCATGATTGTCCTCAGTTACCACTCTATATCAGTGTGATTTATTGCACCACAGCATATAAACTCACTATGTACCACACTCCAACAGCACAAGCCCCTTCCCATTCAACACTGCACAACAACATGTTGTTAAACCATGCTAAACCCAATCTATCTCAGGATTCTCATCCTGCGTTCTCAGGATTAAAGTCATCATGCAACCAAATGTTTAAAAATCTTAAAGAAGTCTATTACTAAATTTGTACTTTAGCTTGAAATACAGTACTTCTTCCTTGTTGAGGAAGACAGTTGACTTCATGGAGGTGTTCAAGCTAGGAGATCAGGTGAACAGCAAAGACATTTTCCCCAGGTTGGAAATGGCTAATACAAAGGGGCATAACTTTAAGGTTTTGGGAGGAAAGGGGGGGGGGTGTCAGAAGTAAGCTTCTTTTAAAAATACACATAGTGGCAGGTACTTGGAACACATTGTCAGGAATGATGGTACAGGCAGATAAGCTAGGGACATTTAAGAGACTTTTAGATAGGCACAGGAATGCAAGAAAAATGGAGAGCTATGTGAGAGGGAAGGGTTAGATTGACCTTAGAGTAGGTTAAAATGTCTGCACAGCATCATGGGCCAAAGGGCCTGTAGTGTGCTATACTGTTCTATGTCCTTGCTAGAAAGAGCTTTAATCAAGAGCGTCACATCACTGATCAAAAGAGATAATTAAGGGAAATGAGTCATACTCTGGCACTGAAGCTGTCATCACCAATCCCCAGCATACACAGCATTAGTCTCACAATATGTCCTGACACCTCATCTGGAAGGGCACATCCACCTCAAGAATTTGAATCTGCTGGGCATGAATGTTTGAAATCTACTTATTTATTGAGATACAGCCTGGAATAAGCTCTTCAAACCACACCACCCAACAACCCCGATTAACCCTAACCTATCACGAGACAATTTACAATGACCAATTAACCTGCTAATTGGTACATCTTTGGACTGTGGGTGGAAATGGGAGCAACTGGAGAAAACCCACGCATTCCACAGGAAGGACGTACAGACTCCTTACAGATGACGTTGGAATTGAACTCCGAACCCTGACGCCCCAAGCTATATATAGCATCACACTAACTGCAACACTGCTGTGGCATTATCGGGTTGTGGTTTTATTGGTAGAAATTTGATTAGTTGGACTCCCTGAGCTCTGACAGCATTGGCAACTTGAGATTTGTTAGGAATTATTGGAAACATTTTTCCCAATATTTTGTAGGAGCAACATGCCAAGTTTTGGTTGAGCCCTAGATTAGGGTCAGGCCATTGCTGCTCACTGTATAGATGTCACATGAAAAATACTTACTTGCTTGAGATATAGAAATCTGATAATATTGCTGGTAAGATAAACAGTGTCAGCACAGTCAATCAAGAACAAAATGATAATTAGTGTGTGGAGGAAAAGAAAGAAAATTCCTGAGAACACCTTACCGTATGTGTTTCCCTAAACTTTATGACATAACATTGCAGTTTCAGATTGTTTCATTCTCTGAAAACTTGTGTTAAACCTCACTGGTGCCTTTTGGATGAAGAATATGCTCATGCTGACATCTACTGGCAAATGGGAATACCTCATATAGCGAACCATCTGCAGACTGCATCACACCATGGCCCTGATGCTGGTCCAGGACCCAATCCCCCTGATAATGATCACCATTCCTGTACAACAAGGAAAAAAACATAGGTTTTAAATTGCAAAAAGATCATAAATGTTTCCCCTCAACACACTGAATTAACAAGCACCTCTCCAAACAGATGCAAGAGCACTAAACAGTTTGTAACTCAGCTGTACAAAGATCTCATTTTTTTGTTGGCATTAGGTCTGGCTGACCTCTGGAGAAATAGTAAGAAAGGTTTTTTTTCACAATTAACCTTGGAAATCTTGGACTAGTGAATCAGAAGAGGGATTATTATTGACATATTTTGTAAAATTTGTTTTGTGACAGCAACACAGAAAATAATTACAAGTTACATTAAGAAATAAAATAGTGTAAAAAGAGAGCAAGAAGTGAGGTAGCGTTCATGGTCTTAAGAAATCTGATAGCAAAGAGGAAGAAACTGTTCCTAAAATTGTACCTTCCCCCTAATGGTAGTAATGGGAAGTCAGCATATGAGGAATCTTAATGATGGAGAGATTGGGGAAGTTGAGAGATAGTAATGGACAGGATAAAGGCAGCTCGGTCTTTTGCTCCCAGTCATTGCATAATGACAACTGTTGAAAATTACACTGGATAAAAAGATGACTGAATTTTGCTGCAATTCCTCCTTGATGGACAAGCTAGCTAATATACCTTATCTCTCCTTGGGCAGGACACCAGAGAGTTGCAGTGCCCATAGAACCTCAAATCTGCATGAGTCAGCAACCTTTAAAAAAAATAGAAAGGGCAATGAAACTGCTGCCTAAGTACTATGGGCAGGCACAGGATAGAGTACATCAATTCTGCTTCAGCAGCAATGCTGCCAATTTACTATTGGAAAGTTTTCTGCTGTTGCTGTTGTTGGTATGCTCAAGCTCCAGAAAAATAAATAAATCTGCTCTCTCCAGGCTCCAGACGGTCTACTGGAGTTTCCTGAAGTGAAGTGAGACAGAGGAAGTACCATAAGATCTAGTGAACAGCCACAACTTCATGCTTAAATCTACAAGCACTGCAAAAGCCACACTTTACTGCCAGGTACAAGTTTCTTGTTAAAAACTCATTACTTAAAACTTCTTTTTAAATAGCAATTATCCAAAGATATTGCTTAAAATCATTTTATTAAATTTTCATAAATAAATTTTTATTCTGTTCAGGGAATTAGAGAATAGTCATTGGTCACCAATAAGCAAAGATTTTGGAGAAACTGTGATGTCCTATACTTTTGGTAAACAAATCTAAGATGGCAGCAGCTCAGCTTTGCCTTGTTCACTGTTTAGCTGAATTATCCTGTAGTTCCTAAAATATTAACTCTGCTACTCTCAACACTGATGCTACTTGTCCTGAGCATTTGAAGAAATTTCTGTTTTATATCTAAAAATGCTAAACAAGTTCCAAGTAAGTTAATAAAAAACCAAAAAGGAACTTCTAATTATAAAACATCATTCAAGATAATACGATATTCCAACACATAAGACCATAATAAGACATAGGGGCAGAAGTAGGCCATTGAGTCTGCTACACCATTCCATCATGGTTGACTTATTATCCCTCTCAATCTCATTCTCCTGTCTTCTCCCCATAACCTTTGATGTCTTGACTAATTAAGAAATTATCAACCTCTACTTTAAATATGCCAATGATTTGCTGTCTGTAGAAATGAATATCACACACTCACTACCCTCTGGCCAAATAAGTTCATCATTTGTTCTAAATGGGCATCCCTCTATTCTGAGGCCCTCTAGTTCCAGACTCTCCCACTATAGGAAACATCCTCTCCACATTCAGCCTATCTAGGCCTGTCAATATTTGATAGGTTTCAATAAGATTCCACCCCCCCCCCATTCTTCTAAACTCCATTAAGTACAGGGTAGAACCATCAAACACACTTCATACATTAACCTTTCATTCCTGGAATCATTCCCATGAACCTCCTCCAGATTCCTCTCCAATGCCAACACTTCTTTTCTTAGGTAAGGGGCCCAAAACTACTTACAATATTCCAAGTGTAGTCTGACCAATGCCTTATAAAGCTGCAGCATTATGTCCTTGCTTCTGACCAATGCCTTATAAAGCTCCAGCATTATATCCTTGCTTTTATAGTACTGTGCAAAAATCTTCAGCACAAATATATAGCTAGGCTGCCTAAGACTTTTGCACAGTACTGTATTTGTCAATATGGAATAGAAACCAAGTTTGTAAATATGGTAGGGAGCAAAGGGTGATGGGTGGAGTGCTCTGGGAGAAATGTGGGACAGGTAGCAGAGAAGGAGTGTTGGCACCTGCTCTAAGACACCAGGCAAGGTCATTTGATTCCAAAAAAAATGGTTTATTGAAATGTCTCTCTTCTATTTACCCCTCCTCATATGTCCAGCCGTGATCACCCTTTCCCTGCCCTCTTCCCACTCGCAGTCCACAATAGAGATCCATATCAGAATCAGGTTTATCATCACTCACATCATAAAATATGGTGATTTTTTTGCAGCAGTTCAGTGCAATAAATAAAATTACTATAGAACTGCACAAAAGTCTTAGACACCCTAGCTATATATTTGTGCCTCAGACTTTTGCACAGTATTGTATATTTTAGTCATCTTGCCTTCCTTACTACCAAATCAAACTGCAAATTTACCTTTAGAGAACCCTGCACAAGGACTCCCAAGTCACTTTGTACCTCTGCTTTTGAATTTTCTCCCCATTTAGAAAATAATCTATGCTTTTATTCCTTCTACTAAAATGCATGAGCATATACTCCCCTACATCTGCCACTTTTCTGCCTATTATCCCAATATGTTTAAGCCCTTATGCAGCCTCTCTGCTTCCTCCAACATTACCTGCCCTCCACCTTTGTTCGCATTGTCTGCAAACCTGGCCACAAAGCCATCAATTCTATCATCCAAATCATTGGCACATAACATGGAAAGGAGCGCTGCTAAAACCAGCCACTGCAGAAATGAAATGATTTCACTACTTCAAGTTACAAACTACAAAGAATTTGAAGATTTCAACAATCAACTTGAACTTTACAACTAAACTGAAGATTAGAAAAGCACCTAAATGGGCAACAAACTGAAGTATATGTACATTGTGTAGGCAGAATGGATCAGTTTAGTTGGGTGTTTGATTACTAATTTAATTAGTTTGAATTGACTTTATTTCTTACATCCTTCACATACATGAGTAGTACATCTCCATCTAAATGAGCAAAGTGCAATTTATAGTAATTTGCAATAAATAGCATGTATAATTGGACAGTCAATATAGCATAGAAATACAATTGTATCAGCATGAATTAATCAGTCTGATGGCCTGGTGGAAGAAGCTGTCATGGAGCCTGTTGGTTCTGGCTTTAACATTGCAGTACCGTTTCCCAGATGGTAGCAGCTGGAACAATTTGTGGTTGGGGTGACTCAGCCCCGCCAATGATCCTTTGGGGCCTTTTTATGCACCTGCCTCTGTAAATGTCCTGAATAGTGAGAAGTTCCCACCTACAGATGCACTGGGCTGTCCACACCACTCTCTGCAGAGTCCTGTGATTGAGGGAATTGCTGTTCCCATACCAGGCAGTGATGCAGTCAGTCAGGATGCTCTCAATTGTGCCCCTGTGGAAAGTTGTTAGGATTTGGGGATTCATGCCAAACTTCTTCAATCGTCTGAGGTGAAAGAGGTGCTATTGTGGTTTTGTCACCACCACAGCCGGTGTGTACAGATCACACAAGATCCTCGGTAACGTGTATGCCGAGGAACTTAAAGCTGTTCAACCTCTCAGTACCAGATCCAATGATGTCAATGGGGTTAGCCCGTCTCCATTGCTCTTGTAGTCCACAACCGGCTCCTTTGTTTTTACGACGTTGAGGGAGAGGTTGTTTTCCTGTGTCGGGTGATGACTTCCTTTCTGCAGGCCACCCCATTATTTGAGACAGGGCAAATCAATGTAGTGTCAGCAAATTTAATTTGCAACATTGTGGGGCAAAGGGTCTGTTCCTGTGTTGTACTATTCAATATTCTAAAGCAATCAAACACAGAATTAATGAATTGAAGAGAGATTTTTTAATCCTTTCACAAGATGTGTGTATTACTGACAATGCAGATATTTATTGTCTAACACTAATTGCTCCTGAACTGAGCTGGATACAAGGGGAAGGAGGCAAGGGTATTTCATATTGTTTGGTAGCTCACCTTGTAATAGCAAACCCGATGGATTTTTACAACAATCCTGTAGTTTTACTACAGTTAGCTTTATATTCCAGATCAATTTTAAACTCCCTCGCTGCTGTAGTGGAAATCTGCTTGTATCTCTGCATCAAAATCCACATTTCTAAATGCAAGTCCGGTTAAGCCTCTTATACCCTTACCTATACCCTTTGGCTAAATATTCTTGCTGCTTCAGGAACTGAAAATATAGTATCTTGATGAATTAAGGAACTAAGTTTTCAAGCATTGTATTAAGTCATAACTATTTTTATACTATGAAGCTGTCTGAAAAAAATTCTAAAAGATGAATTACTTTTAATTTTTAAAGCTTATTTATGATATTTTAGCATCTACCTTGATACACTTGTACTCTGGGTCTTTACTCATTGTACATGCATAATAAAATTTGAAACAAATAGACCTTATAATTTTCTGATTTGCTGGCCCTCAAGCACTTCAATATGACATTCTTCACAATAACAAAACCTCTAAAGTCAAATAGAGATAATTGAAAAACATATAAAACACTTAGGAGTATCCTTAAATGGATGTGAAAGGCTCTAAATAGATGCAAATTGTTACTTTTGATTGGCTCCACAACTAATTTGATGGACACACAGCTAGGGCTGGAGAGCCCACAAAACTATGGGTATACTAAATTACATTAGTGGTAAGTATAAACTCTGCCTTTGTCACTGAATGTAGAATCTATCCCTTTAAGCATTTATTTATTTATTTATTTCTGGTTTTATTTTGCTGTATTTCTACTCTATCATTGGTTGGTGCAACTGTAACGAAACCCAATTTCCCTTGAGATCGATAAAGTATGTCTGTCTGTTTTTATTTCTTGGCAGAGGCACACAGAACTCTCATTGGCTTACCAGTGCAGAAATCATTATTTTAGTTCTTAATTATTATGCAATACATTGCAAAAGTCATGTTAAAAAATTCTGTAAAGCAAAGATGCTTTCAAAATAAGGAAATGTTTTGTAATATCAAAAATATTACTATGAGCAGTAAACAGTAAAGAAAAACTAAATCAAATCAATATTTGGTGTGACCACCCTTTGCCTTTAAGACTGTGTCAATTCTCTTAGGTACACTGTCACGCAGTTTTATAAGAAAATCGGCTGGTAAGTTGTTCCAAGTATCTTAGAGAAGTTGCCACAGTTCTTCTTTGCTTAATCGTGCACTGAGCCATATGCCTACAATTTAATCAAGTTTATACTTGAAAAGTGGTCTATTACTTAATATCCAGTCACTAACAAAAGAAAACCCAGCAGATTTGAAATCCAAGTATCACACACAAAATGCTGGAGGAACTCAGCAGGCCAGGCAGCACTATGGGAAAGAGTACAGTTGATGTTTCAGGCCGAGACCCTTCAGCACGACTGGAGAAAAAAAGGCTGAGGAATAGATTTAAAAGATGGGGGGAGGTGAAACCTGAAGGGGAAGGGATGAAGTAAAGAGCTGGGAAGTTGATGGGTGAAAGAGATACTAGACTATAGAAGGGGGAGTCTGATAGAAGAGGACAGAAAGCCATGGAAGAAAGAAAAGGGAGCAAGGGCACCAAAGGGAGATTGTGGGCAGGCAAGGAGATAAGGTGAGAGAGGGAAAAGGGGATGGGATGGGGAATGGTGAAGTGGGGGGGGGGGGTTATTACCAGAATTTTGAGAAATAGATGTTCATGCCATCAGGTTGGAGGCTACCCAGACAGAATACAAGGTTTTGTTCCTCCAGCCCAGCCAGTTGTGGCCTCATCATGACAGTGGAGGAGATCACAGATCACAGATAGACATATCGGAATGGGAATGGGAAATGGAATTAAAATAGGTGGTCACTGGGAAATTTCACTTTTTCCTAGCAGACAGAGCATAGTTGCTTGGCAAAAGCAGTCGCCCAATCTACAGCAGGTCTCACCAACACACAGGGGACCACACCAAGAGCACTGGACATAGTACATGACACCAACAGACTCACAGGTAAGTGTCATCTCACTGTTTGGGGCCCTGAATGGTAGTAAGGGAGGAAGTGTAGGGGCAGGTGTAACACTTGTACCTCTTGCAAGGATAAGTGCCAAGAGGGTGATCAGAGAGTTGCGTAGGGAGCAATTCCTGCGGAAAGCAGAAAGTGGGCGGGGGGGGGAGGGAATGATGTGCTTGGTGGTGGGATCCCATTAGAGATGGCAAAAGAATTATGTGCCAGGTGTGAAGGGGTGGTAGTTGAGGACAAGAGGAACCCTATCCCTGGTAGGGTGGTGGAGGATGGGATGACAGAAGACATGCACGAAATGGAAGAGATGCTGTTGAGGGCAGCGTTAATAGTGGAGGAAGGGAAGCCCCTTCCTTTGAAGGAGGAGGACAACTCCTCAGCTTTATTTCTCCAGCCCTGATGAAGGGTCTTGGCCTGAAACATCGACTGTACTCTTTTCCACAGATGCTGCCTGGCCTGGAGAGATCCTCCAGCATTTTGTGTGTGTTGCTATTGCTTAATATGTTACTTGCCTTAACAAAATACAAAAATCTGACATTTAATTTTTTGGAAAATGAATGCTTGGAAACCTAGAATTTGCTCTTCTCAACAGACACACTATTGCAGAAGACAAGAAAAAAAATAAAACAAAATGTTAAAAAATCTAGGGTGCCTGAGACTTTTGCACAGCATTGTATTATTAAAATGATCCAGACAATACACCTTACAGTCACAGAACACTGCAGCACAGAAACAGGCCCATCTAGTCTGAGCCAGACGGTTATTCTGCCCAGTCCCTTGGACCTGCACCTAAACCACAGCCCTCCATACTCCTCCCATCCATGTATAATATCCACATTTCTCTTAAACGTTCAAATTGAACTCATATCCACCTCTTCTGCTGGAAGCTTGATCCACACTTGCACCATCCTCTAAGTGAAGAAATTCCCCCTCATGTTCCCCTTAGTATTTCAACTTATTTCACCTACTCCCAAAGACATTCAAAACTAAAAAATGTATTGTCTGAGACAAGTATATTATCTCCAAATCATTGATGTCAAATTGATCTTGGCAACTCTAATGCTGCTTACTTAGAAGTAATGGCCATTGTAGCAAACCTACATTGAGGTGAGAACTTGCTTAATCATTGGTTAGTGGCAGGATTGATATGTTGCTTGGCAATAAGAAGAAAATTTAATAATTGGCTTTAATGCCTGTGTTATAAAAAGTGGGAGATGAAGAAACCAAATGGAATTCTTGTTCCTAAACACCATCCTGTGCTCTTAGTTGGAAAGTGCAGGCATGTGGGCACAAGGAGTGGCCAAGACCAGCTTCTACTGTGGTTTACCAGATTTAACATTAGCTAACCACATTTAGCCAAGTTCAAACCTAGAGACAAGTAAGAGAAAGTGTTAAACAATGATAATTACAATTATTGACAACTCTAACAATGTACAATAAATAATGCTCTTACATTTCAGTGAAAGTAAACTTCTTTATAAACAGAAGACTTTTGGCAGCAGATTTACATTTTCAGAATTTCCAGACGCCCACTGAAAATCTTTGACTCTTCATTTCAAGACTAGCTGATCAACTTGCCAAAACACACAAACAGAGCAGCTGGGTGAAACACAGAAAAATGTACCCGTGCCTTATTCTCCACTGGCTGATCTATACTTCTGCATTACCTTATGCCTGTTGATTTGTGCCCCATCACTGAGCCCTGTACTATTCTGTGCCTATAGGACTCTTACCTCATCTTAGTCCATGTCTACAGAATTGCACCCTGTATTACTCAGTATTATTGTGCCTGTAGAACTGCACTTCTGCGTTACTAATCATATTCCTGCATTATGCAATCTTTGGAACAAAATCCCTCTTCTATTATTACCTTTATAAATATGCTGCAGGATTAATTAATGCCTTTAGAAAATTGTACAAAGAGAAAGAGTCAGAACCTACTAAGTGGAGATACAAAATATACACCATCTATCTGCTCACTAACACTGTTTTTGTAGTTCTATTCAGTCCTGCCTTAACCATAAAGCGTTAAATTCTAAAAGTGAGTCAACAATAATTAAAGTTTACCTGAAATCATAGCTAGCTTTGAAATCTTAAGAGTCACACAATGTTACCACAGGCCTTTCAGCCCACTATGTCAGTGTTAATCATTGAGTGCCCATCTTTACTAATCCTATTTTCTAGCTCTCAGCCATATCCTTCATTGCTAAGGCATTACAAATGTTTATCTAAACATGATTTTGGTGTCTTTAACCAAAGGAAGATGTAGTTGCCTTAGAAAGATCACAACAAGGCCCATTAAATGATTGTGGGAAGAGGCTCAGTGGACAATGCCTGCTTCTCACAATCAATTCAAGTACTAGAAGAATGTTTCCCATAGATAAATTACCTAGAATTAGGATAGCAAGGAATCAGAATCAGGTTTATTATCACCAGTACGTGATGTGAAATTTGTTAACTTAGCAGCAGCAGTTCAATGCAATACATAATATAGGAAAAAAAACAATGAAATAATAATAATAAATAAATTACAGTATACGTATATCGAGTAGATTAAAAATTGTGCAAAAAAACAGAAATACTACATATTAAAAGAAGTGACGTAGTGTTCAAGGGTTCAATGTCCATTTAGGAATCGGATGGCAGAGGTGAAGAAGCTGTTCCTGAATTACTGAGTGTGCCTTCAGGCTTCTGTACCTCCTTCCTGATGGTAACAGTGAGAAAAGGGCATGCCCTGGGTGCTGGAGGTCCTAATAATGGATGCTGCCTTTCTGAGACACCGCTCCTTGAAGATGTCCTGGGTACATTGTAGGCTAGTACCCAAGATGGAGCTCACTAAATTTACAACTCTCTGCAGCTTCTTTCGGTCCTGTGCAGTAGCCCCTCTATACCAGACAGTTATAGAGCAGGTCAGAATGCTCTCCACGGTACAACAATAGAAGTTTTTGAGTGCATTTGCTGACATTCCAAATCTCTTCAAACTCCTAATAAAGTAGGAGTTGTCTTGCCTTCTTTACAGCTGCATTGTTATATTGGGACCAAGTTAGATCCTCTGCGATCTTGATACCTAGGAACTTGTAACTGCTCACTCTCTCCACTTCTGATCCCTCTATGAGGATTGGTATGTGTTCCTTCATCTTACCCTTCCAGAAGTCCACAATCAGCTCTTTTGTCTTACTGACATTGAGTACCAGGTTGTTGCTGTGGCACCATTCCACTAGTTGGCATATCTTACTCCTTGTCAGCGAGGAGATGTTTCAAAGGTTTCAAAGATACAATTTAATGTCAGAAATACAATATACATCCTGAAATCACCAATCTGATATTAGAAGAAGATTTTTCTAATAATAGAGGAGAGTGGTTGGTGCGTGGAATGCACTGCCTGAGTCGGTGGTGGAGGCAGATACACTAGTGAAGTTTAAGAGACTACTAGACAGGTATATGGAGGAATTTAAGGTGGGGGGTTATTTGGGCCTGTAATGTGCTGTACTATTCTATGTTCTATGCACAAATTGTGGTCTTCCAATTAGGAAGTCAAGGATCCAATTGCAGAGGGAGGAGTTCTGCAACTTCTCAATCAGGTTTGTGGGAATGATGGTATTAAATGCTGAGCTATAGTTGATGAATAGCATCCTGACATGGTTGTTTGTGTTATCTAGGTGGTCTAAAGCCGTGTGGAGAGCCAATGAGATTGCGTCTGCCATTGACCTATTTTGGTGATAGGCAGATTGCAGTGGGTCCAAGTCCTTGCTAAGTTCAGTCTAGTCATGCCCAACCTCTCAAAGCATTTCATCACTGTAGATATGAGTGCTACTGGGCGATAGTCATTAAGGCAGCTCGCATTATTCTTCTTAGACACTGGTATAATTGTTGCCTTCTTGAAGCAAGTGGGAACTTCCCCCCATAGCAGTGAAAGTTGAAAGTGTCCTTGAATACTCCCGCCAGTTGGTTGGCACAGGTTTTCAGAGCCTTACCAGGTTCTCCATTGGGACCTTCTGCCTTGTGGGAGTTCACCCTCCTGAAAGACAGCCTGACATCAGCCTCAGAGACAGAGAACAAAGGGTTATCAGGTGCAGCAGGGATCTTCACAGCTGTAGTTGTATTCTCCCTTTCAAAGCGTGCATAGAAGGTATTGAGTTCACCTGGTAGTGAAGCATCGCTGCCATTCATGCTATTGGGTTTCAAGTAACATCTTACAAACCCTGCCAGAGTTGTTGTGTATCCAATGTCGTCTCTAGCCTCGTTCAAAATTGTCTTTTCGCCCTTGAAATAGCCCTCCGCAAATCATATCTAGTTTTCTGGTACAGGCCTGGGTCGCCAGACTTGAATGCCACAGATCTAGCCTTCATCAGGTGACATTCCTGGTTCATCCATGGCTTTTGGTTTGGAAATGTATAGTAAGTCTTTGTAGGCACACACTCATCCACTCAGGTTTTAATGAAGTCAGTAACAACTGCAGCATACTCATCCAGGTTTGAAGATGAATCCCTGAATACAGTCCAGTCCACTGATTCAAAGCAGTCCTGTAGGCGCTCCTGTACTTCCTTTGTCCATACCTTCTCACTACTGGTGCTGCAGTCTTCAGTCTCTGCCTATACTTAGGGAGTAGAAGTAAAGCCAGGTGATCAGACTTCCCAAAGTGAGGGTGTGGAATAGCACGGTAGGCATTCTTGATGGTGGTGTAGCAATGGTCCAGTGGCTTGTTTTCTCTAGTATTGCAAGTTGATGGTAATTGCTTAGTAATTTTTTTCAGACTGGCCTGGTTAAAATCTCCCAAAACAAATCCTGAGTTAGAATATTATCCAATTAGGATAGGAATAATAAAAATATTGTTCAAAGGACTGAAAATTTGTGGAATTCTCTTCTCAAGAAGGCTGGAACCAGTTATATTTAAGATAGAGATTGAGAGCTCTTTGGACATCAAACAAATGAAGGACTATGGGGATAGCACAGGGGTGGAATTGAAGTAAAATACATCATAAACACCAGGACAGTCTCAGAAGATAAAGGGCTAAAACTCTATGTTGTTTATGTTATGTTCTTATTAAGACAACATTTGATTAACTGTGGCTTCAAGTAGCCTAGTAAACAACATTCCCTCTATTTTTTTCTCACAGCTGTGCAGACCAACCATTGTTCCGAGCAGAAATTTTTACATGGCCTGAAAACTACGCAGCATTTTAATAAAACTTTTTATAAAAGAAAATTCCATTTGCACAGCAACAATAAGTATGCACATGGGAGCATTTCAGTTCCTGCCCGGCTGCACATGTGTGTAGCTTAAAGAGAACTGTGCTGGTAAAACTGGTCAAACAGAATCTAGGTAAATCTCTCTAATATTGGAGTCATATCTATCACCCAAGATGATGGTTAAAACTGTTGTAAGCCAATCATCTCAGACTCAGGACATAACTGCAGGGCAGTGCCCTAGGCTCAGTCCTACTTTGTTACTCCTCCAACCTAAAGTCAGAAGTGAGGATGTTGGCTGATTGTTGCAGTGTTTAGTTCTACATTTTCCTGATGACAAGCATTCCAAATCTGCATGGAACAAGACCTGGAAAATGCTAATAGGGAATAGTATTGTAATGGAATCCACATCTATACTACGATGTGGAGAAGAGAGATGATCAAGGGCAAGTCAAGGATATTTCTCTTTATTTGCACAAATAACAGGAGGTCATCCTAAAACTGCATAAAACACAAATACAGACTGAGTATATTCTGTTAGGAAGGGAACGTGATGGCATGACAAAGAATTACAAGAGGATTTTAAGACCATAAGATATATGGGCCATTCGGCCCATTGAGTCACTCTGCCATTCAATCATGGGCTGATCCAATTATTCCCATCATCCCCACTCCCCTGCCTTCTCCCCATAGCTTTTTGATGCCCTGGCTAATCAAGAACTTACCCATCTCTGCCTTAAATACACCCAATGTCTTGGTCTTCACATCCGCTCATGGCAGCAAGTTCTACAGATTTACCACCCTCTGACTTAAAGTAATTTCTTCGCATCTCTGTTCTAAATGAATGTCCTTCAATTCCTGTTGTCCTAGACTTCCCTACCATGGGAAATAACATTGCCATATCTAATCTGTTCAAGCCTTATAACATTTGGAATGTTTCAATGAGATCCCGATTCATTCTCCTGAACTCCAGGGAATACAGCCCAAGAGCTGCCAGACGTTCCTCATACAGTAACCCTTTCATTCCTGGAATCATTCTCATGAATCTTCTGCGAATCCTCTCCAATGTCAGTATATCCTTTCTAAAATAAGGGGCCCAAAACTACACACAATACTCCAAGTGTGGTCTCACGAGTGTCTTATAGAGCCTCAAGATCACATCCCTGCTCTTAGATTCGATACCTTTTGCTGTTCTTGGAGAAAATAGGTTATGTGGAGAATTAATGTCAACATTCTGTGAGTTACTAATGGGGATGGCATGGTGGCACAACAGTTAACACAATGCTTTAGAGCACCAGCTGTCATGAGTTATGACTTGCTATGTTGGCTCTGGATGCATGGCAACAATTGTGCACAATCTTCACTGGTTTGATTTGATGTAAACTATGTATTTCACTGTATGTTCCAAATGTGACAAATAAAGCTATTCTTAATATGACCAAATATTTAAGCAGACCTGTAAAATTAATACAATGGCTGCAAGTGGTCAAAGATTGGGAATCCTATAGCTAGAGGCTCAAAACCTAACTCACCAAACCTGTTCAGTATTATTAAAGGAGCGCTATGGAATATGCTACAGTTGGAGACACCTTGCATTTCGACAAGATTGAAAAAGCTTGACACCATCAAGGACAAAGCAGCCTGCCTGATCATTAACCTATCAGTCACTTAATTCACTCCACATGGACATAGCATAGATCCAACAGGCACCATCAACAAAATATACTGCAGCAAATTGCAAATGTTTCAAGAGCAACTACAATCCACAACCTTCATCATTCAAAAGAACAAAGACAAATACCTCAAACCATCTCAGTTCCTCTGCAAAGTAGGTGACAGCCTACCATGAAAAGATGGTATTTATTCTCATTGCTGGATCAAAACCCCAGAACCCTTTATGAACATATAAACATACAAATTAGCATCAGAAATATGTCTCCCAGAGCTTGGTCCAACATTTTATAATTTCTGGTTGCAACCTTAACTCCATGTTCTTCTCTATCTGTAGTAATCTTTCACTCCTTTGCATATCAAAATCTTCCTACTTTTACTCTAAGAATTTTCAAAGTCTTTGTTTCCACTGGCTTTCAAAGAGTGTTCTCAGAACTCATACATATTTTGCCTCAGTTCTGCCTAAAATAGGTAACTTTTAAAAGGTGACCCCTAGTTCTAGATTCAGCAACAGTCAGAAACATTGTCTCCTTATCCACTAAGTCAAAATCCCACGAATGTTGTTGCAATCAAATAGTATGGTGGAGTAACTTAATGATAAAGATTACTGAAGTTCATAATCACTGCAAATATTTCAAGAGAAATTAGTAATGAATGATAACTGCTTTCCTTGCCTGTGATACTCGTATTCCATGAATAAAGTAAAATAAAGCAGTTAGAGATAGGGTCAAGCCTTTCTATTCTCTCAATATAATCTATATTTTATTGCTCCACCCCATTACTTTGAAGTTCAAAATACATTCTATTATCATAGTATGGATATGACATACAACCTTGAAATTCATTCTTTCTTGTCAAGATCTCTTTGTATTCTGTAAAAACAAATTGATCTCTGCAGCAAGAAAACCCAACCAATGAATAGCTGCAATTGATTTAATTGTAGAGGGCGTCTCAATTCAGCTTTTTGCTTTCCTCACCTAATATTCGCAAACACAATATTGGAAAGAATGGAGTAGGAACTCTAGTTGATTTAGTTCTCCCTGGACTAGTTCCCCAGCCTCCTTAAGCCAAGTCAGCAAATATCCTCAAATGAAGATCATTATAAGAACAAAGTCAGATAATCAATACCAGAAAAAATAGGAATAGAGATATATGAGAAAAATTATAAGAAAGCTGCTTGAGAGAAGATAGGCAATGGCTTTGAGGAATGCAATGTCATGAAACAATGACACAAGATCATTAAAATGTGCCTATGTGCGAATGAGTAACTATATTAAAAAAATTCTTCACAGAAGAATACATTCTGGATTCTACTTCCTAGAATTTGTATTGATGGAGCAACAAAGACTTCATAAACCAGCAATATTGAAATCATTAGTTCTAGCTGATAATGACATTTTCATCCATAACCACTTTAAAAAGTTCATTGTTCTTAGAATGCTCTGTTCCATATATTGTGCAAAAAACAGGAGCAGGGACTATATATTCAAGCAATATTTATTCTCTGACAGTTTAGTTCCCTTCAGTCTTTTTCTGAAGACACACAGAATCACCTGAACATTGGTTCATGAAACCTATCATGCCCAAATGCCATGATTCAGGTTAGATTGATCTACAGGCTGGAGGTGTGGGGAGAATTCCCTTTAACAATAACAAATTCCCTTGTCTCATTTAACAGACGAAGGGCTCTGTATTCTAAGATTGGAGAAGGGCAAGGTAGACAAAAGTAGACAAGGAAAAGGCTTTATGAAAATCCAGATAACAACAAATATGTGCATCTAACTTGTGTTTACTCTACAGCACCATTTCACCTGCATGTATGTTTCTGTGTCTGTGTTTTTCTGACATGTGCATTATTCATCGGGAATACCAGGACTGGTCAAGAAAGTGGTCAAAAAAGGATCCCGAGCTTAGCAAAGCCTAGAGAACGAGAGCAAGGAAATAATACAAATATTCCAAAAACACTATTTTGGCTACGATTGGGCTATGGTGTTCTGTTCTGTAAGAAAAAAGATGTAAAGTGAAGAAAAGTGTATTAGAATGTCTCTGAGAATGTAGGACTGGATAAACTGGAGAAGCAGAGGTTCTTCCTTGTGTCAGAAAAAGTTCCAAGAGGTTCTGACTGAATGGAGCTGGGTAAGTATCTGGAAAGAAAAAATTTCCAGGTCTATGGGATCAGGGTAGGGAAATGACACTAACTGGATTGCTCTAATGTAGACAAGTATGGATTAGATGGGCCAAATGTTCTATCATACTGTAACCATTCAGTGAATTCTGTTTGTCAGCAACAGAAGACATGTCACACATGTGGTATATGTGTATTTGTACATTTATGTACCTGAACTCCTTTGGATTTTTTTGTGTGCATCTACCTGCATTTATGTCAATTACATATCTATGTCTGTGTGTATGTGTATGATGAGCTCCTTATATAAACTAGAGCACCTCATAACTGCTCTTCACTTACTTGTAGAACATCTCTCCTTCTCCATGTTTCATATGGTTATGGAAGGAGCCTTGATAGATCTGACCTCCTTTATCAGTCAGTACTCCATGTCCTAGATAGAGGAATAAAGTCAAGCTATATTTCTACTAGCAACAAGCAGAGATTAATCTTTTAATTATATTAGAAAGTATTACACTAATCTGCAAAGTTAGGCTGCAGATTGGAGTCAAAAATCAGACAAACAAAAATTATTCACCTGCTCGGAAACCATAATAGAATTCACCCTCATACAGGGCACCATCAGAGTACTTCATTACTCCATGTCCGTGGACCTCTCCCTGGCTGAACTGCCCGCAATATTCATTTCCTGTAAAAATGTAGAAGTATCCTCTCTTATTCTTTTTCTAAACTTTACTAAACAGTTTTCACCGTTCAAACTAAGTTGAGGCACATGGCTCAGCCAGTTCTCAAAGATATAGGACCAATATAGATATCAATGAGAGTAGATGTAACACCACTACAAAATGAGGCAGGAAAAATAATAACGGGGAACAAGGAGATGGCTGATGAACTAAATGAGTATTTTCCATTAGTCTTTACTCTAGAAATCTCTAGCAGTGATGTTGTAATGTGTGAAGGAAGAGAAGTGGGTACAGTTAATATTACAAGAGAGAAGCTGAAAGACCTAAAGGTACATAAGTCACTTGGACCAAATGAACTGCACCCTAGAGTTCCAAAGTAGGTAGCGTTAGAGATTGTGGTGGCATTTGAAATGATCTTTCAAAAAGCAATGGACACTGGCATGGTGTCAGAAGACTGGAAAATTGCAAATGTCGCTCCACTCTTTAAGAAAGGAGGAAGGCAGCAGAAAGAAAATTATAAACCAGTTAGCCTAACCTCAGTGGTTGGGAAGATGTTAGAGTCGATTGTTAAGGAAGAGGTGATGAAGTACTTGGTGACATAGAACAAGATAGGACAAAGTCAACATGGTTTCTTTCAGGGAAAATCCTGCCTGACAAACCTGATGGAATACTTTGAGAAGATTACAAGTAGGATAGATTAAGGGGATGCAGTGGATGTTGTACATTTGGACTTTCAGAAGGCCTTTGACAAGGTGCCACATATGAGGCTGCTTACCAAGTTAAGAGCCCATGGTATTACAGCAAAGTTACTAAGATAGAGCATTGACTGATTGGTAGGAGGCAGCAAATGGGAATAAAATAATCATTTTCTGGTTGGCTGCCAGTGACTAGTGGTGTTCTGCAGGGGTTGGTGTTGGGACCACTTCTTTTTATGCTGTATATAAATGATTTAGATGATGGAATAGATGGCTTTATCACCAAGTTTGCAGATGATACAAAGATTGGTGGAGGGGCAGGTGGTGTTGAGGAAACAGGTAGAATGCAAAAGGACAGACAGACTTGGAGAATGAGCAAGAAAGTGGCAAATGAAATACAATGTTGGAAGATACATGGTCATACACTTTGGCAGTTGAAATAAGTGTGCAGACTATTTTATAAACAGGGAGAAAATCCAAAAATCTGAGATACAAAGGGATTTAGGAGCCCTTGTGCAGAGCACCCTAAAGGTTAACTTGCAGGTTGAGTCGGTGGTGAGGAAGGTAAATGCCATGTTAGTATTCATTTCAAGAGGTCTAGAATACAAGAGCAAGGATGTGATGCTGAGGCTTAATAAGACACTGGTGAGGCCCTACTTTGTATATCGTGAACAGTTTTGGGCCCCTCATCTTAGAAAAGATGTGCTGGCATTGGAGAGGGTCCGGAGGAAGTTCACAAGGATGATTCCAGGAATGAAAGGGTTATCATACGAGGAACATTTGATGGCTCTGGGTCTGTACTCGCTGGAATTCAGAATGATGAGGGGGATCTCATCAAAACCTTTCAAATGTTGAAAGGACTATACAGAGTAGATGTGGGAGAGTCCAGGACAAGAGGTCACAGCCTCAGGATAGAGGGGTGCCCTTTCAAAACAGAGATGCGGAGAAATTTCTTTAGCCAGAGTGGTGGATTTGTGGAACTTGTTGCCACAGGCAGCTGTAGAGGCCAGATCGTTTGGTGTATTTAAGGCAGAGGTTGATAGGTTCTTGATTGGACATGGCATCAAACATTACAGGGGGAAGGCTGGGAACTGGGGTTGAGAAGGGGAAGAGAAAAGGATCAGCCATGGTTGAATGGCGAAGCAGACTCAATGGGCCAGATGGCCTAATTCTGCTCCTTTGTCTTATGATATTTTCCACATTTTAAGTAGGTGGAACTTGAGCACATACTCCCCACCCCATTTGATCCTATCACATTTCAGAAGTCCCAGCTGACGCACAGGCCTCACTATAAGAGATTAAATCAGGTCTGGGTTGCATTCACCTTTCACAAACAAAAACTTAATCATTCTATTTACAAATTATTATCTTGGTCTTGTTTTCATATTCTTCTACCAGGCACCCCTCTCTGCCCTCACAAATTCTTTCAACCCTCCAAGTTCCATCAGATCTGGCCTTTTGTACAGTTTTAATCACCCCTCCATTACCGGGTATGCTCTCAGCTGCTCTCTACATTAAGATAGAGTCATAGCGACATAAAAAGTACAGTCTGCCCTCCTGATCCATGGATTCAACCAAATGCGGATTGGGAAAACCTGGAAGTTCTCTCTCCAGCACTCGTTGCTTGAGCATGTACAGACTATTTTTTCTTGTCATTATTCCCTAAACAATACAGTATAACAACTATTTACATAACATTTACATTGTATTAGGTATTATAAGTAATCTAAAAATGACTTAAAAGTACAGGCAGTCCCCGGGTTATGAATGAGTTCCACTCCTGAGTCTGTCTTTAAGTCGGATTTGAGGTCAGAACAGGTACATCCGGTATTATTTAGCGTCAGTTAATCAAATGTTTTTCTTAGAATAAAGTACATATTTTACCTTTCTATGCATACAAAACACTTCAGAAACATACGTATCTCAATAATTTAACCACTGCATTGCTTAGTAATAATTGTAGTTTTCATCAGGACAGGGCCTTTCACATTCTCCATTAAAATTGTTCCAATCGTTGACCGACTGTAGCCTAACGCCTTTCCAATGACCGAAGGCATTTCACCTCTTTCCAATCACTTTATTATTTATACCTTATTTTCAATCGCGATCGTGATTATTTTTTGTGAACAGAAACACTGCAGATTCAGAGCTGTGCCGCCAGGTCCTAATGTCCACCGCACGGAAACATGTTAAATAAAGTCCGGGGTTCCACTGGGTCCTAAAGATCACCGCACTGATACATGTAAAATAAGGGACTTGAGCAGCTCCGAATTTTGGTATCTGCTGGGGGTCCTGGAACCAATCCCCTACGGATAAGGAGGGCCGACTGTATTATAGCACAGGAACAGTCCCTTCAGCCTATCTAGCCAAATTATTATTCTGCATAGTCCCATCAACCTGCACCCAGAACATAGCCATCCACTGCCCTCTCATCCATGTACCCATCTACATTTCTCTTAAATGTCGCAATCGAACCCACAACCACCATTTGCACTGTCATTTTGTTCCAAACACTCATCATTGAGTGAAGAAGCTCCCCCTCATGTTCCCTTTTCACCCTTAACCCATGACCTCTCGCTCAACTCACCCTACCCCGTGGAAAAATCCTGCTTGCACTTATCCTATCTGTACCTTTATAATTTTGTATACCTCTATCAAATCTCTCCTCATTCTCCTACAATATAGGGAATAAAGCCTAACATATTCATCTTTCCCTATAACACAGGTCCTTAAATTCCGGCAACATCCTTCTAAATTTTCTCTGCACTCTTTCAATCTTATTGATATCTTTCCTGTAGGTAGGTGAGCAGAACTGCACACAATACTCCAAATTAGTCTTCACCGACACCTTATACAACTTCAAATATAACATTCAAACTCCTGCATTCAATACATTGATTTATAAAGATGAATGTGTCAAAGTTCTCTTTACAACCCTATCTACCTATGACACCACTTCCAAGGATTTATGGATCTGTAATCCCAGATACCTCTGTTCTACCATACTCCACTGTGTCCTATCGCTCACCATGCATTTCCTACCCTGGTTTGTCCTCCCAAAGTGCAACACATCACACTTCTCTACATTAAGTTCCATCTGCCAGTTTTTTTAACCCATTTTTCCACTAGTCCAGATCCCACTGCAAGCTTTGATAACCTTCCTTGTTGTCCACTATGCCCCAATTATGTAGATGACAAAGAACAGACCCAGCACCAATCCCTGAAGCACACCCCTAGTCACAGGCCTCCAGTCTGAGAGGCAACCATCTACAACCAATCTCAGGCTTCTCCCGCGAACCCAATGTCTAATCCAATTTACTACCTCATCCTGAATACCAAGCCACTGAACCTTCTTGCCAAACCTCCTGTGCAGGATCTTATCACAGGTCTTGCTAAAGTCCACGTCGACAACATCCATCGGCTTTCCTTCATCAACATTCCGGGTAACTTCCTCAGAAATCTCCATAAATTTAGAAACATAGAAACAACCTACCATGCACAAAGCTATGTTAACTATTCCTAATAAGTCCATCAACTGGAATACTTACATTTCTAATCCCTTAGAATACCCACTACTAGTTACAAGATGCTCTTATAGTATTATACCTAATGTCAGGTTTCTTAAGAAGAAGCCAAGACCCTTCATCAGGACTGAAGAAGGAGGGGGCAGGGGCCCTATAAAGAAGGTGGGGGAGGGGAAGCAGGGAGGGGATAGGCAGGAAAGATGAAGGAGGAATGTAAGGGGAAAGCACTATGGGTAGTAGAAGAAGGCAGAATTATGAGAGAGGTGATAGGCAACTGGAAGAGGAGGCAGAGTGAAAGTGGGATGGGGGAAGGGAGAGGGAGGGGATTACCGGAAGTTGGAGAATTCGATGTTCATACCAAGGGGCTGGAGACTACCCAGACAGTATCTGAGTGTTGCTCCTCCAACCTGAGCTTGGTCTCATCATGGCAGTAGAGGAGGCCATGTATGGATATATCCGAATGGGAATGTGAAGCAGAGTTGAAGTGGGTGGCAACTGGGAGATCCTGTCTGTTGTGGTGGAAGGAGCAGAGGTGCTTGACGAAGTGGTCCCCCAATCTGCGTCGGGTCTCACTGATATAGACGAGGCTGCACCGGGAGCACTGGATGCAGTAGATGACCCCAATGGATTCACAAGTGAAGTGTTGCCTCACCTAAAAAGACTGTTTGTGGCCCTGAACGGTGGTAAGAGAGGAGGTGTAGGGACAGGTGTAGCACTTACGCCTGCAGGGATAAATACCAGGTAGGAGATCTGTGGAGAAGGACGTGTGAACCAGGTAGTCGCGGAAGGATCGATCCCTGTGAAAAGCATAGAGGGGTAGAGAGGGAAAGATGTGCTTAGTGGTGTTGTCCTGTTGAAGGTGTCGGAAGTTGTGGAGGATAACATGCTGGATCCAGAGGCTGGTGGGGTGGTAGGTGAGGACAAGGGGAACACGGTCCCTGTTGTGGTGACAGGACGATGGGGTGAGGGCTGAAGTGCTGAAAATGGAGGAGATGCGGGTGAGGGCATCATTGATGATGGCAGAAGGGAAACCACGATTCTTAAAGAAAGAGGACATTTGAGATGTCCTGGAACGGAAAACCTCATCCTGCAAGCAGGTGTGGCAGAGACGGAGGAATAGGGAATAGCATTTTTACATTTGGTAGGGTGGGAAGAGGTATAGTCAAGGTAGTTATGAGAGTCAGTGGGTTTATAGAAGATATCAGTGGACAGTCTGTCTTCAGAGATGGAGACTGAGAGATCGAGAAAGGGGAGAAGTGTCCGAGATGGACCAAGTGAATTTGAGGGCTGGGTGAAAGTTAGAGGCAAAGTTGATAAAGTTGACGAGCTCAGCATGGGTGCAGGAAGCAGCACCAATGTAGTCATCAATGTAACGAAGGAAAAGTTGGGGAGCAGTACTAGTATAGATTTGGAGCATGGACTGTTCCACATATCCCACGAAGAGGCAAGCATAGCTGGGGCCCATGCGAGTGCCTATAGCTACACCCTTGGTCTGAAGAAAGTGGGAAGAGCCAAAAGAGAAGTTATTAAGTGTGTACCAGTTCTGCTAACCGAAGGAGCGTGGTGGTGTTGGGGAACTGGTGAGGTCTATTGTCAAGAAAGTAGCGGAAGTCTTTGAGGCCTTTTAGATGCGGAATAGAAGTGTATAAGGATTGGACATCCATAGTCGGGACCGGGGAACTGAAAGTTATTGAAGAGTTGGAGAGCATGGGATGTACCCCGGATGTAGGTGGGGAGGGACTGAACTATGGGTGACAAAATGGAGTCCAGGTAGGCAGATACAAGTTCGATGGGGCAGGAGCAGGCCAAAACTATAGGTCTACCAGGACAGTCAGGCTTGTGGATCTTGGGGAGGTGGTAAAACTAAGCAGTGTGGGGTGTGGGAATTATGAGTTTATTTGTTTGAAGATGGAAGGTCTCTGAAGTTGATAAGGGCAGTGATGGTATGGGAGACAATGGTTTGATGATTTTTGATGGGGTCCTGTTCCAGGGGTAAGTAAGAGGAGGTGTCAGAGAGCTGCCATTTGGCCTTAGTGAGGTAGAGGTCCATCTGCTAGGCTACTACGGCACCAACTTTGTCTGTGGGTTTGATGGTGAGGTTAGGATTAGTGCGGAGAGAGTGGAGGGCAGTGCGTTCAGAGGGAGTGAGGTTGGAACAGGAGAGAGGAGTGGTGAAGTTGAGACGGTTGATGTCTCGGCGACAGGTGGAGATGAAAAGATCGAGTGCAGGTAGAAGGCCCGGTGGGGCGGGGGGGGGGGGGGGTCCAGGAGGAGGAGGGTTGAAGACGGGAGGGGTCATCAATAGGGGGAGGGGAATCCTTGTTAAAGTAGTAGGATACAAGAGATGACCCCAAAGGATTCACAAGTGAAGTGTTGCCTCACCTAGAAGGACTGTTTGGGGCCCTGAACGGTGCTAAGAGAGGTGGTGTAGGGACAGGTGTAGCACTTAAGCTTGCAGGGGTAAGTACCAGGTGGGAGATCTGTGGGGAGGAGCATGTGAACCAGGGAGAGAACAATCCCTGTGAAAAGCGAAGAGTGGTAGAGAGGGAAAGATGTGCTTAGTGGTGGGGTCCTGTTGAAGGTGGCGGAAGTTGCGGAGGATAATATGCTGGAGTCTGTTGGGGTCATCCAACACTTCACTTGTGAGTCTGTTGGGGTAATCTATTGCATCTGGTGCTCCCAGTGTGGCCTCCTCTACATCAGCCAGACCCAATGCAGATTGGGGGACTGCTTCGTCGAGTACCTCTGCTCCATCTGCCACAACAGACAGGATCTCCCAGTTGCCACCCACTTCAACTCTGCTTCACATTCCCATTCGGATATGTCCATACGTGGCCTCCTGCACTGCCATGATGAGGCCAAACTCAGGTTGGAGGAGCAACACTTCATATACCGTCTGGGTAGTCTCCAGCCCCTTGGTATGAACATCGAATTCTCCAACTTCGGTAATCCCCTCCCTCTCCCTTCCCCCATCCCACTTTCACTCTGCCTCCTCTTCCAGCTGCCTATCACCTCTCTCATGATTCTGCCTTCTTCTACTACCCATAGTGCTTGCCCCTTACATTCCTTCTTCACCTTTCCTCCTATCCACCTCCCTGTTTCCCCTCCCCCACTCCTTGGTCTTTCCTCTGATTGGATTTTCACCTTCCACCCTCCCCTCACCTTCTTTATAGGGCCCCTGCCCCCTCCTTCTTCAGTTCTGATGAAGGGTCTCGGCCCAAAAAGTTGACTGCTCGTTTCCACAGATGCTGCCCGACCTGCTGAGTTCCTCCAGTTTGTTTGTACGTGTTGCTTTGACCACAGCATCTGCAGTGTACTTTGTGTTCCTTAAGATTGTTATTGCCAGGGGTGGTAGTGGGGATAAGTTCACACTACTTGTTAAATGCTCCCAATGGCATATGTCTCAAATAGCCTCTGACAACCAAGTCCAACTTCTGGTCTTCACGTGTGGCTTAGCTACTAAGCCTGGTGGAACAGCTACTACTGACAGAAGGGTCAAAAGTGGGTTACTGGTGCTTTAGAACCAGTCACTTCAAGCATATGGAGTTCATCAGCATATTGACAGCTTACCCTGACCAATGCAGGGCCTCATTATAAGAGCATCTACAGCATTAACTCAGTCTCAAATCTATACAATAATTCTTCCATAAAGTGCCTCAGGATGTATTATCATATTAAAATAGGTGTTCAAAGGTACGTTGCAATTCATCAACCAGATTAATTTGTAGCCACCCATTTTAATAGACAATGGACTTTATAGGATTAGCAGGTGAAGACCCAAGATTAAAGAACAAAAAAAACCAAAGTCAAACTGTACTTTCTGCAGCCCATACAAAACAAGATAATAGTGTAATATCATTGAGGTATAAATAGCTCAAAGTTAGCTCTCTTGCTCAGACTCCTTTCCCGTTAAAATTCTTGTTTAGTTGTAACAGGTAGCAGTGATCAGAGTGACTATACCTGAGGAGGCCCAATACCGGAACCCATTCCCTTCTATTTCTCCATTCACAAACTCTCCCTCGTAGTAACTGCCATCCTTCATTAGAAACTTCCCGTGACCTGACGTGGGCAAATGTACAAGTACATACACAATGTCAATATTCAATAAAACTACAAAGAAATACAACCTTGTGTGTCTTACAAAGCCAGATCAAATTTGAACTACATAGGTTGAGGATAAATTACAAAACGTTGCCAGAAAGCAATGGCAAAACTTAACAGCTTTGTTTGTGAAAGTTTATTTAGAAACAGATGTTAACCAGGTGAGATATAAAGACAGAAATAGTAATCTAAGCTTTCAAAGAGCAACTGGAAAGAGAGCTGGGCATATGCATTCATTCATTAGACCTATCAAAAATGCAAGATGAAAGTTATTTAAATATACTTCTGGTTATTGGGTGAAGCTTTGTGGTAGCACCTTCATTTCAGAATCAGATGGTGATGATTTCAAATACTCAAGATAGAGAGGACGAAAAGAATCTAAGCTGACAAAATGACAGTTCAATACCAAAGAGTGTGCAGTTTTGAAGGTGCGGCCTTTCATAATAGGCATTATACTGTTTCAATTGGACATTAAAGACAGCAAAGCATTGTGTGGGGATGCTCTTCTTGATCGATCTTTATCTCCCAACCCACATAAGACAGTGTGTCAATATCAGGTAATATGTTGTGGGATCTTGCTGTGCACACATTGGATGCTGTGTTTTCTATATTAAACAACAATCACACTTCAAATGGATCACACTGACTCCAGAGCATTCTGAGACATCTAGAACACATGAAATTAGTTATTTATTTTACAGCTTTGAATGCAAGAGTCCTCCAAAATATGCTAAACCTAAGTAAGCAACACATGGAAATCTTACCATGCTTTTTACCATCTTTCCACTCTCCTTCATATTGAAAGAAACTGTTTGGATAAACATATCGACCAAAGCCTGGAGAAATAAAATTGAAATGCCCTGATTAGCTGCAGTAGCCACTGCAGTTACTCTGTGTGCACACCCACAGCTTTTGCTCTCTGTCTGTGTCTGTCAAATTTAATACAAATGCGAAACAATCTGAGAGTAAACACTCCAAGCTGCAGCTTGAAACGCATGAGCAATTTCTTGATCTTTACAAAGGTACGACGTGAATTTACCCAAGAAACCCTGGGGGTATGAAATAGCAACTTTGAGAAGACAAATCAAGATCTACGACAACAGAAGATGAGAGGCTGCAGCTCCACATCTAGCACAGGAACAAGCCACACTTCCATTTCACAATCCTGCTGGGGAGCATCAGACCACTACATCTGCTCCAGATGTTTAATTCCTTTAAATTTATAGCAAATTTGTTCACTGCTATTGTCTTTTGCTGGAACCAATCAAGATAGTTAGGTTTATTCACATGGATCTGCTACCATTGCCTGCCTGCACAAGTGGCTGCAAGATCTGATATATGAGGTTCAAAAGAGAGAGACAACTCCCATCTCTCTGAAGGTTTTCCCACCACAACTCTAAAAAGACAGCAAAGGCATCCTTAGTGCCAGCCTCCTCCTCAGAGAAAGATGGTACAATGCCAATAACAAACCATTCATTATTCAAATAATTGGAAAATGTAGTAAAATGTCTCATTTGAAGTTCTAATAAAGTCAGGCAGATATTAGAGCACTGTGCAGAAGTCTTAGGTGTGCACACACACACAAACACATATATATGGTGCCCAGGACCTTTGCACACCATTGTAGGAATTTTATATATTGCACTGCACTGCTAGAGCAAAACAAATCATGACACTCGTGATTGATGATAAACCTGATTCTAATACAGGTCTCCATTATGGACTGAGAGTGAGAAAGGAGCAGGAAACACCAGAGAGACGTTCTGTAATGATCAATAAACCAATTGTTTGGAATTAGATGACCTTACCTGGTGTCTCTGGGCTGGTTGTCTCTGTATGCAACCAACCCCTGCCCCAACAGTCCTTTTCTGCTACCTGTCCCACACATCTCCCGCAGCACTCCACCCTAATCGTTCCCAACATCCTTTGCTCCTTCCAGATTTACAAACTCGTACTCTGATCCACGTTAGGCTCCCAGCTATATTTGTGCCTAAGACTTTTGCATGGTACTGTGAATTGACTTAAAGAAGAAGTCATGTGAACTGTTGACCTTATTTATCATTTAATATTGCAGCTGATCTCCTGCCTTTAACTCCACCTTACCAATCTACCCACGGATCCTTAATTTCCTTCATGTCCAATACCATATCAAACTGGTCTCAGGATAAAAGGTAATTGATTTAAGGCTGAGGTGAAAAGGAATTTCTTTAGTTTAGATTTCAACGGCTCTGGCTACTGGATTGATATGTTCAGAGTTGATACAAAAGAAGTCTATGATTGAGGACATTAGGGAAAGTGGGGTCGAGGCTAAATTCAGATCAACCATGATTTTATTATCACACTTCTGCTCCCATTTCTCTGTCCTAATATCAGTCCATTTCTAGGTATCCACAGGCCTCTGCAACGGAGAATTCCATTGATTCGGAAATCCAAGCAAAGAAATTTCTCTATCTTCATCCTAAATATTCAACCTGTTGCTGCAACATTTTACTCTCAGGATTCAATATCTACTGTGTTAAGCCCTTGCAATATTATCTGTTTAAATAGCTAAATTTTAGAAGAGTGATTTGGAGACTCCAACTTAAATAGAGTCATTCTAACCACCTAGCCACGCAGTCATAACAAAACCCACTGACAACAAATCAAACAGGATGTTGAGTTCATTCCTGGTTTGTGGCATCTGAGGGCAAACAGAGCGATTGCTACGTTTGCAAGTTACACACAAAGAACTTTATGAAGGTGGGTTTCTTAGAACTAGTGGATCAGCCCACACTACCACCACCTCCATGTCCGCTCCCACACCACAAAGACTTCTTCTACAATGACCTCCATCCTGCACCCCACGGCTTCCAACCTTCACATTCACCTCTACCCCCTCCGTCTACTCTCTCCATAGTCACCTCTTCCATTTCCACCTCCCTCTCCCATTTACCACTCTACTCCTCTCCCTCCAATCTCCACAAACTCCTCCCTCTCCCACACTCAACCCTAACCCCAAACCCCTACTCCTCTTCCCACCACCCACTCCCTTACCTCCACTCCTCCCCATCCCGCTCTCCACTACCATCCCTTCCCTATCCCTCCACTACCCGCCACCCTCCTTTCCCCATCCCCCACCCATCCTCCCCCCTCCCCCCACCCACCACCTTCCCTCCCACTCCCCTACCCAACACCGTCCCCTCCCTCTACCTACCACCATCCCATCCCCTTACCCCCACCCCTCCCTCCCCCTTACCCCCACCCTTCCTTCCCCACACCCTCCCCTCCCCACCACCAGCCCCTCCCTTTTCTGCCTACGCCCCTCCTCTCCTCCAGTCCCACTTCCTCTACCTGCACTCCCTCACCCCACCCTCCTTCTCCCCCACACTCCCCTCTACCCACTTTCCCTCCCTCTCCCCCTCTCTCCCACACCCCGTCTCACCGTTCCGCAGTTGATGCTTCACCTCCCCAATGTAACTGCCAGTAGCAGCTGGTGCCGCCATCACGTTGAGGCCCTGGCATCAACAACGCTATCACTCATTGGACAGGGTGCAATGACCGTTGCTAAGGCGAACTCACCAACCGCGGTTCGTATTTTCCGCTGGTGCCGCAGCACAAACGACAGCGAACGAGCGAGGTCAGGATGGGCTCAGTTCGGTCCTTCAGTGTTCGGCGCCACCCAGCGGTCACGGCGGCCATTGCTTAGGCTCGGAGTCGGCAGTGCTGGGTGCACCACCTTACAATGGAAAAGGAAGTCAGAAGTGAGAGTTTGCCAGTTCTGAATAAAGATCTTAGATTGAAACGTTAACACCTATTTCTTATACCATAAATCTTGCTTGACTTGTGGAGTGGTTCTAGCATTTTCTATTTATATCTGAGAAAAAATATATTCTGAGATGTGGGCCCCATTTCTCAGAAAGGATGTGCTGTCACTGGAGAGAGTTCTGAGGAAGTTCACAAAGATGATTCCCGGAATAAAGGGGTTAACATCTGAGGAGTGTTTGGCAGCTTTGGGCCTGTACTCACTGAAATTTAGAGGCATGCGATGGGATGTCATCGAAACCTACCGAATGTTGAAAGGACTAGATGGGGGGGGGGGTGCGATGTGGAGGAGTGACTCTTTAGAACAGAGCTAAGGAGGTATTTTTTTAGCCAGAGAATATTGAATCCGTGGAACCCTCTGCCATAAACAGCTGTGGAGGCCAAGACCGTGGGGTATACTGAAAGCAAAAATTTAATTGGGGTATCAAAGGTTATGGTGAGAAGGCAGGTGTACGGGTTTGAGTGGGATCCAGGATCAGCCATGATGGAATGGTGGAGCAGACTCAATGTGTGGATGGCCTAATTCTGCTCCTATGTCTTACGGTCTTAAAAAGAAAGGTGAGCCTTTATGTAGCATATAAACATAAGTAAAAACGCAGATGCTGACATTCTGAAATATACACACAATTCTGGAAATGTTCAGCGAGGATGCATTTGGGCTTTTCCTCGGGTTTTAATTGCAATTATATAGTGCCTTTCAAAATCAGGTCACCTGAATCATTTGCCCCCAAAGATGTACGTTTGTAATCCCTGTTCTATTGCAAACAAAGCACAGTGAGCTCCCACAAATAGCAATTGATTTTGACTAGGCAATCTCTTAATGCAGGTGATTTGGGAATGAATATCTTCCCAGGACACAGGGATAACTCTGCTGCTTCTCATCCAGAGGCTATTGAGAGGGTAGAGAGGGTCTCCCTTAAAATCTCAACCAAAAGGCAGTGAGGCATTCTCTCAGCACAACTCTGTAAAACTAGCCTAGCTTTCTGGAATAGGACTTAAACCCACAAATACATGAGTCAGAAATTAGTGAGCGTGTCAACAAATAAGCGTAACTACCTTTACTGTTGGTAAAAGGCCTCCACCAACCTCAGATGTATTGTCTTCTGACAGCATTGAATATCTATCTCCATGGCAATGTAATTGGACCACACAGCAAGGTTGCCAACCAGCCCAGATTATCTGGGAATGGAACAGTAAGTAGATAGGGTAGATACTTTATTGATCCAAAAGGCAATTACAGAGTCACAATAGCAATAAAAGTGCACAAATAATAGAAGTAAGAAAGAAAAAAATAAGTTACCTCAAACAGTCCAGCAGGAGAGGGTCATCACTACTCGAGCTATAGGTTGACTCACTGTAGAGCATAAAAGGCCGAGCACAAGAATGACCTCATATAGTGCTCTTTGGAGCAGCGCAGTTGTCTTAGTCTATTACTGAAAGCGTCCCTCTGTTGGATTTTTGGATACTGGAGAGATTCAGGAGAAAATTCTCTAGAGCATTTACAAAATTCTCCTTCAGTTTTGATATTATTAAAATATTGGAAATGAGGGTGACATCATTTTGTCTGACTGTGAGTAGGAAATATCTAGTAACGTTAATTTGGCTTACCGGAGAATAATGTTTAAATTACCCTGGAATGGTCTCCGGAGATATAAATTAAAAGTTCACCATAGCAACTGTAGAATTTAGATTCAAGTAATAAAATAAATTTGGAATTAATAAAAATACAAGGAATCATAATATTGTTACTAACAATAATAATAACACTAAAACTTGGCAAATAGTTATAAAGACATAGAACTGACATGAAAGAAAGGACTCAGACATGAAGGAGAACGAGGCATCTTCTGTTGCAGTCTGGAATATATGAAGTACAAGTGGAAAGGATGATCACGGCAGCTTTCAGACAGAATGAATCAGCACTGTAGCTGCTGCTGACTCAGAACGTTAAGCCGTGTTCTTAGGATGTGATAACAACACTGCCTCTACAAACACCCGATTGTTTGAACACGCCCGTGTTCCTGGATAAATCCAAACTTAGAAGTGTGGAATTTCAGTCAGAACCATGTGGAATTTGCTGATGAAAAAAGAGTGTCAATGGAAGCATTTTTTTGATCAACCATCTTTTCACAGGCAAGAAGGGAAACAGAAACCGGAGAGGCCAAAGAAAACAAAACTGGGCAGACACCTCACCAGAGAGGGGCAGAACATCTTCAAGATTCACATTCTTCAGGATTTAGTGGAAGGCTGCAATTTTTTCCCCTCAAAATAATACCCCGGCATCTCTTGATGGCTGAGGAGGCCAAGTCATTGGGTACATTTAAAGTGGAGGTTGATAGGTCTTGTTAGTAAGTGTGTCAAAGGTTATGGGAAGAAATAAGGAGAATGGGGTTGAGAGGGATGATTGTATAGAGCCATGATTGAATAGCAGTGTAGACTTGATGGGCTGAATAGCCTAATTCTGCTCCTGTGTCTTACAGTCTTAAAGAGTAGATGGGAACTTAGTTTGAATTTGTATTCTTGATGTATTGATTGTCAGAATTTGAATCTTTCTCCATATTCCACACTAAAGAAAGCCTTGCATTTCAGTAGCGCTTTCAAACAGTAATGTACTCTGAGGCGTACGCACTGTTGGATTACAGGAAGCATTGTAGGCATTTTATGCAAAGTATCAAAACCAGATAAACTCTCTATTTGCACAGCTTTGCAGCTTGCAACGTTAATGTCCCTTTGTTCATGTTATTTATTTATAGAAATGTGGCACGGAATAGGCTCTTCCAGCCCTACGAGCTGTGCTGCCCAGCACTGACTTAGTCCTAGCCTAGTCACAGGACAATTTACAATGACCAATTAACTGAACAACCAGTATGACTTTGGACTGTGGGAGGAAACCGGAGCACCCGGACGAAACCCTTGTGGTCACGGGGAGAATGTACAAACCCCTTGCAGCCAGCATTGGGAATGGAACCCGGGTCGCCGGTACTGTACTGACCACTATGCTACCATGCCACACCAGTGATCTCATTGATCTGTTGATTGGATGAGCGCGATCTCAGAGATACTCCTTTTGTCCCATTTATCCCTCTCCCACTCTCTCAGCAACTTGTTTCCCTTTTTCCCTCCTGGTTCCAATGAGGTACTTTTAACCTGAAATCACAGGTGCTGCCTGGCCTGCTGAGTATTTCCAGCATTTTGATTTTTATTTCAGATTTCCATCACTTGCAGTGTTTTGATCTTCGTATAAACTATATGTTATTATATTATGTAGATACCATGGCCAAGAAAGCATACTAGCATCTCTACTTCCTCAGGAGGCTAAATAAATGTAGCATGTCCCATCAATCCTTACCAATCTTTATCCAAGCACCATAGAAAGCACCCTGTCTAGATGCATAGGGACTTGGTATGGCAACTGTAATCAGCCCTTTGGGTTTTTACAGCACCTGAACTGGTTAATTGGTGTTTAACCAGATTCATTAATCGTTTAGAGTTGTTTCTCAAGCGAATGCTTTTTGTGATGCACAGTCCTGCTGCTTTCAGTTTAAGCTTGTTAAGTTTATTTTCATAGGCTCAGGGATTCCATGTTACTTGTGCTACGTAAGCGGACTCCTGATTAGTGCTAATTGTGGGGTCCTAGTTTTGAGAATGGTGTCGCTTGGCCGAGCCACTGAGTTCTTTTAGAATTATTATGAATAAACTCTGGTTGCCATCGCTATATCAAAGTCTGTTTTCCCTCTGCACTCAGGGTCTGATATTGCCAGCGCACAGCATGACAGCAAGTACTTTGCACATGACCAGAAAAACTGCAGCGAGTTGTGGACGCAGCTCAACACAGCATGGAAACAGCCTCCCCTGTAAGAACTTTGTCTGTACTTTTCTCTGCCCCAGTAAATCAGCCAACGTAATCAACAATCCCACCCACCCTGGACATCCTCTCTTCTCCCCTCTCCCACCCAGAAGATACAAAAGCCACCAGGCTCAAGGACAGCTTCTACCCTGCTGATATAAGACTATTAAAGTAACACACACACAACGTGCCGGAGGAACTCTGCAGGCCAGGCAGCATCTATGGAGAAATGCACAATTAGAAACATAGAAAGTAGGTGCAGGAGTAGGCCATTCGGCCCTTTGAGCCTGCATCACCATTCAGTATGATCATGGCTGATCATCCAACTCAGAACCCTGTACCTGCTTTCTCTCTATACCCCCGATCCCTTTAGCCACAAGGGACACATCTAACTTCCTCTTAAATATAGCCAATGAACCGGCCTCAACTGTTTCCTGTGGCACAGAATTCCACAGATTCACCACTCTCTGTGTGAAGAAGTTTTTCCTCATCTCGGTCCTAAAAGGCTTCCCTTTTATCCTTAAACTGTGAACCCTCTTTCTGGACTTCCCTAACATCGGAAACAATCTTCCTGCATCTAGCCTGTCCAATCCCTTCAGAATTTTATACGCTTCAATAAGATCCCCCCTCAATCTTCTAAATTCCAGTGAGTATAAGCCTAGTCGATCCAGTCTTTCTTCATATGAAAGTCCTGCCATCCCAGGAATCAATCTGGTGAACCTTCTCTGTACTCCCCCTATGGCAAGATTGTCTTTCCTCAGATTAGGGGACCAAAACTGCACACAATATTCTAGGTGTGGTCTCACCAAGGCCTTGTACAACTGCAGTAGAACCTCCCTACTCCTGTACTCAAATCCTTTTGCTATGAATGCCAATTGTTTTTTTCTGACAGACGGAGTGTAGGTACTCCAACCTGATGGCATGAACATCGATTTCTCGAACTTCTGGTAAAGGCTGGATCTCTCAGTGGCCACCCATTTTAATTCCACTTCCCATTCTGACACATCAGTGCATGGCCACAGTCAGGATAGAGGAGCAACACCTTATATTACGTCCAGGTAGCCTCCAAACTGATGGCATGAATGTCAATTTCCTGAACTTCCACTAATGGCCCCCCTCACCATTCCCCTCTCTCACCTCATCTCCTTACCTGCCCATCACCTCCCTCTGGTGCTCCTCTCCCTTCCCTTTCTTCCATGGTCTTCTGTCCTCTTCTATCAGATTCCCTCTTCTCCAGCCTTTACTTCACCTCTCCCCCTCCCAGATTCACCCATCACCTTGTGGTTCTTCCTCCCCTTTCTTATTCTGACTCCTCAGCTTTCCTGTAGTCCTGATGAAGGGTCTTGGCCCGAGACGTCATCTGTACTCTTTCCCATAGATGCTGCCAGGCCTGCTGAGTTTCTCCAGCATTTTGTGTGTGTTGCTTGGGTATGCAGCATCTGCAGATTTTCTCTTGTTTGTTACTAGACTGTTAAAGTGTCCCCTGGTATGGTAAGGAGGACTATTGACCTCACAATCTATCTTATCTACCTGCATTGCACTTTCTCTGTAGTTGCTACACTTTATTCTGCAATGTTGTTGTTGTTTACTTTGTTCTAGCTCAATGCACTATTTATGAATTGAACAGTATGCAAGACAAGATTTTCACTTATTTTGATACCTGTAACAATAATTCTGATTTCTCCTACACTGTTTCACAGAGATGAATCAACAACCTGAAGAAAAGGACCTCAGGTCCAGTCTGCACAAATAACAGCATTTGGGACAATTACCTCTGTATTGAGTAAGAAGAACAGGATGCCAGAGGAACTCAGCAGGTCAGGCAACATCTATGGAAGGGAGTAAACTGATGAAGGATCTCAGCTCAAAACATTGACTGTTCATTCCCCTTCATAGATGCTGTCTGACTTGCTGAGGTCCTTCAGCATGTGGGTTGCTCGAGCATCAGCAGAATCTCTTATTTAGAGGTAAGATACTCAGTTCCAGCATTTGGTTAATCTCTCCTCATTCATCATGTTGTGTTTACATCTCCTCCAGGCAGCTCAGCTGTAACTAACATGCTTTCAGCAGCCTGGCTCGGCCAGGCACACCACATTTCATGGCACTCAGTCCCTCTTGGCTTCCATCCCATTTCCAACATTCCCTTTCCATTCCTCCCTCTCCCTCTTCACTGCAGTTTAATGCAACCCTGTTTTCCAACATTACTAGTTCTGATGAAAAGTCTTCGACCTGCTTTTTATTTCTCTTCTAAGCTCAGATTTTGTTTTCTATTAATTTATGTGAAATGCCTGGGAGATTTTCAGATTCAGATTAGTTTATTGTCATATACACCTTGATTGTGTGAAGCTCACAGAGTGAACATTATACCTGGTAATCATGCACAATCAACACAGTGATGAGAACAAACTGGAGGATGGTGCAATACCTTATCATATCCAAGAACTTGCACACAAATGACATCATGAAGGCAGCATGACAGTGCCTCTACTTTCCTAGACTTCTGTGTAGTTTTGGCATGTTATCTAAAACTTTATTAAACTTCTATTGATCCGCAGTGGAGAATATCCCAATTGGTTGCATCATGGCCTGGTATGGAAACACCAATGCCCAGGAATGAAAATATCTACAGTAAGTGGTGGGTACATCATGGATAAAGCCCAGTCTAGATGGCTATCTGGAGAAGACAAATATCAGAGTTGTATTGTACATGACAGTAAAATGAACCTTTGAACCTCCTCACCTTTGAGTTTATCTACAGGGAGCGCTGCCAAGAGAAAGTAGCAACCACCATCAAGGACCCCCACCATCCAGGCCAAGCTCCCTTCTCACTACTTCCTTCAGGCAAGAGGTACTGAAGTCTTGGGTGCCTCACCACCAGGTTCATGAACAATTATTACGCTCCAACCATCAGGCTCCTGAACTGGCATGGATAACTTCACTCACCTTATCTCTGAATTGATTCCACGACCTACAGATTCACTTTCAAAGTCTCTACAACTTGTTGTCAGTATTGTTTATTTTTTATTTGCATAATTTATTTTCTGTTTGTCAGTCTTGGTTAATGTATATGTTTTTGTAATCTTATTTTATCCTTTGGTAACATTTGATAATAAATTGACTTTGAAAGAATATAACTGTTATAAGAATGCAGGTGGTTGTTGAATGGCAAGAGTCAGCGGCTCTGGGAGCGGAGTTGTGTCTGAAAGGAAAACAGTAGTGCAGATCCCAGAGAGACATAGTACCATGTCTTTGGGAGGCAAGGTAGTGCAGTGGTTAGCATAATGCTATTACAGGACCAGCGACTGGGGGTTCAAATCCCACCAGTGCCTGTAAGGAGTTTGTATGTTCTCCCCATGACCATGTAGCTTTCACCTACGCCCTCTGGTTTCCTCCCAGATTCCAGACACATAAGGGTTAGTACGTTAATCACTCACTTCGATGTAATTGGGTGAGGCAGACTTGTTACCGAGCTGTACCTCTAAAGAGAAAAGGCTGAGCGTGTTACTCACTATACTCGTTAGGATCAGTGCAGCAGAGTAGGTTGGCAGTCAGCCAGCTAAAGGGGTGTGACTGGGAACTCACATCTTGGGTTAAATCCTGCATGCTGCTGTCAGTGACCAAGAGTACAAAGTATACCCACTCTACGGTGTGCTACAGAGATAAGCACTAAATAGACTTGTACATTTTTTTAATTTTCCTGCGTGAACCAGGCCAATTAAATTATGGTTGAGCGCACCAATGAAAAATGAAACCATATACTTTGCTTGATAAACATTTCACTGTTTTTTTAACAGAGTTCCTCCATCATTTTAAGCAGGCCGTGGGGCTGCTTACTCTCCAGCAGCTCGAGCAGAAACTTTTCATTCCAGTGTGGTGCCTTCGCTCCCTGCTCCTAGCCCCTGTTTGGGAAGGGGGCCATCTTGTGGTCAGTTAAAGCAAGAAGTTCTTGTTGCGCGAGAAATTAAACTCTTTCTTCCCCTTAGGCAGCCAGGATGTTTCCATCGAGTTTCTGTTTTAAAAAAACATGCAAGATATGCTCTGAGTTTCCCAAATAGAACATGCAGTTGTTTTTATACCTTGTTCTTGTAACTTGCTTTGTGACATTTCTTAAGTTTGCTTTGGGGCTGCAGCTTGTTCTATTGCTGGTGACAGTGACCAAACACTTTGTGGTGTGTGCTGCTTAAAGAGGAAATGAATGTGGTATTTATTTTTCTTTACAGTATTTAGAGATACAGTACGATAACAGGTCTTTCCAACCTAACGTGCCTGCATTGCCCAATTATACCCATGTGAGCAATTAACCTACTAACACACACATCTTTGGATCCTAGGAGGAAACCAGAGCACCCAGCAGTAAGCAGAAGAATGTACAAACTCCTTACATACAGCAGTGGGAATTGAACCAGGGTTTCTGCAGCTATTCTGTTACACTATGCTACTGCGCTTCCCAAAATTGATGCAATGTAAATAGGTCATATTGATTTTAGGGCATAATGAAATGAAAGAGAGGTATGTATTGATTGTCATGTAGTCTAGGATATAGTTATTTTTATGAATAAAGCACTGTATTTTTTTAAAATAAAATTGTATGTGACTGATAAAAAGGAGTTTCCCTTTACCCTTCCTAATCACGTGTAAGCATGTTGGGGTCATTACAATTAACCAAACTGGAAACCTTTGAAACTTTAGAAATTAAAATAAAAATCCAAGCAACTACTAGTAATCCATGGAACTGGTAAATAATGCACTCAAACCCTGGCTAGACAAAAGTTCATAGTTGAGAGGTGGACAAGTTATGTGACTCCAAAATCCCGTCTAGATATGGACAGACAACACAAGTGTTAATGCAAACAGCCTCTGATGTCCTTGTCTTTTTGTAAACAAATAAACTGCTTTGAACCTTGGATTCCCAATCTTCCCAAATTGCACCAAAGTGATCAGAAATTAATCTCCAAGACACAGCTGCAAGAGGATGATGGGAGAAAGTTCATAACTAAAGAAGAATTGAGATGGGAAAGGCTGTCTGATCTAGTGTCAGTTCAAAAGATCTGCTTTTCTTTTAATTGGCTACAGGGAGGCAGAGCACTACAATGGTGGACATGACTGCAGACTGGTGGCGGGTCTGCAAGGTTTTAAAATTCACTTTATTTATTAAGCGTATGTCAAAAGATGTGGTGGTTTGCGTCAATGACCAACGCAGTTCAAATACGCGCTGGAGGCAGCCCGCAAGTGTTGCCATGCCCCCAGCACCAACGTAATATACCTGCAACTTACTAAACCCTACCTGAATGCCACTGGAATGCTGCAGGAAATCGGAGCACGTGGAGGAAGCTCATGCGGTCACGGGGAGAACGTACAAACCCCTCACAGACAGCGGCAGGAACTGCACCCTAACCTTCCCATCACTGGCACTGCAAGGCATTTTGCTAATCACGAAGTACCTATTGCTACAAGGGGAGAGGTCATTGGAGTTTGTGTGATAATGCCACAGGAGCATATTCAGGTACAGTTCGCTACCTCACTGACTAACAGGTACCCATGCGCGAGGCAACTGAACACAAATCTGAGCCCACACCACTCTGCACAGAATTTATTCCTGGGACAGTGGCACTATCAGAAAGATCAGTGAGCATTCCCCATCCCTAGTTGTCTTTTAAGCACTGCCGCTTTAAAATGGTCAAACTTTAATGATATGCATTCATGGTAGTTTGGGAGCTGCAAGTTTAAACTATTAAAATACTGTACGGCTGCCAGTGAAAACACCATAAAGATCTTGATCCTTAATTCTGAGGTTCACAGAGCAGGAGGGAGTTGTAGAGGCTCTGAGGATCAATTTTCAATCCTCTCTGGTAACAGGATTGGTGCCAAAGGAATGGAGAAATGCTAACATTGTGCCATTGTTTGAAAAAAAGAGGAAGGGATAAAATAATTAATTACAGGCCAGCTTACTTAGTTTCACTAGTGAGAAAATTACTGGAATCCATTCTAAGGAACAGTATAAATTTCAGTTAGACAGAGACAATGTAACGAAGAGTTAGCATGGGTATAATTATAAAGGGTAGGTATTATCTTAACTAAGGAGGTGTTGTAAACACAAGGAAATCTGCAGATGCTGGAAATCCACAGCAACACATAAAATACTGGAGGACTCAGCAGATCAGGCAGCATTCATGTATGTGTGGCATCTGTTAGTCTCACGAGACCATGGATCTGTGCCTAGAAAGTCTTCTCCAGGGTGTAGACCTGGGCAGGGTTGTATGGAAGACCGGCAGTTGCTCATGCAGTGAGTCTCCCCTCTCCACACCACCGATGTTGTCAAAGGGAAGGCAAGGGCCGAGACAGCTCGGCACCAGTGTCATCGCAGGAGTTGCCAGAGCAAGGTTGAAAGCAATGTCGGACTGCCTTAAGGACTCCAGCTCCGGATTTGTCTTCAGGGTTTACTCCTGAAGCCTTTCCCATGAGTGGGTATGGCCGCAAGGCAGCGGAGGTTTGAAATCAGTTTTCCCTCTCTTAAATAGACTGCCTTCCCATGCTGACGAGCTCCATCTACCCGAAAGGCAGCATTCATAGAAATGAATAAACAGTTGATGTTTCGGGGTCAGACCTTTCTTCAGGACTGGAAAGGAAAGAGAAAGATGTCTCTAGAAAAAGGGATGGAGAGGAAGGAGAGGTGGGCCATAGAAGAAAAGGAAGGAGAGGACAGAGGGGTAGGTGAGAAGAGGTAAGATGCCAGAGTGAGGAACAGAAGAGAAGGGCAGAGGGGAATGGAAACTTTTTCTACTGGAAAGAAGTCACTCTTCATGCCATCAGGTTGGAGGCTACCCAAACAAAATACAAGGTGCTGCCCTTCCACCCTTAGGGGGGCCTCATCGTGGCACAAGGGGTGGCCTTGAACCAACATGTTGAACGGGAATGGGAATGAGAATTGAAACGTTTGGCCACTGGAAAGGTCCTCTTTTGATGGATGGAGCGGAGGTGTTACGGAATATTTGAGGATTATGTGAATAGAGCAAACAGTAATTCAAGCAAGAACTAACCAGTTTTTATTGTAAATTGCAAGCAGTAAATTGAAGCTAAAAGCACAGGCTGGTCCACAGACTATGAGATTTCATATGCATCAGCCAAACATTAATACAACGGGGTTGAGTTAATTGGCTTGCAGACCCTGGTCAGTTTGAATTGGCAACAACTTCTCCTCCACAATCTCCATCAGCACAGGTGCACCACAAGGCTGAGTGCTCAGTCCCCTGCTCTACTCGCTTTACACATGACTATGTGTCTACGCATAGTTCCAATGCCATATTCAAGCTTGCTGAACCAAAAGTGGTGATGAATCAGAATATAGGAGCAAGATTGAACATCAGGCAGAGTGGTGCCACAGCAACAACTTCTTGCCCAGTGTCAGCAACACCAAGGAGATGATTATTGACCAGAAGAAAACCACAGACCCGTGAACCAGTCGTCTTTGGAGAATCAGCGGTGGAGATGGTCAGCAACTTAAAATTCCTTGGTGTTACCATTTCAGAGGACTTGTCCTGTGCCCAACACAAAAGTGCAATTATGAAGAAAGTATGGCATCTAAAACTGTGACAAACTTTTACAGATATGTGGTGGAGAGTATATTGAATGGCTGCATCACAGCCTGGTATAGAGACACCAATGCCCTTGAACAGAAAATCCTACAAGGTGGCGGATACTGTCCTGTCCATCACGTGTACAGCTTCCCCCACCTTTGGGCACATCTACACAAAGCACTTTGGCAGGAAAACAGCATTCATCATCAGAGACCCCCACCACCCAGGCCATGCTCACTTCTCGCTGTTGCCATCAGGAAGAATGTACGGGAGCGTCAGGACTCACATCACCAGGTTCAGTAATGGTTACTACCCCTCAACCATCAGGCTCTCGAACCAAAGGGGATAACTACACTCAATTTCACTCGCCCATCATCAAAATGTCCCCAAAACCTATGGACTCACTTTCAAGAACTCTTCCTTTCATGTTCTCGATATTTATTTATTATTATTATTTCTTTTTGTATTTGTAGCTTGCTGTCTCTCACACACTGGTTCAGCTTGGTGCTTTCCCCCCACACCCCCACTTTCTGCAAGGATCGGTCCCTGTGCGACTCCCTTCTCTATTTGTCCCTCCCCACCAATCTCCCTCCTGGCACTTACCCTTGCAACCAAAACAAGAGGTACACCTCCTCCCTCACTACAATTCAGGGCCCCAAACAGTTCCTCCAGACGGAGTGATACTTCACATGGGAATCTGTTAGGGTCATACTGTACCTGGTGCTCCTGCTGTGGCTCCCTAGATGGTGGGGAGATCCAATGCAGATTGGGAGATTGTTTCGAGCACCTACACTCCATCCACCAGAAAAAGTGGGATCTCCCAGTGGCCACCTATTTTAATTCTGCTTCCCATTCTGATTCCGACATGTCAGTCCATGGCCTCCTCCACTATCGCAATGCGGCTATACTCAGGTTGGAGGAGCAACACCTTATATTCTGTCTGGGCAGCCTCCAACCTGATGACATGAATATTGATTTCTCAAACTTCTGGTAATGCCCCTCACTTCATTATTCCCCATTCCCATTTCCCTCTCTCATCACCTGCCCATCATTTCCCTCTTGAGCTTCTCCCCCTTCCCTTTCTTCCATGGCCTCCTGTCCTCTCCTATCAGATTCCCCTTTCTCCAGCCCTTTATGTCTTTCGCCACTCGCCTTCCCAGCTCTTAACTTCACCCCTCTCCCTCTCCTGCTTTCACCTACTGCCTTCCTCCCCTCCCCCGCACCACCTTCTCACTTCTTTTTCCTTCAGTCCCGATGATGGGTCTGGGCCGCAACGTCAACTGTTTATTGGTTTGAAATATTGCTGCCAGACCTGCTGAGTTCCTCCCGCATTTTGTGTGTGTTACCAGCGTAGGAGGGGAATCAATGAGGGCAAAGAAAAGTGAGACTCAGGATTGAGGAAGTACAGCTTCCTGTGGAGTTCTGCATACGCCTAAACAATGAGAGCCTGTCCTGGGGAGAGACACACAGGTCATTACAGATTCAGGAAAAGGAGGAATAATGTGGACAAAACAGGGACAGTGAACATGTGGGACCCGCAGAGCAGCTAACATGGTCCACAGAGAGTGAGCAGGCCCAAGCTCGAAGGGCAGACAGGACAATGATCGTGAATCATATCAGCAAGTCCCAAGGGTAGGGGCCGAACAGTCAAGAACTGTAAGAGGCAGTGCTGCTGCCTGCAGGAGTAACGAGATGACGTAAATTTAAAGTGTATAGAAAGAATCTACAAATAGCAATTTAGTATGATGGCGATATGATGGTGCATTGTAACCAAGGTAACACACTGAGGGACAGAGCAAAACAACAGCAACTCGCTGCTAATCAGAGAGAGCCAGAGCGAGAGAAGATAATCCTCTCAGGTGACCAAGCCATGATAAGGTATCTGCCTGAAAAGGCAGGGTTCGCTCCCAGGTGGATGGTACCACAAACATAATCTCTGTTTGTGTACAGACCCGGCAAGGCAGCCAGCAGCAACACCGGACTCAGACTCTTGTTGCCCTCACAGGCAGAACAGGGGACCAAGTCCACCTTGTAACCGCGTCACTGCGGAGAATTACGTGGTGAACACTAGCCTGTTGCTTCAGATCTGGACGCTCCTAATGAAAGCAGACACATGGATGAAAGAGAACAGAAACATGGATGCAGAAGACATAAGAGAGCGTGTCAGCAAGCTGTGAATGAAGCGTTAAACTATAACGGTAACGGTTCTTTGTGATGAAGGCTGGTTCTGGAAGGTAGATCAGAATAGAATATTGGGAAAATAGATGCGAAGGGATCAGAATTACAGCAGGGACATCAAGTTCCACAACTTGGATTGCAAGGAGACCGAGAAAGAAACTGCACACAGCATCTGAAGGCAGCCATCCCAGCCTGGAGTGGAAGTGGACACAAACGAGCTGGGCCAGCGACCAAAGGGACAGCCCTTGCAGTCATTCCAATACAGACCTGCAGGTCGATCAACGGGTCAAAGACTTGCTGTCAGATTATTCTGACAATCCACTGTCATGGCATAGAATGTGAACTGCTGCCTGTGAACCTGAAACAAAGTTCCCTACTGTGCCCGTAGCCACACAGCAACTACCATCAACCACTGCTGAGTTCTAATTATCAGGCATTGAAAGGGCGTAGACAAGGGAATGTAAACTGCAATGGGCCAGCAAGGAGGGAGACAACAAGCACATGAATGACCAAGTTCCTTTTTTAGACTGGTTGACATTGAATGGACAGAAGTATCCAAGAAAAGGATGTGATCAAATTTCCGTAATGTTTTATTTGCCTTCTCTGCTTTGTCTTGTAAACCATATAACCATTATAGCTAGGAAACAGGCCATCTCAGCCCTTCTAGACCTGCCGAACGCTTACTCTCACCTAGTCCCACCTACCTGCACTCAGCCCATAACCCTCCATTCCTTTCCTGTCCATATACCTATCCAATTTTTTTTTATGACAAAATTGAACCTGCCTCTACCACTTCTACTGGAAACTCGTTCCACACAGCTACCACTCTCTGAGTAAAGAAATTCCCCCTCGTGTTACCCTTAAACTTTTGACCCCTAACTCTCAATGGAAAAAGTCCATCCACGTCAACTCTATCTACCCCCTCATAATTTTAAATACCTCTATCAAGTCCCCCCCCAACCTTCTAGACTCCAAAGAATAAAGACCTAACATGTTCAACCTTTCTCTGTAACTTAGGTGCTGAAACCCAGGTAACATTCTAGTAAATCTGCTCTGTACTCTCTATTTTGTTGACATCTTTCCTATAATTCAGTAACCAGAACTGTACACAATACAGATAACCAGTTAGGGATGATTGTGTAGATATTGATGCATGGGACACAACAGGTTAGTAATTGGGGAAAGGATCCCCGAGCCCCTCTCCACCATTCCCCATTCCCTTTTCCTTCTCTCTCCTTATCTCCTTCCCAGCCTGTCACCTCCCTCTGGCGCTCCTCCTCCCCCTACTCCTTCTTCCAAGGCCTTCTGTCTCTTTCACCAATCAACTTTCTAGCCCTTTGCTTCATTCCTCCCCCTCCAGATTTCACCCATCACACTTCATTTCTAATCTACGCATATCTAAAACTATTCCTTGACGAGAGGGGTATGGGGAGAATCTTACACTTTCCACTGAACTTGTCTCACTTGTTACTGAAAATCCTATCACACCAAGACTTTGCCAACTGAAATGGACAAGGTTCTCAGTGTCTTCCCAACCACTCTTTCTCTGCTTTAGGCAGCCTCAGACCAGGAATTCCCATGCTGCTGTGCCAACCGAAAGAAAGCTACTCCACGATCAAGCTAACTCTTCCCTCTCACATAGCCCTCCATTTTTCTTACATCCATTTACCTATCTAAGAATCTCTTAAATGCCCCTAATAAAAACACAAAATGCTGACAGAACTCAGCAGGCCAGACAGCATCTATGGCAGGAGGTAGTGATGACGTTTCAGGCTGAAACCCTTCATCAGGAGTGAAGTAACATGGGATGGTCGAGGGGGGGATAAGAAGTGGGGGGAGGGATGAAGTAGAGAGCTGGGAAGTGATAGGCTGGAGGGAAATGGGCTAGGGGGAAGGTGGAGAATTATGGGAAATAAAAGAGAAAGAAAGGTAGGGCTGGGGTGAGATTATAGTGAGGGGGTTAAAAGAGAGAGAAAGAGAACCAGACTAAAATTATAGATAGGGACCTCCGTTGATACCCCTGCCCCCTCCCTTACCCCATCCCTATCTATAATTTTAGTCTGGTTCTCTTTCTCTCTCTTTTAACCCCCTCACTATAATCTCACCCCAGCCCTACCTTCCTTTCTCTTTTATTTCCCATAATTCTCTACCTTCTCCCTAGCCTATTTCCCTTCAGCCTATCACTTCTCATTTCTCTACTTCATCCCTTCCCCCACTTCTTATCCCCCCTTGACCATCCCACGTTATTTCACTCCTGATGAAGGGTTTCAGCCCGAAACATCATCACTACCTCCTCCTATAGACGCTGTCTGGGCTGCTGAGTTCTGCCAGCATTTTGTGTTTTTATTTATTTACAGCACCTGCAGATTCCCTCGTGTTGTCTTAAATGCCCCTATTGTATCACTCTCTACCACCACCCCTGGCAGTGTATTCCAGCAACCCACCACTGTGTAGAAAAACCTAACTCTGACATCTCCTCTAAACTTTCCTCCACTCAGTTCAAATGAATATCTTCAGGTTTTGATCATTGATGCCTTTGAAATAAGGTGTTGTTTACCGTATTTATGCCTCAAATAATCTTATATACCTTTATTGAGATGCCTTTCATCCTCAGTTGCTCTAAAGAGAAAAGGCCTAGCTCACTCAACCTTTCCTCATATGACATGTTCTCTAATCCTGGCAAATCTCCTCTGCACCCTCTCTAAAGCTTACATATCCTTCCTTTAATGAGGTAACTAGAAATGAACACAATATTTCAAGTGTTATCTAACTAGGGCTTTACAGAGCTGCAACATTAGTTTTCAGCTCTGGAACTCAATCCCCTGAACTAATCTATCAACTTGCGTGGCAACTTTGAGGGATCTATGGACTTGAACCTCAAAATTTTTCTATTCCTTCACAATGCCAGGGATCCTGTCAATACACCTTACCCTGCCTTCATGTTTAATCTTCCAAAGTATAAAACTTCACACTTTTCCGGACTGAACTCCATTTGCCATTTCTCTGCCCAGCTCTGCATCCTATCAATGTTCAAAGTACATTTATTATCAAGCCATGTATACACTATACAACCTACAGGCAACCACAAAACAAGAACCCCCCCCAAAAAAAAATTCTAAAAAAAGACTGACGAACACCCAACGTGCAGAGAGGAAAATCAAAATCATGCAAGCAATGGAAGTAAGCAAATAGCTTTTAGAATGAGAGCGAGTCCTCAGACACGAAACCCAGAGCAGGCCCACAGCCTCAGCACAGCAGAGTGGAGTAAATGTCGCAGAACCAGCCTGGCCTTCTCTTCTTGTCCTGACGTCCTGGGTCCAACGTTTAAAAAGTCCAAATGTTGGGTCGTTCCTCGCTCTGGGACCCAGGCCCTGTCGCATCGATATGCTCTGTGCCTGGACCCTGCCACCACATTTGGCCCATTCCTGACGTTTCCAAATCAGCCTGGCACTTGGATCAATCAAACCTCGCTCGCGATTTAGGTGCATGTGCCCCAAAACTGTTTGTCCTCTGCTCTGACTTACTCTGCTTGTCCCAACTTTGCCCCACACTGGCATATTTTAACCCTTGACTCAACCTTGCCTCTTCAGGGTGATTATTTGCCGTAACTCTTTTCAGAAAAATGTCCTGAAGTAACCTGCAAAAATCTACATGACCCACAACCTATGTCATTTGCACACTTACTAACCCACCCTTTCTGGATGAGCCCACCTTACTAAAATCCATATACACCACTCTACCTTAGTCTATTTGTTTTGTCACCTCCTAGAAAAACTCAATCAGGCCTGTGAAGCACAACCTGCCCCTCACAAAGCCATGATGACTATCCCCAATATGCTTCTCCAAATGCCCATAAATCCTTTCCTTTAGTTTGTCCACTGTTGACTCACTGGTCTAAAGTTCCCAGGATTACCCCATCACCTTTCTCAAGCAATGAAACGTTTACCATCCTCCAATGCTCTGACACTTCTCCTGTGGTGTGGCCAGGGAAATGCAAAGATCTTTGTCAATGCTCCAGCAATATCCCTTTTCACTTCCCATATTAACCTGGTGTATATCTCGTCTGTTTGTGGGGACTTATCCATCCTAATGTTTGTTGTAAGCTCTAAAACAGACTCCTTCTTAACCTCGACTTGCTCCAATTAGCCTGTTCAATGCTGACCTCACATCCAAGACCATCACCCTGGTGAACATTCACCAAGGACCTCCTCTGCCTCTTTCTGTCTGGGTTGGCTCCCTACCATAGTAATTCTTCAGTTCCACCCATCGGCACCTTTCCACAGCCTTACTAATTTCAAGTATTAATTCACATTACTCTCTTAAAGGCCGTAATGATATCTGACCCATCGATTCCCCAGGCATGCATTACAGGTTTCAAACTCACACTGCAGAAACAGTTTTTTTTTCAAATTTTATATCTGTGACTATTTCTTGAATTTCTATCCACCCTGTTGAGATCATTCATCATTTTATTTGCTTCTTTCAGACTGGTTCTCAGCTTTCTATTTAAAATAGAGTTCCCCACCCCCCCAATCTATTTTTGTAACTGCACACCTTCTTTTCTGAAACTTCTCTAATGCCTTCATATCTTTCCTACAATGAAGTAACCAAAAATACTGTAGTTGAAGCTGGACCGGTACTTTATAAGGATTCAGTATTATTTACTTGCTTTTCTATTCAAGTCTTTTATTGATAGAGTCAAGAATTTTGATTGCCTTATTAACTGCTTTCTAAACCTGCTCTGCCATTTTCAATAAACATGGAACCACTGAACTCCTCCAGCAGATTGTTCCCTAGATTCAAAAAACTACAATTTGTCATTCTACAGATGTACCGTGGGGAGCATTCTGACTGGCTGCATCACTGTTTGGTGTGGTAGTGGGGTTACTGCACAGGATTGTAACAAGATGCAGAGAGTTGTAAACTTAGTCAGCTCCACCATGGGCACTAGCCTCCGTAGTATCCAAGCCCTCTTCAAGGAGCTGTGCCTCGGAAAAGCGGTTTCCATCATTAAGGACCCCCCCCCCCCCCACCACCCAGGATATGCCTTCTTCTCATTATTACCATCAGGAAGGAGGTACAGAAGTCTGAGACACACACTCAGCAATTCAGGAACAGCTTCTTCCCCTCTCCCATTCAATTTCTAAATGGACATTTTTCCTTTACAAAAAACTCCTTTATTCTATTCTGTAATCCCTCACTCCTCCTGCCAAAAATGTACCTCCTCAGACTTCTCTGCATTAAACTTAATCAACAATGCACCCCCACATTCCAAAAGTCTGGTTAATATCTTGCCATAATCCATCACTATTCTCTTAATAGTTCATAATACTATGAAGTTTTTGCCATCTATAAATGTAGAGATTGTGGATTGCACCCCAAATTTAGATTATTAATACAGATGTTAAAAAAAATAGTATGGAGGCTAACTAAATGGATTCCTTTGCCCCTAGATCTATAAAGGTGTAAAAGTGTATTCGCTGCACCAAGTAACTACAGCACAAAAAGATCGTTACTTATCTTTTCACCAGTTTATTTCTTTGAGCTCAGCTGGCAAGGGAACTTGGTCCCGACATCAGGGGGAGAAGCGTTCTCATCCATCTGGTGGTTCAAAAAAGTTCACTGCTCGACTTCCAGAATTGTTACAATTTATAAGGCCACCAATACAAAAGAATAATCAGTTCGATAGATGTTCCAGCAACTCAAACAGAGAAAACCTTAATAACAGGTAAGAGACTCCACCAAATTTAAGCTTTAATTAAGAAAGGAATGTTCAATACCCAGAGCCTGGACTGGCACCTTACTGCCCTATTGTCTTGTTTATTATTTATTGTAATGCCTGCACTGTTTTGTGCACTTTATGCAGTCCTGGGTAGGTCTGTAGTCTAGTGTAGTTGTTTTTCTGTGTTTTTTTTTACATAGTTCAGTCTAGTTTTTGTACTGTCATGTAACACCACGGTCCTGAAAAAACGTTGTCTCATTTTTACTATGTACTATTCCAGCAGTTATAGTCGAAATGCCAATAAAAAGTGACTTTACTTGACTTGAGCGTCCTGTCTTATCTCCATCAGCAACCGTCTTTTGTCGAAAGCAAAAGGTGTGAAAAATCAGGAACAAACACGAGGAAATCTGCAGATGCTGGAAATTCAAACAACAACACACACAAAATGCTGGTGGAACACAGCAGGCCAGGCAGCATCTATAGGGAGAAGCGCTGTCGACGTTTCGGGCCGAGACCCTTCAACAGGACTAACCGAAAGGAAAGATGGTAAGAGATTTGAAAGTAGTGGGGGGAGGGGGAAATGCAAAATGATAGGAGAAGACTGGAGGGGGTGGGATGAAGCCAAGAGCTGGAAAGGTGATTGGCGAAAGTGATACAGAGCTGGAGAAGGCAAAGGATCATGGGACGGGAGGCCTCAGGTGAAAGAAGGTGTGGGGGAGCACCAGAGGGAGATGGAGAACAGGCAAACAACTAAATATGTCTGGGATGGGGTAAGAAGGGGAGGATGGGCATTAACGGAAGTTAGAGAAGTCAATGTTCATGCCATCAGGTTGGAGGCTACCCAGCCAGTATATAAGGTGTTGTTCCTCCAACCTGAGTTTGGATTCATTTTGACAATAGAGGAGGCCATGGATAGACATATCAGAATGGAAATGGGACATGGAATTAAAATGTGTGGCCACTAGGAGATCCTGCTTTTTCTGGCCGACCAAGTGTAGGTATTCAGCGAAACGGTCTCCCAGTCTGCGTCGGGTCTCACCAATATATAAAAGGCCACACCGGGAGCACCGGACGCAGTATACCACACCAGCCGACTCACAGGTGAAGTGCTGCCTCACCTGGAAGGACTGTCTGGGGCCCTGAATGGTGGTGAGGGAGGAAGCGTAAGGGCAGGTGTAGCACTTATTCTGTTTACAAGGATAAGTGCCAGGAGGGAGATCGGTGGGAAGCGATGGGGGGGACCAGTGGACAAGGGAGTCACGTAGGGAGCGATCCCTGCGAAAAGCAGAAGGGGGGGGGGGTTGGGAAAAAATGTGTTTGGTGGTGAGATCCCGTTGGAGGTGGCGGAAGTTACGGAGAATTATATGTTGGACCTGGAGGCTGGTGGGGTGGTAGGTAAGGACAAGGGGAACCCTATCCCGAGTGGGGTGGCGGGTGGATGGGGTGAGGGCAGATGTGCGGGAAATGGGAGAGATGCGTTTGAGAGCAGAGTTGATGGTGGACGAAGGGAAGCCCCTTTGTTTAAAAAAGGAAGACATCTCCTTTGTCCTGGAATGAAAAGCCTCATCCTGAGAGCAGATGCGGTGGAGACGGAGAAATTGTGAGAAGGGGATAGTCTTTTTGCAAGAGACAGGGTGGAAAGAGGAATAGTCCAGGTAGCTGTGAGAGTCTGTAGGCTTATAGTAGATATCAGTAGATAGGCCGTCTCCAGAGATGGAGATCAAGAGAAAGATCAAGAAAGGGGAGGGAGGTGTCGGAATTGGACCAGGTAAATTTGAGGGCAGGGTGAAAGTTGGAGGCAAAGTCAGTGAAGGTGACGAGTTCAGCATGCATGCAAGAATGCAGTCGTCAATGTAGCAAAGAGGGGGATTGTGGACTGTTCCACAAAGCCAACGAAAAGGCAGGCATAACTGGGACCCATACAGGTGCCCATGGCTACACCCTTGGTTTGGAGGAAGTGGGAGGAGCCAAAGGAGAAATTATTGAGAGTAAGAACTAATTCCGCTAACCCGTTAATGTCCTTCCTCCCCTTCTTACCCCATCCCAGACATATTTAGTTGTTTGCCTGTTCTCCATCTCCCTCTGGTGCTCCCCCCTCCTTTCTTTCTCCTGAGGCCTCCCGTCCCATGATCCTTTCCCTTCTCCAGCTCTGTATCCCTTTCGCCAATCACCTTTCCAGCTCTTAGCTCCATCCCTCCCCCTACGGTCTTCTCCTATCATTTTGCATTTCCCCCTCCCCACCACTACTTTCAAATCTCTTACTATCTTTTCCTTCGGTTAGTCCCGACGAAGGGTCTCGGCCCGAAACGTCGACAGCGCTTCTCCTTATATATGCTGCCTGGCCTGCTGTGTTCTACCAGCATTTTGTGTGAAAAATCAGGAGACATCTTTTGTGGATCTGTGTGAGCTTTAACCCTTATCGCGCACCAAAGAAGCAGCTGTGAGACATCATCTTAAACATGATAACACGAGGAAATCTGAAGATGCTCGAAATTCAAGCAATACACACAAAAGAAGCGCTGTCGACATTTCGGGCCGAGACCCTTCGTCAGAACTAACATGCTGTAGCCATTCACAAACCAGAATGCACAGACACAGTCGGTACTCACCCTAAATCCATTATTTACAGGAATCTGAGAATCCCCCGATTCCCTTAAAACTTTATGAAAGGGATCAATTTTTTAAAAAAAGATTTTCCTCACCAATGGGACTAAACTCTCTTTCTGAAAGAGAGCCTTGCTGGCCACTCTCCGGTGCTCTGGGACTTCTGACAGAACACCAAAAGCTATAGTCAGTAAACCCCCCCCCCCCCCCCCACCACCAAACGTCTGCAAAATCGTAAGGTGCATAAAAGCCATTCATGATGACTTGCCTACTGGAAGTTCAGCCAACCTTTCTAACGCCTCTCCTCCATAAATTTCTAACAGACGCAGCGCCTAAGGAGTCTCCCTCAGAACGACTTGGTGACAAAGCCCATATATGCATGCTCTTATTTTGCCATGAATGAGGCCCACTCTTCTTTGTACCACCCTTTTACTACGTTGCCTTCAGTAGGCTTCTGGATTCACCTCCGGATCGGACTGGATCCACGCTCCCGCAACCCCGAGTAGTTTGGTTGGCAAGAGAAGCCGCCGGAGCCTCGCACAATGGATATATCGATCGACGTTTGCTGGCAGCAGCTGGGTCAGTCTGGTCGGCTGCGGGAACGAGGCCGTAGTGACGTGTTCAGTTGGGGAGTGGAGGCCGTGGCGAGTGAGCCGTAACTCAGGTAAGAGTGGTTAGGGGCGTGGGCGCAGAACGGGCTGGGTTACCTCAGTCAGAGAACGTGATTGAAAAACTGGTCGCTCTTTTGAGAGTGTTCGGTCTCTTTTCCTTTCGTCCTCTTGTCGCGCGTGTTTTTTTTTGCGTCTGAGAAAGACCACGGCCTTTGACAGATCGAAAGATCGGAAACTGCCGGCGTGTGCGCAATGCATACTGGTAGGTGTAGTTCAAATGGGTCGCTGTCTATCGGCACTGTACGTGCTGACGTCAAGTTGGAACACCAAGTCCCAGTTTGCTTTGGAGTGCCTGCAGGGCGAACAGATAAATTACCTTCAGCATTAGCTTGCCAATATCAAGGACTGAAAGTTGAGTTTAGTGTTGCAGCTTTGTACCAGTTTTTCAGATTTAGACATCGTACCGGTTTTAAGTACCGGTAGGAGTTAAAGGAAAGTGAGGATAAATTCTTGAACGATGCATTGTGGTGTTGTAGTTCCTCTATGTGAAAATACTTATCGAAGTAATGTCAAGAAGACTACAATTACCACAAGGCACCGCAAGCCGTGACTGGGTTTTCTCTTACCTGTCTTCCGAAGGCTGTAAGTCGAACTACATCATTTCCAGTGGTTACCTCAGTATACATTTATCTCAATAAACTTTCATCTTAGGAGATACGGACCTCAGGACTATGCGATATATTTGCAAATGGCAGGTGTTTCCTTTCGCGGTCTAATGACTCTTGGGTTTCAGTATTGAAGAAAGCCACGTCTGTTGCAACGTGGTATTTAACTGTAAAGCCGCATAAATTTGAAACAGCATTGTCTCTTAACTATCCCACTTTATGAGAGAAGGTATACTTATCACTAATTACTCAGCATAATGGAAACTATTGACAATGAAGTGTAAACCCCTTTTGATATCAGAATAGTTTCAGTTAGCTTAGGTGGAATTATGCTGTAGTAATGTTTAGGATTAATATGTTAATTATTTTGTTATTTAATTTAACTTCAATAGAAACATAAATTTGTCCTGAAAACACTTTAAGTAACTGATGTTTTACTTATATATACTTCTAATGTTTGAGCACTTTGTTTCCTGTCGTCTTGTGAATGCTTGATAGTGTGTTGCAGTCCTTTGTCTTTTCTTTGGTGTGAAACTGTTGTGCACGGACAGAGTACATCTGTTGGTGACTATAAGGTCGTTAAGTCATAGGATCAAAAATAGGCCATTTGGCCCGCCAAACCTGCTCTGCCAATCGATCTTGGCTGATTTATTTTCCCTCTTAATCCCATCCTTCTGCCTTCTTTCTGTAACCTTTGACACCTTTACCAATCAATCTCTACTTTAAATAATACCTCATGACTTGGCATCCAAAGCCATCTATGGCGATGACTTCCACAAATTCACCAGATTCTGGCTAAAGAAATTCTGCCTTATCTTGTTTTAAAGGGGCACCTTTCTATTTCTGAGAACGAACCTTCCAGTTGTTGACTCTCCCACTACTGGCAATATCCTTTCCATGCCCATTCTATCTAGGGCATTCAGTGTGATGTCAGGAATTTTTGGTAGTCTGCTGCATCTTGAAGGTTAAAACTACTTAAACCTGGAGTGGATGGGTTATGTAGCTTTGAGTTGTAATAATCCATTGTTTTAT